>NC_090725.1:146447168-146484668 GCF_036898095.1 Palaemon carinicauda
ATTGGAAAATAAGTTAGAACAATTGGAAGTTAATTGACAGATTGGTGGTGGAACGAGAACAGGAGCGGCGCGCAACCACAGCATATCCGACGTACATAAACGAAGTTCAAATGCTCACAAGTGAAAGTACACCTGCACAGCCGAGTGAAGATATGCAAATCGTAGTTCGAAAGTTACCAGAACTCCAGGCAAGTGTTAGGCCTTTCGATTATCAACGGCCTAACGAAGGGTTTCAATCGATTGAAGTGTTTTTGAGAGACTTTGAAGTAGGTACATATGGGTGTTCGGAAAGAGAAAAAGCGATTCAAGTAATTAGATTGCTGAAAGATGCTCCTGCAATGGAGGAAATGTGTTGGCCATAAGAAAGTTTAAGAAGTTATACTGAAATAAAACAATGTTTAATTAAGAAGTATGCCTTGCCTGTTGCGAGAAAGGGAGACCTAAAAGAAAATTACAAACTCAAAGTACAGGAAGGTGAATCCGTTCTTAGTTTTGCAACTTGCTTTTTTCGGGATTGCGATTCATTTGCTACCCAGAGTGCCAATCTCCCAGAAGGTGATATAAAGGCAATTGTCCGTAAACTTATTCGCAGATTAGTAAACCTGTATTTATGTGGTTATTGGTTCGATGACAATAGCCCGTTAGCAGACGTAGTGATTGCGATACAGATACAAAACATTTTAGACAGTTTGTCAGAAGAAAAAAGGACTGGGAATAACGGGTCCGATTCCGAGAAGTTGGCAACTATGAGAGGAAGTCGATTTCCGAAGAGTGGTAATGGGGAATGTAGTCAGCAGATTAGGAAAGTCTTCAGATGTTGGCACTGTGAGGGAGAGGGGCACCTCCGAGTGGAGTGCCCCATATAAAGATCCCCCCGCTGTTACACTTGTGAGGCCTACGGTCATCTATCTCGAGAGTGCAAAAAACGCCCAGGGCAGCCAGGCTGTACACACACACCTCCCCCGCCCAACGTCCGAGAAAAAGGAAACAGAGGAACGGGGAGACGAGGGAGTTCGATGTCCCCCGCATGACATCACAAGCAGTAGCCGAGGAAGCAGTGACGCCAGAGGTGACAGAGCAGGCACTGGAACCTCCATTGGTACCCCCAACCGCACTCCCGCAGCACTAGGGAGAGGACCAGGGGGCAGCGGCATGGTAGCTGAGGTCATTGGCCCGTGCCCCATATCTCGTAATGGCCGTCTGGGAATGTGAGCAGTTGGGATCGACCTGCAAGATAAATCCATCAGAGCGTTGATTGACACGGGAGCCATTGTTTCATTGATTGAAAAAAGATTCTCCTCAAATACACTACAGCCAGCGGCATCCATTGTTCTTAACACGCCATGAGGAAATAAACTACATATAAACCATACAACAATCGTCAAATACAAGGTGGGGTCTGTGAAGTTTACACATGATTTTTTTTTCTTGCCCACCTTGGGAATTCCAGGAGTCAAGGCTATCATAGGAAAAGACTTTATCTCTAGTAATCAAATTTGCATGTTTGGGGGAAAGATACAATATCAGTAAAAGCAGGAGGGTACATTTTGCCAATAGAAAGTCATGAGACAGTAAGTGCGTGTGTTAGCACGGAGACAAATTTAAGTAAGGTAACAGCTGTACCTGAGAGAGGAGAAGTGTTGTCCCCCCAGACCCTTACGAGCATTTCAGTGACCCCGTGTCGCCCTCTAGCGGAAGGAACCAAGGTTGTTGTTAAACCCCAGGACAATTGGGCCCATATGATATTAGAGAGCTTGACAGAAATTAAAGAGAACAGAGCTGATATAACGATAGTTAATTTGTGAAACAAAAGAGGTGTTTTAGGAAGTGATTCTTTGTGTGACTTAAAGTTATGTGAAATTGCTTATAATGGGATGGTGGGAGCCACAACTCTAGCCCGCACAGACGAATGCACTCATAATTTGATTATGCAAGCGGGAAAATTATGTCTCTTAGAATATCAGCCTGTAGTTAGTGACATTGTCAATAATTATTCCGATGTAATTGCAATTGGAGATGAGCCACCCGGGAGGATTGATTGATTTCCCTTTTGGCATTGAAACTGGGCAGGCGGAGCCGATCAGATCAAGGCCTTATAAGGTACCCATTCATATCCAGGGAGAGACAGAAAGGGAAATTAATAAATTAGGGGCACAAGGGATAATCGAGGAGAGCGAATCCCCTGGGCTTCTCCAATTGTGGCTGTTAGGAAAAAGGATGGCTCGGTTAGATTGTGTATTAATATAGGAAATTGAATGCAGTAACTAAGGATAATGAATTTCTATTGCCCTCAATCGACGAATTACTTGTAAAGGATGGGATAGCAAATATTTTACAACTGTTGATTAAAAATTTGGATACTATCAAATACCCATTCAGGAAGACAGTAAATGTAAAACAGCATTTATAGTTAACGATCAATTATTTCAGTCTAATTTTCTTCCTTTTGTTATTAAGAATGCTCCAAGTCATTTTTCTAGAGTAATGAAGGTGGTTTTGTCACCCTTAATTGGCCATAATGTTCTTGTTTATTTAGAAGATATCATAATTACAGGGAAAACGGCAGAAGAACATAATGATAATAATCGTAAAGTTTTAGAAGCATTGTGATGTAATGGTATGAAAATAAATTTGTCAAAAGGCAAATTTTTCTGTAAACAGGTCGAATTTTTAGGTCACATAATAACCCCAGAAGGTATCCAACCCTGCCCTAGTAAAGTAGCGGCTATTAGAGATTTCCCCAGGCCACGTAACTCTAAGGAAGTAGCTGGATTCCTAAGGCTTGCTGGTTATTACCGTAAATTCATAAGAGGTTTTGGAGAGATAGCGAGACCCTTAGATGCTTTAAAGAAACAAAAAGTAATTAATTGGGGAGGGGAAGAAGAAAGGGCCTTTAACTATTTGAAAGCTGCCTTAACTAGCAATGAAATACTCGCATATCCTAGATTTGATTGCCCCTTTTTTAGTGACAACAGATGCGAGTAGTGTAGCTATTGGTAGCGTAGTTTCTCAACGAGATGATAAAGGCAGAGAGCGACCCATTTGTTTGCTTCCCGGGTGTTAAAAAGGGCAGAAAAGAATTATAGTACATTCGATTGAGAAGGTTTGGCTATCCTTTGGGTTCTAGAGAGCCATCAGTTCTTTTTATTAAGTCAGTCGATTGAGCTGCAAAGTGATCATTACCCCTTACGTGATTTGTTTTATAAAAATGATTTGACCTCTCGTCAAGCGAGATGGATTGAGAGATTGCTAGAGTTTTATATAAAGTGTTTTCACCACATAGAAGGTAAAGCTAACAAGGTAGCTGATGCTCTCTCTAGAGGTGCAGTAATAGGAGTAACAACTGGGGCACAAAAGACGAATGAAGAACGTAACCAAAATATTGAAGACCCCCAGCAAAATAGAGAATAGAGAACGAGATGAAAATTCTCCTGATGAGCATTCAGAAAACAGGGTGAGAGAGAGAGAGGAGAGCCAGAGAGAGGGAGAGAGGGAGAGAGAGAGAGAGAGATTCGAACGGCGAAGGGGAATATATGTGGGTGACCGAGGACAAGACCAGGGGTGTCCAGAATGAATGCCCTGATAATGCAGGTTTGATTGATTTGTGAGGTTGGGAAATAAAAGAAGTTCGAGAGGGACAGAAAAAAGAGGAATGGATGGAATGAGTGTGAGCAGTGATTAAAGGGAAATCGGAGAGTTATCCGTCATTTCTGAGTGTGCCTTGTGAGAAACTTTTTATTGAAAATTATGTCTTATATTGTGCTTACGAGAAGAGGGGAGGGGAATTTTGTGCACGGGTAGTTCTTCCTCGCTCTTTAATTAAACGAGCCATCCACATTGTACATGCAAGTCTGTATGCAGGGCATTTAGGGATTGATAGAACATTAAGGAGAGCACGTGAATCCTTCTTTAGGTTAGGAATGAAAAAATCTATAGAGAATTGTATATAAGGTTGTCATACTTGTAACTGTTTCAAAGAACATAAAAACACTGTACCGGAAACCAGAAAGTGGCCTGTGGTTCCTATTGAATTTTATAGAGAACATATGGATGTAGTAGGACCATTTCCTACTGGATTAACACAACATAAGTATATATGTGTATTTGTGGATGCATTTACTCGGTACACTCATACTTACGCAATGTTGGATAAATCTGCAAATTCATTAGCCCCGGTGCTGTGCTCTTTTATTACTAGGTTTGGTTGCTCAAAAATTTTGATAAGTGATAATGGTCTTGAGTTTATAAATAAGGTGGTGAAATCGGTCACGGAGTTGATGAAAATTGAACACTTTTCAGTGATCGCATATAGCCTTCAGCAAATGGATTAGTGGAATCGCATAATAGGGAAGTAGTGCGAATTTTACGTTACTTTAGTGGCTGATGCCCCCCTTCATTTGCACACCATATTTCCTACAGCTGAGATAGCTTTGAGCATTGCATATAATCCTTCGCACAGGGACACACCTTTTTTTTTAGTGTATGGACAGGATCCTGTGTTACCATATACGGTACTTATTAATTCGCAACAATTGCCAAGGTATTCAATTGAGCAATACCATGTATATTTATTAAATCTATTGAGGAGAGTAATGAACACGACTGAAAGCATTTTGAAAAGAGCTAATGAAAATCACAGCTCAAAGTATGATATTCGGTTCAAAACCGCACTGGTAAAAGTATTTGTGGGCGATCGTGTGTATTTAAAGCGATTACAACCTAGGAAACACAAACTAGAGCCATTGTATTTGGGTCCGCACCGAGTAAAGATGGTAAGTCTAACACAATTGTGATACAAAGCATTGTTAATGGCGCAGTGTCTAAACATCATCAGGCACAAATACAAGTCGTACCTGAAGAGGTAGTTTTCAAAGGTGTTCCTCCTTACCCCTAGATACGTGACATCCCTCATGTTGATGAGTAGAAATTTTTGCTTTCCTTTGCTGTTGTTGTTATTTGAACAGACCTCGTTTCTTCTTTTGACGTGTTGTAAGTAAACTTGATGATAATAATGTGTCCATTTATGTTGATGCTAAATTTAAACGTAAAATGTTGTGGTAATTTTGCTAAGTGTGGAAATACGTATAACATTGCTGAGTGAACCTAAAAACAATCAGAGGTTAAATAGGTCAAGAGAGATCCGTCAGGCTGATGCTGTATTATCACTGTATTTATATGATTCCTGGTTGCTGGGGCTGGGGCGGTTCCCGAATGGCAAGTGGCTGCGGGATTAAAGTTCAGCCTTGAGGATAGACAGTGTTAGGCAATGTGTAGATGTGAATACCCTATACTTAATGTTATAAGAGAAGGGCGGGAAGATGAACGATTTTCTATGGAAAATGGCTAGTGGCCACCGGTTAAAAGTTGCAAGGGCAAGTGTTGTAGTGATTTAAATAAATGGCGAAACGGTAGTGGTGAGTTGTGTTTCGAAATTGTGCCGTAAACCCGGAAAAGTAAAATCGAGGGATGAAGGAATATCTATTCCTACCCCTGTCCAGCCCAAGAAGCCCGTATTGCCCGCAACCAGAGGGAGGTTATTGATGAGGTTATGTGGACCTGATATTATGAATTTTTTTTCACTTTGGGTATTCTATGTTTTGGCTGAAGAGGTCTTAAGAAGAAATGACTGGAATTATTTATATTGTGTTGTGTACATTTCTACATGCAATATTTAATTTTTTTATTTTTTTGTGGAAGATGTGTTATTTTTGTGGGTGATTTCTACATATATATATATATATATATATATATATATATATATATATATATATATATATATATATATATATATATATATATATATATATATATATATATATATTAAGTTGCATTTCTGTTTAGTACATGCCATGCCTATTCCGGGTTGGAGTGTCTTCCATATATCATAGACTAGTGAGGGCGAGTGCGCACCTCCTCCCGGAGTGAGGAGCTTGTATATATATGTATGTGTTTAAACATCAAGGTAAATGAACTCAATATTCATGAATATTCCACACAAAACCTATGTGTCAGCCATTTGCAATGGCTGCATTTTGGTAACGAAGGGAGTAGTTATTTGCCGGTGAGCACTTGAGTTGACAAGTCCCTCACCTGAGAGGGTAGTTGTGTATAGTGTACTTACGAACGAACCTATTGTAATAAGTGAAGAAAACCCATATTCCGACGTCTCATTATCCGTCGACACGGGTTATATATATATGAAGTCATGCGCCATTGGGCAAGAAGGTCACATACCAGAGAGGGACTGAGAGATTCTAGCCGCTTGCTTACCCCTGAAGACAACGTATTCTTGACTTGCAGTGGGTGTGGTTTCCATAGTGTTACATATATATATATATATATATATATATATATATATATATATATATATATATATATATATATATATATATATATATATATATATATATCTATATATATATATATATATATATATATATATATATATATATATATATATATATATATATATATATATATATATATATATATATATAGATATATATATATATATATATATATATATATATGTATATATATATATATATATATATATATATATATATATATATATATATATATATATATATATATATATATGTATATATATACAGTATATGTGGGTGTGTGTGTTTATGTATATGAACTGAATTCCCTTTGCATAATTGCAAATGTCACTAGAAACCCTGGGTTTCGACTGTCCTAATATTTTTGGATGAATTATCTACTGTATTGTAAAAAACATGCAATTTAGAAGAAGAGGCAAGTAAGGGTAGTCATCCTCTCAAAGCTTGTTATTTTAGCTATAAGGATCTATCTTTCCAAGCTTATCTATTGGGAAGAAGGTGGGTGGAGTCGGCTCTTCAAAACTTACAAGTGATGCACCATGTGAAAGGAGGGGTAAGCTCCATTTCAAAAGAAAATGAAAATTTTACAAGAATATATTTCATAGTAAATCAAATTGAAGTTTTTGATACATCCATATGGCATTTGAGTGACATGTTTGAATTGTTTGAGCAGTATGTGTTATGCACAATGCGCTTATGCAGTATATGCATGTTCATGCATCTTTAACATGTAAGAAATGAACTCACAAGCTCGATTGTAAATTGGATTCATCATCATGAATGAGAGACGTTAATAGGAAGTATATATATATATATATATATATATATATATATATATATATATATATATATATATATATATATATATATATATATGTATGTATGTATATGTACATATACACACACACACACACACACACACACACACATATATATATATATATATATATATATATATATATATATATATATATATATATATATACATATGAAACCATTTCCTTACATAACTATTTTCTCTGTGGGGGGAGCTCCTATAAGGAAAAGAACAATTTCTACAGGACAGAGTAAAGACGGCCAATCTGTTTCTTCAGCTGTTGCGAACCAAAAGGTCAGGAAAAGGTAAAACGGGTATAAGATTTTGAGAGTAAAGTTAATGAAAAAATCATCATTTCTGATCAACCAGAAATCGTCAAACTAAACAGTCGAAAAAATGTCACTTACATACACACATGAAGCTTATGAGAAGAAGAGCTAAGGGGGATACTTACCGTATGTCAGAGTATTCCGTAATATATGCCTAAATTTGTAGTAATAAAATAAAATAAAGATCTCCCTCACGTTGCTGTAACAACTTTTCTCAGAATATTAGGAAAAAACTTCTCTGAAGATGAGACGCTGTTAGAAATACGGAATTATAAAGATATCATTTTGATTTATTATGCATGACTCGGTTCGGTCCAATTTAAGATCCATCTAAGAAATAATGAGGCTTTTATTTTTCAATCTTTCCAGTTCTATCTGTAGGTTTTCTGTTAAGTATATCCTGGTGGTTTTTTTTTCATTAAAGATCCATCAGAAAACAAAGTAATATTTTTAAGATAATATTTACAACCAGATAGGACAAGGTGGAGCCAGCCATGAGAGAGAGAGAGAGAGAGAGAGAGAGAGAGAGAGAGAGAGAGAGAGAGAGAGAGAGAGAGAGAGAGAGAGAGAGAGAGAGAAAGCAAATGTAAATAAAATGGTAAAATGAAAGACAAGATAAATTTCAGCAAGAAATAAAATACATAAAATACAGGCTTCAATATCTTTAGTCACGAAAATTTTTTGTTACTTATTTATTTGGCACTTGGCCCCGGGGTACGACCGTGAAGTGCCATAAAACACGGGCGCGAGAAACCTGGTACAGAAGATGAACGGTGCAGGTGGGAGGCGAAAGAAAGGCAAGAGTTGCCTGAGATGGAAACAAATAGACTTGCTTTGTTTCATTGACACTCTTATGGTTTACTCTCTTCCGGTACTTAGAGACGGAAAATAAAGTTGAGATCACATGGAAGCGTGGAGAAGAAAAGTGTTTAGAAGTTGGGAGAGAGAAAAAGGGATAATTATAGTAGGATGCGAAGGTGAGAAGAGCCAGAGACGCATTCTTATAGTTTCTCTTTCTTTGGACCTCATAAGTCTTCCTTCACAATGTCTTGGAAAAATATATTTTCTGAAGGGTATCGACATTCATCATGTCGACAGCCAGGTGAATCGTTTTCTTGCTTTTGATGGCTTATGTTTTTACTTGGACGAGTTTTCAATTTATAAAGCTGTCAACGTTACTTGACTGAAATAAATTTTTTATTACATTTACACCAATGAGCCAATATGGGGTTAATGATTTAAAAACTTCATATGAGAAATCTTCCATTTATTTACATGGTAACAAACTCTTAAAAGAGTTAACACTTATATATATATATATATATATATATATATATATATATATATATATATATATATATATATATATATATATATATATATATATATATATATATATATATATATATATATATATATATATATATATATGTATGTATGTATGTATGTATGTATGTATAGAACGAAAGAGAGAGAGGCTGACTCAAAAATACATATGAAATCTTCCAAATGAAATATAGCTGCAACATTATAACCCTTTGTCAATCTATTGATGTTAGTTTCTTGAAAGATAAGGAAAGGCAATGTTGGATAGAGTTATCAAAGTAAGATTATGATAAATATTTAAGAATCGCTTAGCATGATAGGTTTATCTTTGTGTTGGCTACTCGAAGTAGCAATATAATCTTTGAATATAGTTATAGCGTGAAAAAAAGTAGAATGTTAATGGGATCTAACAACGGATATAACAATTACAGAATAATCTTTGACGGATATGTGATGATTTCACGGTAACACTTAATTATCCTGAAATGTAATGTAGCAGGAACATAATTTTTAGTGCAGATTTAATCTTTTTACGTATTTATCTTTCAGAAACATGACATTGATGATCGCAAACATGAAGCTGAAAGTAGAGAAATATCTGAAACTTGGGATATCTCCTTATCGGGAATGAAGCTCATTATTTTTCAAGTAATAATAAGAAACTTAGAACATCGTCTGAGATCATCATTACATTGGGAGAACAGGAAAAAGGGACGATGATATTTCTATGCTCCTTCTTATGAGCCAGTTGGACAGTCTATTAAATAGGTTAGAATGATTGAAATGGTAAAAAAAAAAAAAAAAAAAAAAAGTCACATATGTCGTAAACGAAAATTGCATGGTGCTGCACTAAGACAAGACAAGGTACATGCCATGAGGGTTTTGAATTACTCTTTAGGGACTGTACTGAACAGCAGTGTTGTTGTAATCCGGCTATATTGGCACGAATAGAGTCATTAAAGGCGTCCTTGTTTCTCAAAATGGTCGGGAAAGACATAACAATCGGATCGATGAATTGGAGGAGAGAGACGAGGAAGCCGGGAATTCCCTTTTGATTTTTGGAATAAGGAAATCTGTTGACAATGAGTTCCTTTCTTCGCTTTAAGAAGAAAGCGAGTCAGCTAATTGAAGGGAGTTGGTCCAAATTAGCTTTTTGCGAAATGGACAGCATAATGTGGTAGGCTCAAGAAAACATCAAAACACAAATCAGACACTTCTCTGCCACTTCCAAAGCCACCACCAGATCCAAATGGGGAACTTTAGTGGTATTTAGGTTAACAATGAAAAATTCTGAAACGGAATTTTAACCTGTCTCGGATTTTTTTTTTTTTTTCTTTTTTGTACGCTCTCTAAGACGACCGCTGATTAATGAGCTAAAATTAATATATATTGGTGTCGACGTTTTGTCTGCTAGCAAAGAATGGTACCTTGCTCTAAGATTCAATTTAATCCAATAAATACTGCAGCAGACTGACTGTGTCATGCTCGCATGAAGTTTTCTATGTTAGATGTTCTTGTTTCTCTTTCTTTTTAGTTAGTTATTAGTTACATTTGATTTTTTTTGCAGAACTTTAAAGTCTTTCCATCGTGCAATATCAATAGTGATTTTTTCCTTTCTCCTGCTCTCCACACTGTTAAAAATCTGCATTAGAAAAACGGTAAAAGTTTGGCAACATCTATTCCAGGATTTTTACCGTTTTAAAAACGGGCACATCGACGTAAAAGAGTGATATTACGGTCACACAGCCGTAAAAGATAATAAAAAAGTAAGGTAAAATTACGGTCGCCTGTATTTTACTGAAATATGGCTTAGAACAGTATATTTTTATGAAGAATGTACAATAAAACCTACGGTTTTTTTTTTTCTAACAGTTCATTTCCGTAGCTGATAAAGACCTTCGATTTGAGGTAAAACCGATTGTTTGATTACTTGTTTTCATTTGCCCTCCTGACTTTCCACTAAGAAGCTAAAGACCTTGCATTTGTGTCATTTTATCTAAAGCACCTTTGTACGGTCACCACGATTATGTCTGTAATACCTAAATCCACAACAAGGAATTACAAATGGTAATGGGTAAGAGCACTATAAACCTGAAATACAAATACAAATAACTTATCCAGTAATTTTAAGATCCTCTTAGAATAAATATTAGAAAAAAAAACGCCAGCAGAGCTACCAAACTGTAAACCAAGGAGCAAGACGAAATAGAAATTAAACGAATCCAAATCATAACGAAGAATAACCAAATATGTGGAGAAAAACATCCCTGCTGTTCGGAAGCTCAGAAACTCAAAATATGTTGTGAATTATACAACAATTGAGCTAATTTTGAGGTGAGAGAATTTTATCCTCGCTCGTGTTTTCATATTAAGCTAATAATGTCTCGTCGCCACAGTAAAAGTCATAATATGATTCTTGGTTGGGATCATAATTTTTCCAAAATATTTGTAATTGACAGATCCATTCTAATTCCCCAGAACTTTGCTCTCTCTCTCTCTCTCTCTCTCTCTCTCTCTCTCTCTCTCTCTCTGACCGAGTATACATTGTATTCTTGCATTTATCAGAGACTGCATCCATTAACGCGCCATTCTTATGCTCATTAAATAAATCTAATTATAATTCGTCTTATAATTTATGCCCGTGTTGATGGCTATAGAAATAACACAGTTTTGTAGAGAACGATCGTTCTTATCTATTATATATAAGATTATATGGGAGATTTATTGTTTCTGTCTGTACCAGTCATCAGGGACTATAAGCAAACTATATCCAAAAGGAATAGACGATTCACCTCCTTTAAGATTAACTCTTTGAGGGATTGATCAACTTATACCAAAAGTGCATTATAGGATCTCTTATGAATGAGAAAGTGGTAGAAATCGTTGCAAACTAAATGTTTTAGCAGCGCTATTATGGGATAAGGTGATCTGGTGAATATTATGCGACGCCATTGAAATGACTGTCAATATTTACCATCACACAACTGAAAATGTATCATATACAAAACAAGTCTACTGAAAGAATTACACGTTCATCCATATCATGATCTGAAATTATACAGGAGGAAACTTTATCTGAAAAGGTAGCACCAGGTAACTATATATGCGGTATATGAAGTTATGTGCAGTTTCATGTATTTATCATATTAGCAAGTCCAATTATATGTAAAATTCTTAGGCTTTCAAAATACATTAGGTATGACAACTTATGCAAATCATACAATATTCATGAATAAGAAAACCAAAGTTCCTCTGATAGTACATATAATGTCATCAGTCGACAACGTGTCCATCTTTCAAGATGCCAGATCATGACACCTTCTTTATGGAGACAAACACTACGCAACGGAAGGGTGAAAGAACAGATTTCCCAGTTTCCATTTTTATCAAATCAAATAAATGTGATGGCAATACGATCAAGGATTGTACATCGCCAAAACACAAATCCATGTTAAGCGTACATCTGCTTTCTCAGAAAAACACGTTTACATCGTACAAAAAGGTCTGGCATGTGAATAAAGTCACCATTTATTCAGGGACATGTCATCAGCTTTAAGCAGTCAGAATTGCTTGAATATCAGAGAGAGAGAGAGAGAGAGAGAGAGAGAGAGAGAGAGAGAGAGAGAGAGAGAGAGAGAGAGAGAGAGAGATTTTAATTTTTTTGCAGCAATTCTCATGGTGAAGGAAATGTATTTTCACCCTACGGAAAAAACCTTTTCGCTATTTGTGATAACTTTCCTCTATTGGACAAAGGTTTCTCAAGAAAATTATACTAATCAATTCCAACCCATTTATGCCATCGGTAATCTACCTGAAAAAAAGGGGAAAAAAATAAAGGAAATAGTGAAAATCTAGTATGAAAACATATACTCGAAAGATATGAAACCAATGCTCTTGAGTTCCCTTTCTCCGTAATGCACCTGAATCTTCCTTTCCAAGGGTTTGCTCTGGCAATTCCCTTTCAAAGTTCACTCCAATTGACAAAAAAAGAAGAAGAAGTTAGAGGAAAGCAGGGAATGGAGGGGGTGGGGGTGGGGGCAGAACCGATGGAGAGGGATGGGAGAGCAATGCCGAGGAGGTAAAGGGTAGGGGTAACCTGGGTAGGGGGTGGATAACGAGAAACCCTTTCTTAACACTGTAATTGAACAGAGACTTGAAATTTATTCAATATCTTTTGTTATTTTTATCTTTTTTTTCAAAAGAGAAAAGAATTTTCAGTGTAGTTATGATTTTTTTCAGAACTGATTAATTCCTTTCTTCATAATGACTATCGCTCTCACAATTGCTTTTTCGATCTTCTTATTTTTTGTCTTTTCCAATCTCTTATCCGTCATTCCCCAGCCTCTTCCGGATAAGTGCCACCTACCAACACAAACCATCTCTCTTTCCAGTCAAAATGAAGCAATGTTTTCCTTCAAATTTTCTGGGTGTATTTTACGAGAGAGAGAGAGAGAGAGAGAGAGAGAGAGAGAGAGAGAGAGAGAGAGAGAGAGAGAAAAGCAATCTCTCTCTCTCTCTCTCTCTCTCTCTCTCTCTCTCTCTCTCTCTCTCTCTCTCTCTCTCTCTCTACTGGCAGTGATGGGCTGATTGGAAAAGGCGTCAGCACTCGAGCTCTTCATTGGGGTTTCCATGAACCTTAGAGGCCCTCGTCTCTTCTCCTCCAGGGTCGGGTAATTTTCTTCGAAAAAAAAAAAAAAAAAAAAAAAAAATTATCTGAGAGTTGATATACTATAGTTAACTTTCTTATTGGACTTGCAGACTTGCAACAAGATCCTTTAGGGTAGTCAAAAGCAGTTAAAGTTTGTCATGGAGATTAGTCATCTGTAAGTATACGGTTACTGTTGGTATCTGTCCTTATTCTTAGTCTCTGTTTGTTTCTTATCATTAATTTTGTTATGCTTCTGTCATTGTTTGTATCTTTCGGTTTTCTCTTTTGTTTAAGCTCCCTCTTTTATTTAACCCATTATTACTTATATCTTTAAATCTTCTCCTTATTACGACGTTATTAGTCCCACTATATAGCAGGGTTAACCACGTAAGTCAATTTTCTCCATCTACTTCGATTCCTTGGAACTTCTTCCCACCCCACCCATATACTTCCTTACGACATCCATCCATCTGATCTACCGATGCCCCACATTTCTCCTCCCCCTCACTTCATTGGTTCCACCTCCTCCCTTCTGGTTACATGACCATATTAACTCAGACGAGCCTTATGTTTTACATTACATACCACACATTCTTCTTATATCTTGACTCTCCCCCCTTTCCAGTAGTCATTTCCAGCAATCTGTCTCACCATCCTCATGTCTACGCTTTCCAACAGACCCTCCTTTTTCCTCTAAATACCGATGTGTCTGGCTCGTATGAATTTTAAATGTCATATTGTAAAGTTGTCATTATAATTTAAATTGGCAACTGACTTGATGGTTCGTAAGGATTTTATTATCTAAGTAAGTAAAAAGTTTTGGGATTCCGCCAAAATGTCTTGGTTAAATTTGGAAGGGAGATCATCAGGCTTCGGTTTACAATATTCACATTTCCTGCAATAGCTTATTGAATACCGAAAAATACGTCTTTGATATTAGATTAATACTTTTATGCTCCATATGAATGCTGATTTATTAGATGTGCTGTTAATTTTTCAGTGCCTCGGATGATGTTTTCAGTCCGAAATTCAGGAACAAAAATTACCAATAGTCGGTAAATGTGACGAAAATATCCTTTATAATATGCAAAATAAATTTTCTTGAAAATTTTTAGTTGTTTTGTCTTATTCCTAATACCACTGAAGAAGTATTATAAAAAAAATGAAAAACAAGGTGTAATTTGAGATTACTGCTGCATTGGAGAGTTAAAGATTTCTAAAATTAAATTTATTATGGCTGGAAGGTGGGAGTTCATTGTAGAGACATAGGAAGCTCTTCCAAACCTTTTCTCCCATAATAAAATTTATTATGTTTTCGTTGGCCCCTTTGAAGCTCTATCATCGATATTGTGGAGTTTTTTAAGCCAAGGTCTAGCGAAACAATAATCATAAGAATAACGTTTGCTCTAAAATCGTAACTCTTCATTTTTGCTTTGTTGCATAATCATCTCTCTCTTCATTTTTGGACAAAATCTAATCAAGCCAACTGTCACTGAATTCTGAATAATTTCGGTGTACAATCCGTTTCATTGTTTTCATTTACTCGCTAATTGTTTTCGCCCCCTCACTAATCATTTCCAATTATCTCTGTTTACGAAGTTTGAGTCTTCATTACCATTCAACACGTTGTGTATCCCTTTCTCTTCCTTATAAATTTACAGTCAGAGCTGTCTTTCTTGATGAGGGAGTGAAGTATTTCAAATTTGCGGTGCTCGTCCCCATGTTACAAAATAATCGTTTTATTTTCTCTAAGCTCCTCTACGCATTCCGAGTCCTCTGACTGAAGGGTGCTTTGTCACAAACACAGGTACCAGAAGTGACACCGGACTCAGAAGCTTCTCACGTTCTCGTTATCTTTTTAATTCATCGTCATTTTATCTAATTTCTTCGTTTGTCAGATATTTATCCCATCTTTATGTCTATCGCCAATTTGCACCTGGTAAATCTCTACACCTTTGATTACCTAACTTATCATTTCCTTGTTGTATCTAAGGCTAAAAAATTAATCACTATTACCTCCAATGTTAAGTTAATTAACATTGTACTGGGTTTATGAAAATAATATTGTTTTAGCTGAATACAAAATGAATCTGTAGAAAAGTTACCATCAATAGTGGTTTATTGGAAAACACATTTCACAGTAATGAATGCTGCTATCTGACAATCTCTAAAATGCATAGATGGGAGCTTCCAGAAAAACGACAGATATGGACATTAAAGAGAAAAGAAAAATCCTGGATTATATAGACTTAAACTCTGTCACTATTCCAAGAACTCCTGGTGTCTTTCTATTCCTCCCTTCAACCTCTTGTTTACACTTGCTTCTTTAATTCTGAGATAAATTCGTTCAATTACCTTTCTTTCTGCATTTGCTTTATATAAAATATTATAGTCTCCATAAAGTTTTGATCTTTTTTCTATCTTGTTTTTGTTACTCACCATCATTTGTCTTAGATTTGGTTTTGACTGGCCCATTCAACCTCTTGTATGCTTGAACTGCTCCTCTCATGAAACCGAACCTCGAATTTTCTACGTTCACCCACCGCTGAATAATTTATTTTCTAATCAAGTCCGTTACTGTTTTTATTACTTTATTCATCCCTTCACTGCCTATAAATAGTTCCTGGTGTTTATTAATCAATCATGGAATTTGAAAAGAAGCGGCATCTGCTCCTTCCACTTCCTTCTGTTTTTTCAATCGGAAACAAGATCTTCCATATTCTACTTATTTGGTCTTTTCATTTTCTACTTATCCAATATAGTTTTCTTAATTACATTTACAGCGCAATTTTTATACTCTAATATCCGATTGATATGTTTTAACTTAAGCTTCAACCAAATGATAATCAGATATACCTCCTTTCTTATCTCAATATTACCTTCATCAACTCGGTACTAACTCATCATCTAGTATGCTGTACGCGTTCTTTTATTGTCTTCTCTTTCCCGAGTATATCTATCATTGTTGATTTTTGGAAAGCATGTATTTCTAAAACTTAGTACATGGAAAGGGGATGAATGTCAAGAACAGGTGGATAGATGGCATATTTTGTACACACTCAGACTTCTTGGGTATTATGCCCAAACTATTCCACTAGGCCTTTATGATATAAGTGGGCAATTGTCTCTGGAAGTATCTCGTGTGGGAGAAATACCATACTCCGAAGACCAAGTTTGACCATTTAACAACAAATAATGGTTAAACTAAAGTTGCTAAGAAAATGTATATCTAGAAGAGAATGATGAACGTCAGAATAATGGTGCAATATACTGTCTACTTTGGGGACAAAGTGCCAAAACTCCTACCCGAGGAGTTTCCCAAGGTAAATACCTACATAAATTCTGATGTGAAAACTCCTAGTGGATTGGAAGGGTCACAATAACCAAGAAATGTGAGAGTGTGTGCAAGCTACAGGTAAACAGCGAATATATTGATTCATGGGACAAACCCCTTTCTATTGGATTTACCATAAAACGATATTCAAATATACGCTTATAGTAATTTTTTTACATATACTGTATATGCATTAATAAAAGTAATGAGTTTGAATGCTCAAACTGAGTATTAGATTGACCACATAAAATATTTAATCAATAATAATGTTTTGTCATTAGGACATATCAGTTGAGCTTTTAATTATGATAAATTTTTGCAACTTCTCGCAATCTTTCTTTCAGTTTACACCAAGGTGAAGGACGTAACTGTCTCTCTCTCTCTCTCTCTCTCTCTCTCTCTCTCTCTCTCTCTCTCTCTCGCTTAACTACTTGGCATTCTCGAACTCTTCTAGGCATTCTTCTCCTCACCGAGTACAAGACGCTCGAGAGCTTCAACACGTCGATTTCTTCATTCTACTTCGATGCTCCTGAGTCAAAGGAGTCCAAACTTCCCGGGGAAGAATATAACCTTTCAGATGCACCTTTTCCTTTCGATTTCACTATTTTCTTTTTTTATTCTTTATTCACTTATTTGTATAAACCTTTATATTTATTTTCTTTCAATTTATTGCAAAATATTGTTTTCTTTATATAGCTTACACAATAATTCTACACTTAGAAGGAAAAGTAATTTTCCCTTTTCTTATCTGCTTTCCTCTTGATATAAGTATTGTGAACTTCTTTCTCTCTCTTTCTCTGGATCTACAATTTTTCTTTTTACTTCAAATCCTTATTTTCAGAAGAAAATATGTTTTGTTTTACTTTTGACAGAAATTATTCTTTTTGGGCGAAGTTAAGATATTAGAAAAAAAAAAACCCATTGTATTTATACTCATGTTTATGAGTAGTATTTTGATAACACATCCTTGCTCAAGCAAAGAAAATATAATAATGACCAAGAAGAAAATATATACAAGCGAAAGTTCTGAAATAATCTATCAGATATGAACACGAGTTTGCAAATTAAAAGGAGTAATCTGTACGAATTAATCTAAAAGAAAAATTGATTAATCACTAAAAATCGCAATATGACAGTCCCCTTCTACGGTGGATTGTAAAATTATTTTTTCCTATGTATTCTTAAATATACTGTATACAATTATGTTGACACCAGTTCTGGTCTCATACAAAACCTGCTTAGTTTACATTTTAAGAAAACAGATCAATCAATCCGCATAAAGTATGATTCGATACTTGTTCTTCTTCATCATAATTTTAACTTCCATACCATTAATGTAGATTCAAAGCTGATTTACTAGGCTATGGTGACTTCTAGTACATTGTGATACCATATAAATAATTAAATCCTATTCCAAGTATTTCTACTAAGATGCCTTGAAGCTTCAGCCAAATGGTTGCATTTCAGCTGTATGCATCAGCTGTCAGAAAGTTTTAGTAAGCAAGCAGTATGGTGCATGAGTTTCTATTTTTTTTTCTTCTCTACTACAATTGGTGAACGCTTTTCATTCCTTAGATTCATAGCATATTTAATGACACATTCATTCCAACTTTCATTAAACTTTGTAGTTATTGGATTTTCTAGATACACAATTCTGTTTTTCAGAGATAAAAAATAAAGCAAGAAAAGAGTTCATAGGTGTTTGATGTGGACTTCTTTACTTTCTCAAGTAGATTTTCTCTTCTATATACTAAGTTAGTATTTTTTGTGAGTGTGTTTAATATATTATCTTCTTCACCTTGTCTTGCAGGGTTCTGCAGTATTGGAAGAGAATTATCCAGTAGATAGGTGTACCCTTTGTATTGCTTTTACTTATTTTTGCTAATGAGTCAATACAAATGATTGTGGTGAAGCTGACGCTGTTTACTTGTAATTATTAGGAGTCATTGGGTAGCGTTATGAGGTAGTGAAAGCTAAAGTAGTTATATGATGTGACTGACTTCCAAATAATAACTCAATTAATAACAACCCAATGCCTCACTTAATATGACTAACATTTTCTTGCTTTTTCGAACACTCTATTGTTAGAACTCAAATTTTGCACATAACTGATATAACTGGAATGTTTCATTCACTTTTCCAGGGTTGAAATATGTCTCGAAAGGTATCACTAACATCATAAAGGGATGTTGCATCAAAAGATAGAATATTTAACCGAGGCGGCAATCATCAGACAAAATGGTTAACCTGGTGAGATTTTGAGAAGAGTCCATTTAAATCCTTAGGTTCAGCATGGTTTAAAACAAAAGAAAGGAGAAAGAAGAACGCTAATCCAGAAATCAGACCAATTAAAAAAAATCAGGTTTTCAAAGTAGAGAGCTTGCTTACTTGTTGTTTACCTGATCCTCTTCACAATATCAAATTTTTGTTATGGTTTAGGAGATTTATGATATTAACTGTAGTTATGCATTATCTCTTATCTAACGTTTAGTTACTCCATACAGCATTGTAATCATTGAATTAGTACGTTTAATCAATAGCCATCTATGTTTAAGTTTTGTTCCTTTGGTATACACTCTACTGCCCTTAGGTAACATTTGCCGCCGTATTTGCAGATTTTATATATCCTTGAAATCTTATCACTTATATGATCCTTTTTATCAGCATTTTCATGAACCAATTGCCGCCGCTTCTTTTCATTATCACACTACTCCTTCTTCCGCATATGCACATTCAATCAAATGGAGATTTACAAATAAAAATAGAAAAGCACCCTGAGAGTGTAGACCTCTGACATAGCAGCTTATTTCTAGAAACCAAGTTGCCTTTCCCAGAATCAGTTTCGGTCGACCTTTTGATCGTCCTTGACCTTGACCTTTGACCTAGGAATTTCTAAATTAAATCACTTCCATGTCTTAACATAATTAATACTTGAAAGTTTCACTACAATATGAGTAAAATTGTGGTCAGGAAGTTGTTCACAGACAAACAGACAAATCGACAAAAAGACAAACAGAGGCAAAACCAGAACCTCCCCTCAGCTTCATTGGCGGAGATGAAAATTAATGTCAATACAATTTAAGCCTCTTGGGTGAAAAATTAAAACTGACAAAATACATCACTTCGGCAACATAACAGGAATCAAAGGAAAAATGAATTCTCATGTCAAGATCCGGATTTTACGCTTTACCATTAACTATCACTTGTTTGGAGAGAGAGAGAGAGAGAGAGAGAGAGAGAGAGAGAGAGAGAGAGAGAGAGAGAGAGAGAGAAAAAAACATTCTCTTATTGCCTTGGTAGAAGATATAAATGTTGGCTTGAATTACCTTAAATAAAATCCACCTTTAGTTTTATTTCTGCACTGGTGTTGCGCAATAAAAGACATTATTAGCATTTGATTTTCAAACTATCTCTAAACTGAACCAGATGGTAAAGCGATGAAACACGGCAGGAGAATCAATGCAGATTGTATTAGTGAATGAGTTGGTTTTATATAAACACACTCATTATTCATTAATAAATGATAGTACAAGATAAAGGAAGATATTATAGCTTTTGACCAATTTTTTGGGTCGAACCTTGACATTTCCCTCCTGAATGCCGGAATCAGAGTAGATAATACTTAACCACAATACTGAGAGAGAAAGGTGTGGTTTTAAATTCATCGAGGAAATCCGTCTGACTCAGACATGGATGGATGGATGAATGTATATAAAAAAATATTTGGCTAAACACCAAATACTGGGCCCCTAAGGTAATTCAGCACTGTTTAAACTGATATATATTGTTAACACAAGATATTATAGCTATAATGTTTCGGTGTTTTTAACATGAACGTTTGGAAAAATCCATGGTTTATACAATGTTGAATATTGAACATGACTATCAATAATTGCTCTCAATTTCTCACCATTATTTAAACTGGCTTCACTGTTGCTGCCCCTAGGTCTTGCTCTATAACAGTATATCCTACTTAAACTTAGCAATAAGTCGACTCATCCTTAAGGAACCCATGCAGTGCAGTGGCAGAGGAGATCTTTGAGATAATTGGGTGTAATTATGTTGTTGGCCCTTGACATTTTTAAAACATTGCGGAAAATCCTGGTGGTCTATTAGTTGAATTCTAGGTAAGTACAAGCCTCGGTGGGTTAAGAACATTATTCCTAAAGAGCAACATAGGTTCCGTTTCGGAAAATTAGGAAAGAGGTTTGGCGCATGAAAAGAGGAGCTCGCAAGGAATGATACTAATAGTTATGATCATTTCATTTTTTGTAAAGAAGTATTTGTATTAGCGATAGTGCCAGTATCAGCGATAGAGATTTTCAAACGTATAGACCTGAAAAACTCCAAATCAATGAATCAGTTAAAGGTATAGACATGAGCTAGAGAAGAATTAT
The DNA here is from genome assembly GCF_036898095.1 of Palaemon carinicauda. Classification (NCBI taxonomy): domain Eukaryota; kingdom Metazoa; phylum Arthropoda; class Malacostraca; order Decapoda; family Palaemonidae; genus Palaemon; species Palaemon carinicauda. Next base: position 146,468,367 of record NC_090725.1, read on the forward strand.
TTGCAACTGTAATGTTCTGCAGCTGAGAAAAGTAGTAGTACTTATAACATTTATAGCATAAAAAAAAATCAAAGGAAAATTCAACAAATCTTAATTAGTGTTGTTTTGGATATGTCACTATTCAAAATATCACTATTTCATCAGTAAGTTTTCCAAATGATGTCCACCGTTTTGGGTTAGAGATCTCTTGTTTGACGGTACACTCAAACACACTATTCTATCTTATTTCTCTTCCTTTTGTTATTTTGAGGCTTTTATCCTCTTCTTAGTATCAAGTTTTTATAGTTTATATATGAAAGATTTATTTTAAGGTTATTTTTGTTCTTAAACTTCTCTTGTCGTTTTTCCTTATTTCCTTTCCTCACTGGGCTATTTTCTCTATTAGAACCCTTGGGCTTATATCATCTTGCTTTTCCAACTAGGGTTGTAGCTTAACAAATGATAATAATAATAATAATAATAATAATAATAATAATAATAATAATACAACGCAATTAGAAAACTAAATCAATAATAACATGATCAAAAGAATATATCCCACTAAAACATTCAAACAAGGTTTCCAGTCAAGGTATGACACAAATTGCTTCTGAACTATTCACTTTGACGTTATGAACATTTTGACAATACATATAACATAAAGTTATCAGTAGAATATAAAAGTAATCAGAATGATAAAGAGTGTAAGAATTTTCTTCTTTCGTCCGCGCAAAAATTCCTGACCCAGTATATAAAGTCACATTTCTAAAAAATAAACCGCAACGGCAGAAAAGCGTACCTGAAAAGAAAACTGAACATAAGAATTACTCTCTTTCCCTTTTTTGAAGCTTTTCCAGATATATTAGAAAAAATAAAGGGCCATATGATAAGGAAAGAAGCGATAAGGATCTAAGAAGGGGCAGGAAACTTGTGGGTAAAACGGAAGTCTATTGAAGACTCCCTCTCACGAGAATATATCTGAAGAAATTGTCGCTGATATTTGAGAATTCACAGCAAATCTAAAAGAATTATTTTTTTTTTTTACTAGAAAATAATTATTAGAGAAGAGTATCTGTAATATTATTTACTGAACATTATCAAATAAGAAACTGTATCTGAGAGAAAAAATGAAAGAATCTAAAGATTTTCTTAAGAATCAATATACTGTAATCAGGCATTGTCTAATGTATGGCCTCAAATGGGCGGCCGTTTTCCTCCCTTATCAATACCCCGTACAAAACCGCTAAATACACGTATATATGCATTAGAATATTTGAAAATTTTGGCTCATACACCTAACTATCTTTGAGATCTAACTTACGACTTATGAACACTTGCTTAGATGCAGGCATGAACAATGGGCTATCTTTTGCACTGCAAAATTAAGCTAAAAGCTCAAGGTTAAGTAAAGGGTTATGTAAGGTATATAGGTGACGAGATTCCTGAAATAAACATGAAAACAATAGGAAGTTGGTCGAAATAGTATACTGAAGAAAGCAAAAATAATGCTTTTTTATCTCCCTTATTGAAGCCCAAAATTTTTTATGTCAGAGGAAAATAACACAACGAATCATATCTAAAGGAAAAGCAATCGAATTATGTTAAATCAAAGTGAAACTTATAAAATAATAATCTAGGTAGTCAAGGAACATATTAGTACTGTCAAATTTAGACACTTTTAGATTTCATTTGAATATGCAGAACCATGTACCCTTCTCTTTCTTGTCTGTGTATTCTGAAACTATATGGCATACTAACCGCTATCGAGAAAATAGCGTTACAAGACGAGGGCAATTTTACCATTTTTAGTGATGCAAGAAGTGTTCTACAGGGTGTAGAAGTTTTCAATTCCAATAATCCTTTAGTTTTAAAGGTTTTAGGGTAGTTTTTTATTATTGGTAGGAAAGGTATAACAGTTCAAATTTGCTGGGTACCGGCACACGTAAGTTTGTCTGGAAATGAGAAGGCAGATTCACTGGCCAAGAATGCTGCAACTGAGTTGCTACCAAAAAGGTATTCCATACCCAGTAAGGATCTTTTACCTGCAATTAAAATTTTTATTAATAATAATTGGCAATGGCATTTGGAGGGTTTACTTGAAAATAAGATGAGAGAAATAAGTAATGTTATATCTCCTTGGAGTTATAACGAGATGCCCCGAAAGTGGGAGACTACTCTTTGTCGTCTCCGGATTAGTCACACACGGCTGACACACGAGTTTTTGCTGGCTGGCCAGCATCAACCATATTGCGACTACTGTTTGGTACCAATGACAGTGAGGCAGTGAGACATTTGTTTACCGAATGCCCCGCATACAGTAGTGAGAGAAATAGAAATCTGTTTGAGGCTCGGGGTGAGGATTGCAGGCTCATCCTTGCCAAGATTCTTGCACATGATGTGTCCTACCATGCTAGTGGTATTTTTAGTTTTATTTCAGAAGCAGGTCTCCTAAAGGATATTTAACTTTTAAAATAACATCTTTGCTGTTATGGTTTTAAGTCAATATTCTTTTATTCATTTTTTATTTACAATAAACGATATCGACGTCAATGACCTTAGATGTCAGGATGCCTGAAAACCTTAAATCAATCAATCAATCTAAAATTAATCAAGCCGATATTGCTTAGAAATAAAGTTTTACCCACAAATTCCCCAATTTTTTACTTCTGCCATATTTTAAGCAAAATATGAAAGAAATTTGATCAAACTTAATGGATTATTAAGGAGACTACTTATCCACACGCAAACATAAATTATACGTATCATCATCATTACCGTCAGCCGTAACTAGTCCATTGCAGGACAAATGCACAGAAATATTCTTCCACTCCCCTCTATTTGTGGTCTTTCTACGCTAGTCTATAACCGCATTTTTTCTTAGTTCGTAAATCAATCGTCTTCTCTTCCTTCCATTGCTCCTTTTGCAATCTCTAGTGACCCATTCTGTTATTAAAAAACCCATTTGTTATATGACCTTTCCATGTCCATTTAATTTTTCTACAAGTGGTTAGAATATCCTCTACTTTAGTTTGTTCTCGTATCAATGTTGCTCTTTCTCTGTCTCTTTGTGTTATTCCTATTATTATTCTCTCCATACAACTTTGAGTTCTAACTACCTTATCTTCCAAGGCTTTAGTAAGGCTCCAAGTATCTGATGCATAACTTAATACTGGCAAGACCATCTGATTAAATATTTTTTTTTAATTCTAATTCCCATAATACTTTTTTGTTTACCAACAGCTCTCCATCCTATGCTTATTACTCTTTTAATTTCGGTCTCGTTATCTGGAGAAACACTTACTGTTTATCCTAAGTGCATATATTCATTAACAATCTCTTAGAGTTTCATATATACCCTCTTTTTGTTGTCTCCCTGTATTTTCATTGAACATTGTTTTAGTTTTACTCATATTCATTTTCAGTCCTACATTTCTGTTTTCTTTATTATTATTTTCTATCATCTTTTGCAATTCTTCTCATGACTCACTAAAACAGAACCATGTCGTCTGTAAAAGAATGGCCAAATATTTAGATAGATATGCGCATGCATGCACACACACAGACACAGATTGTAGTTTCCTAATATAATTGTTGTCGTACCACCTCTCACTAGGATATGACTACTGCCTCTCCCCCACATCAGGGTACGACTTTTCCCCCTCCCACTACCCAAGGAATGGGGAGAGACCGAAGAGTCAAGTGTAAGGCAATGCATCCTAGTTCAACTAAAAGTATGTATATATATATATATATATATATATATATATATGTATATATGTATATATATATATATATATATATATATATATATATATATATATATATATATATATATATATATATATATATATATATACACATATATACATATATATATATATATATATATATATATATATATATATATATATATATATATATATATATATATACATATACATATATATATATATATATATATATATATATATATATATATATATATATATATATATATATATATATATATATATATGTTAGTGTGCAAATGTTATACGTACACAATGTGGTTCCATCTTATGTCTCTTCAATGTGATATAGAAATATTAGAATTGTAGGTTACTTCTTAGAATAAGTCAAAGTTTTAGGTTAACTTTAAACAATTTATTGATAGCTCCATCACTGGAGTATGGATGGTTTGGTCGGATGACCATTCAGTATGAAAAGATGAATAGAATTGCTTTACAATAAGCTTGCGTCGATAACGTAACATTACCTATCTCAGCGTTTCATATAAATACAAAGAGAAATGATCATGTAGCATTATGGCCGGAAGTCAGGTGATTCCGGTAGGGATCCATAGGTCAACTGTTTCTCACGGGAGGCGTTGTAACATGTTTACAAGACATACATAAATGTTTACTTATGCAATGCTTTCAAAGCATTGGTTTAGCATGGCCTATTTTCACATCCTGTTATGGCTGCTGTCACACTCCTAATTCATCAATGACCCGTTGGGTCATGGGTTTAATAATGTATATATTACATTAGCTCAGATAGCTACCATTCAAGCATTGAACATTAAAAGTTACGTTAAAATATGTTTCCTAGGAGTGTGACTGGATATATATTTTAGTCATAGCCATAAACAAGTGATTAAGGATGAATATGCAAAAAAGTATATGTAAAAAAAAAATACAATCCTAACGGACATAGTCATAAAATAAAAAAAAAATGCATGGAAAATACAGATCCATGTATGCTATATATGTCATATTGCTAGCAAATGATTATGAGGTACCACAAAAAACAACTGAACATGTATATACGAATTGGTAACTTGTTAAAGAATAGTTGTTACTTTTGTTGAAATTACAGATATATTATAATTGATATTATTGTTCATTAGTAACTGATTAAGAATATTTGTTACCTTGGTAAAGATATAGGTACATCAAATTGATATGATTGTGCACAAGATATAGATTCCTGGTACGTGCACGCACCACGGTTTCATATATATATATATATATATATATATAAATATATATATATATATATATATATATATATATATATATATATATATATATATATATATATATATATATATATATATATATATATATATATATATATGTGACGAACCACTGTGCAAACAATTACCCCTTTACAATGGGCGGTAGTTCTCTTCACACAATAAAATAGAAGTCATATGGGTAGACTTCCAATTTCACTTGTTTCTTATTACGAGTGTATAAGATTGTTGATCATGATCAAATGTATCTTCTTAAAGCTGGTTGCAGACAATCGAAGCACCAATAGCAGGATAATTGGAGGACAGGAACCATAAACTATGTTATAAACAAAACTTTAATCTTACGTTAAATAAAATAATGAAAAAGCACTTCAAAACAACAATAATAAGCAATGCAAAGTGAATGGGTGAGTAAGGTAGATGAATCTTGTGGTGAGAACAATGTATTCTAACAAAATCAATAAATTTGGGGTTACCTTATAACATGTAAGGTAAGAATACAGGGATGATTTACAGCAGAAAGGCGAGTGTAAACAAAAGATAATGAGAAGAATGGAATGAAGATGGCGCTGAAATAAGGTAATGTATTTACAAAGAAAATGGAAAAATAAACATTAGACAAATCAGATATGTTAGCATATGTACAACATATGGGGATATCACAATATATATATATATATATATATATATATATATATATATATATATATATATATATGTATGTATTATATATATATATATATATATATATATATATATATATATATATATATATATAGGGCTTAGATATTTTGTTAGGTGCCCAAAAGATACTGTTTTAATATATAGGGCTACAATATTTCATTAGATGCCCAAAACATAATTTTTAACTGTTTATATATATATATATATATATATATATATATATATATATATATATATATATATATATATATATATATATATATATATATATATATATAATACAAATGCAATGTCCTAGAGTCTCTTCAACTACATATTACTACCGTGCTGACTGCTTTTCACACACTACCCTATTCCAGACAATTTTACTCCCCCGAGTCAAGTGAAATGGCCAATTTCTAACGGCTCTAAAAGTAAATGCTTTCAACGCAATAGGAGTGTTGTCTGGACGTGGCAAAACATTCCTCTGGAGCTCCACCTGTTTTTGCCTCAATCTACGCCAAGCAAGGATGTTAACGGCGATAAGAATCTCCACCGTAACACTGATTGATGCCAGCGACATGTAGAAACGATGATTCCCCCCTGCATAAGTCGGTGACGGATGGTCCATCTCGGCTAGTTGTGTCAACGGATTAGCCACCCGTGCATTGTATGGGAGAGGTAAGGATGGGATTGTAGTGGTCCACGTGAAATTCACGAAGTAGGCCCGTTCCCTGATGATAGTGTTAATTTCTTGGACCGTGTAGTTCGTGGACGTCCCAATGCAACCGTTAGCTGCAACGAAGACCTTGGAGTGGGTCGTGGATTTGTCCGGGCATGATACATTGAAGCCGGTCTTGTCGTATCGCATCCACGAGCCGTTGTTCAATCTGTAATTGAACTTATTATCGTCAAAAGGATAAAGATTTTCAGAAAATCTTCGTGTGTATGGGAGAGAGAACCGTTTAGCACTATACCTAACTCGCATGAATCCACTGATATATGATGGAATTCAAAGGAGTCAGCTGTACATACTTTATTATTCATGGCTTCTGAACAGTAAGTTAATTTATCTAAGTCTCTAATGACCGTATATGTTTCCTTATCAGGGGAAATCAAACGTGTCCTTTCAAACTGGATATTACTGGACTTGAGTTATTCATCATGAAAGTTGGGAATGGTGATATTTTGTATGCTTGCCAGGCATCAGAAGAATCAAAGGGTATTGTAATCATGATCCTGTAATTTTCAACACTCACTGATATCAAACTATAATAAAATTCTATCTTATGGGCGTCTAACAAAGGAACATGACCCATTTTCTCCCGTCCGTTCTCCAAAGTTAACGTTAGGTCTTTAATAGGCAAAAGATGTGGTGATAAAACACCCTTAGTTGCTAACGTAATAGCTTCCACAGTGTCTTTTGATTTCTCAACAAAATGTGAAATTTTAGTACGGATATGATCTATTTTTGAATTATAATACGTTAACGTTGCCAGCAAGTTTTGTACTTCCATAATCTGACTGATATTACTCGATTGTTCGTTCACCAAACTCATTATTTGATTAATTGATGTTAATTGATTCCCCAGTTCTGATAAAACTAGTTCGTTTTCACGTTCTAAAAACTAAATTTTCTTATTTTGATTACAGATTTTAAGACGATTTGAAATTCCTAACCCTAAACTTGCTACAGATCCAAAGATGTTTAGTGCAGCAAAAATAAACGGGTTACATCTTTCAAGGTTATTGTGTCGCACAGTCCACATCAGTAGGTCGCGAGCAGGAGCTTTTGCCTCGTCAGTTTTATTTTGCAAGTCATATGATAACATTTCTGCAACGTTTAATGTTGGTGCAAGCAAACTCTCTGTATTAAAAGGAAAATGATGGTGATGCATTTCCTTTAATGAAGCAGCAAACCTCCACAGGTCACTCTTTAGGTTAGTAACGTCATCTTCTGGGAGGAAAATCGCTTGCATATCTACTTCTATAACTATATTGCTTGCTGTAATGAAAACGTCTTCTGTTCTCTCTACAATAGTGCCATATTTAAAATCTATAATTCTAGTTTCAGGGCTCTTCCCACACAAAAAAAATGTCTGAACGAACAATATCACTCCTACCAATAAAAACTTCATTTTGGAAACCTGCAATGAGAAAAATATATGTAATTACTCCTGTTTTAAGAAAAAAATTGTTTACATACAAATATTATACAAGTTTCATAGATAAAAAAATTTCCCTCACTTCCTTCTCCCTTATTTTAATTTATTATGTGAGCCAATGGTACAATTCTCTCATCACTGGGTTGGGACTCGTTTTGAACTCTAAATCTATTGGCCGTTAATGTTTCTAAAATGTTAAACGGGCCTTCAAACTTAGGTGTCAGTTTGTAATTGAGTCCTTTGCATACATATACTTGTATGCATACCTTATCACCCACGGTATATGTTTTAGTTGGCTTCGCTGTTTTATCATGATTCCTTTTCATTATGATTTATGATTCTTCTAGAATCCTTCAAAGGATATTATAATGACTTATGCTTGCATTCATAACATCCTTTAAAGGATTTGAAAAATTAGTTGTAGGCGTTAATACATGGAAAGACGTTCTAGCTAGGGTACCGTACAGTGCCTCAGGCGGCGACATTTTAATAGATACATAATATGAGTGATTCAGAGTACTTAGTACCGCAGGTATGACAATATCCCAGTTGGGGTCTGATCCCCCTAGTGTAATTTTTAATATGTTTAAAACCTTCCTATTCGCTCTTTCCACTAGCCCATTCGACTCTGGGTGATAGATCATGGTATTGATTTTCTTTATGCCAAGGAATTCACACGAAGAGTTAAGAAAATGAATATTGAATTCTCCACCCAAGTCAGAGATTATCATATGTGGAATTCCATGTTTACAAATGTAGCACTCGTAAAACTTCCTAGTGCATTCGATCGCGGTTTTAGTTTTAAGCGCTATCAGTTCTGTATATCGAGTCAAAGCATCTATAATTACTAAGAGGTGCTTATTTCCTCTGTCTGGCTCGTAAAACCCTGTTAATAAATCTAAGTGTACTCTTTCAAAGGGTTGATTGGGCACGGGATAAGCCCCTAGCTGACAGGTGTCTTCGTGTGCCCTTTGTTTTCCTGACAAGTGCGACAATTAGCTATGTGATTTTTTTATATCTGTAAGCATCGTATGCCAATAAAACAATGATTTGGCTTTCTGTGACATTATGGAGAACCCCGGGTGGCCATGCAATGGATTTGCATGCAACCAATTTAGGACAGTGGGTATAAGTGAGATTGGTACCACTACCTGGTCGTTAGTCACCTGTGGTGTATTGCAGGTTTTCCTTGTCATGGATCTACACAGAATATTATCTTTGATTATATAATTCTGCTGCGTATACTTTAGATATTCCTTTTCCTTAGGATTTCTGTTCAAAGCATTTATGATTTTTTCTAATTGCTGATCTTTTCTTTGTTCATTCTGTATTAGTTCAGTGCTCCAGCCCAGATCTTCCTGTTCAGATACAGTTTTAACAATAGGCACGGATGTTGATAAATCTATTAATTTAGCTAATGGGTCCGTACAAGATGACGTGGGGTTGCGTGATAATGCATTAGCAATGATATTTGCTTTCCCAGGTAAATACCCGATCCTCGCGCCAAAGTCTTGGATGATCAAATGCCACCGAGTTCGTTTGGGGCTGTGACTAAAGCCTTTAAAGAAGTCAGTTAGGGGCTTATGATCAGTAAGAACCTTGATGGGATAACCGTATATTATGAACTTAAAATGCACTAGTGAATTAACAATAGCTAACCCTTCCTTTTCTATTACTGCATATTTACTTTTGGAAGGTCTCAGTTTACGTGAATAAAAATCTATCGGGAAAAACTGTTTGTCATATTGCTGAAGCAATACCCCACCTACTCCTAGGTCTGAGGCGTCTGTTGCAATGAAGAATTCCTTACCGAAGTCAGGTAATTTTAAGATAGGAGAACTACACAGTTCATCTTTCAAGGTATCAAACGCCTGTTGATGCTGCTCAGACCATATGAAATCTATGCCCTTTTTCGTAAGATCGGTTAAGAGAGCGGCTATTATCGAATAATTGTGTATAAAATGCCTGTAATACCCACTACACCCCAGAAATTGCTATATTCCCTTGATATTAGTAGGTATCGGAAAGCTACGGATAGCTGACACCTTATCGTGGACTACTTTAAGACCTTGACTAGACACCGTAAAACCTAAATAGACTAATTATGTTTTGAAGAATTCACACTTACTAATCTTTACCCTTAGATTATGCTGTCTTAGTCTCTGTAGCACTAGCTCCAGTTTATGTAGATGTTCTTCTAAGGTGTTAGAAAAGATTACAAGGTCATCCATATAGGCATGCAATATGTCCCCTAAAAAGTCTCCAAACACTATGTTGATCATTCTAGTAAATGTTATGGGATCACAACGTAAACCAAAAGGCATACGCAAAAATTCATAATGTCCCCTGACTGTGCTGAAGGCAGTGTATGGGATACTATTTTCTTCTAAGGATATCTGGTGAAAGCCTTTAAGTAAGTCCAAACTGGTAAAATATTTGTTTTGACCTAGCAAGGATAAAATATCGTCAGTACATGGCACTGGGAATCGATCAGGAATCGTTTCCTCATTTAAGCGACGGAAGTCTACGCAGATACGCCATGTTCGATTATTTTTCAGTACAACTATTAACGGAAAATTATAAGGGCTGTTCGATTTCCTAATGACTCCTTCTTCTAGCATTTTACATACTTCATTATTAATCTCATTCTGTAATTTCATAGGGAGTCTGTACGAGGGTTCATAGATAATTTTCTGCTTGTCTTTTAACCTTACTTGGGGTTCTATGACATCCATTTTACCTAAGAATCCATCCGTAGTGGAGAAAACATCATGGTATTTAGTTAAAAGATCAATATATTTCTGCTGAATTTCCTCCTCTTGAATGTCTTTATTAATTTTATTTTTTATAGATTGCAAAAGGGATTAATCCGCAACTGATTGAGCGTGATTGATCTCAGCAACGGTGAGAATGTGATGTTTATAAACTTCCACATCCAAGATATGTTGATTTTTGTGAATGTCTAAAGTGGTATTCAAATGATTACAGACTTCAATATTACATTGATGTTGTGAGCCGACTGTATAAATAGCTTGTGTGACGGACAATCCGTTAGTTTTCAGAGTGTCGGAAAGGATCAATATTTCAGATTCCGGCAAAGTTTTCTTTACTCGCACTAATATATTCGAAGTTACGTTCAGCTCGATAGATTGTGTGCAAGATGATATTACAGGTGAACGAGAATTCATGAGACAAGTACGTACGTTACTGTTTTATTTGTCGTCTCCTTTTTATCCAAAACTGATTTTAAGGTATTAGAAGACTTATAGAATTTTCCTTTGATATACACGCCGTGTTTGGCAGGGGCGAAGGTAATGTTTTGAGTGCCCATAGACGGGTATCCTATAATTACAGCTGGATACATATCAATGTTTTGTACAACGATAAAGGTATCGGCAAACGTGCGCTTACCGACCTTGTACTGAACATGAGTTACTCCTATTACATTTAATTCATTATTTCCTATACCCGAGAGCCTTACTCCGGACTTCTCTATAGGGAAGTTCGAAAATAGCAAGTGATGAGTCCTCAAATCCATGATATTACGTGGACTACCAGAGTCAAAATATAATGTGAAGGATCGGTGTTCTAAATTTACAGCATATAATGTTGGTCGTAACTCATTTTGGCTTATTATTGCGTGAATTTGTTGTAAATCTACGGGAACCTGCGCTGATTTATTGGATTCAGCCGTATGTTTCATAGGAAAATCTATTGCCTCACAATGATCTGATATATTATTAAATGGATTATTTGATACAAAAGATGTTGATATGAATGACCCAACATCACTCTCTCCCCCATTGGAGTTAACTACGTGGTATTTGGTTTGCTTTGCACATTCTGAAAATTCGTCTGACCTTGCGAGTTCTGGCTAGACGTCCCAGGAACAGAGTTACTTGAAGCACTATTTGTTTGTTTTTTATTTTGAACTACACTGCCGTTCGCCTGTTTCTTTTTATTAAACTGAGGGTTTTTCTTTTTATTTCCATAGGGAACTGTCTGCGTGTTTCTAGGATTCTGCCGTTGATTACGCGAGAAGCATCGACTATATGAATGGGTTGAACTGTTATAAATTGAACAGAATCGCATCCTACAGTCTGCAATTAAGTGACCTTGATGTTTGCAATTGTAATAAGTCATCCCTGCAGGATGATTATTATTAACGATGTTTACTTGTTTCGGCTTAGTTTCATTTTTTGCAAAAACTTGAGTAAGCAAGGGATCAAGGTCAGTACACTTAGACATGTGTTTTTTTTATCTGTTTATATACATCTAGTTCCGTACTTTCGGGCGTTAGCTTTTTATCAAAATACCGCACTAAAGCCTCAGGCAACATAATTGTCATGCAAGTTAAATACATTAGCCGTAAGAAATCTTTCACGGCTATGTTATCGCCTGTAACCCATGTGGAATTACTTAAAATATCCTGATATTCATTCTGCCTGTCGGCAATGAGAGCCCCCCATTCTATAACATTAAGCTGAGTCATAGAGGCTTGATTAAGTATGTTTCTTAATGTCAAAACTACGTCAAAAGCTTCCTCACCGCCATATATTGCACGTAGTCTGACTTTGAAATCGTCATATGTAACTACCTCTTGGAAAGAGACTTCTCTAAGATACGCGCTTGCATCTGCTTTAGCAAAGTGTATGAAACTTTTAGCTTCTTGTAATTGTACAGATGGGTCTGCAATGCGTTTTGCGTTTAAATGAGCATCTACTGACGAGATCCATAACTCGACATTCTGAGGCAGGAACCCATTGAACTTGAAAAGGAAGAATAGCTGATCTTGCACTCACTAGAGTTACCACGGGAGTGGGGTTACTGGGTCCGGGAGTCACAGGTGCCGACATGTTAACTTTTTAACTTTTTTCCTATCACTACAATTCCCTGCGATCCTATCAAAATGTCTATATGAATACACACATCCACTGTGTAAACGCATATGCACTAAACAATAGAGATATGTTGCAGATTATAACAAAGTCCCCCCAAATGATGATATTAAGACAGTTAATGTGACAAAAATATTTCCCGAGAACTTCTGAAAGAAAACGGAATTAGCACAAAGAGAAAAAAAATTCAGCAGACGAGAATTCGTAGTGGAATATAGATTCCTTTAATGAACGAAGATTAAGATTACACAAAACACACCACAGCAATAATGGACCAACTCGTGACATAAAACACTTCACTGAAAAAACCTGAATGAATAAAGGATGTACTTAGCTTTAGTATATATGCGCAAAGATTGTTTTGATTCGATGACGTCACGTCTTCTCTCTCCCTCTCGTTTGCAGGAAGAGTTTAGCTGCCGTGATGACCTTCCACTTGGCTTCTCGTCGTGCGTTGTTTATTCGATGAATGTTTCACTTCCTTATGTGATTGTTGAATGTATGAGATGAAAGTTGTTCACTAAACGTTGATATAGATGAAGGACATTTCTTCGTATTCTTAGGATGTTTACTGATGCTTGTTAATTGAAGATCCTGGTTCCTCAGTTTATATCTGATTTATAGCTGATATTCGATGAGTTCATTACTTCGGTAGACGTAGATACTTCATTGTAATTGTAGATTTATTACTGTTGTAACTGCTAATTATTACAGTTGTAACCGCTGGTTGTTATAGTTGTAATCGCTGGTTGTTATAGTTGTAATCGCTGCCACCAATTGTTAGTGTGCGAATGTTATACGCACACATTGTGGTTCCATCTTATGTCTCTTCAATGTGATATAGAAATATTAGACTTGTAGGTTACTTCTTAGAATAAGTCAAAGTTTTAGGTTAACTTTAAATAATTTATGGATGGTTTGGTCGGATGACCATTCAGTATGAAAATATAAATAGAACTGCTTTACAATAAGCTCGCGACGATAACGTAACATTAGCTATCTCAGCGTTTCATATAAATACAAAAAGAAATTATCACGTAGCCTTATGGCCGGAAGTCAGGTGATTCCGGTAAGGATCAATAGGTCAACTGTTTCTCACGGGAGGCGTTGTGACATGTTTACAAGCAATACATAAATGTTTACTCATGCGATGCTTTCCAAGCATTGCTTTAGCATGGTATATTTTCACATCCTATTATGGTTGCTGTCACACTCCTAATTCACCAATGACCCATTGGGTCATGGGTTTAATAATGTATATATTGCATATATATATATATAAAATATATATATATATATATATATATATATATATATATATATATATATATATATATATATATATATATATATATATATATATATACATGTATATATATATATATGTATATATATGTATATATATATATATATATATATATATATATATATACATATATATATATATATATCTATATATATATATATATATATATATATATATATATATATATATATATATATATATATATATATATATATATATGTATATATATATATATATATAGATTTATATGTATATATATATAAATTTATATGTATATTTATATATATATATATATATATATATATATATATATATATATATATATATATATATATATACATATATATATGTATATATATACATATATAAATATATTTATATATATATATATATATATATATATATATTTATATATATATATATATATATATATATATATATATATATATATATATATATATATATATATATACATATATATATATACACACATATATATATATATATATATATATGCGTGTGTGTGTGTGTATTTACATATATATATATATATATATATATATATATATATATATATATATATATATATATATATATATATATCTTCGACTAAAGCTTTTCCCACTATACAGGGTCGCTATTTCTAGAGAGCCGTTGCCAACTTCTTCTATCTCCGATGTCCTCCATTGTGAGATCTTTCTCCTCCATATCTGCTGTTACACACCCCATCCACCTTCTCTTTGGTCTCCCCCTCCCGCTCCTACCTGGAACATCTATATCCAGCATTCTCCGCCCAACATACTCCTGGTCTCTCCTCATTTCGTGCCCAAACTAGTGTAGTCTCTTTTCTTGGATTTTCTTTGACACCTCTGTAACCTTTGTTGTTCCTAACCTTATCCAGTCTCGTGATCCCAGCCATCCATCTTAGCATTCTCATCCCTGCAACATTCATTTTCTTCTCAAAGATCTTTTTCATGGGCCAGGTCTCTGCACCATATGTCATGGTAGGTCTCACTACAGTTTTATGTCCCTCTCCCTTTAACTTCAAGTTTATCCTTCGATCACACAACACTCCCAACACTCTTTTCCAATTATTCCATCCAGCTTGAATTCTACTGTTCACTTCCTTTTGGAGTTCTGCTGTTTCCTCCACATATGACCCAAGGTAATTGAATTTTTCTGTTCTCTTTACTATTTCCCCCAGCAAATGTGTATCATTTAATTGGTTCTGCGGGTGGCAACACATATACTCTGTTTTTGTACTACTGATCTTTAGCCCTCTGCTCTCCAATTCTTCTCTCCATCTCTCCAGCTTGCCTCCAATCCTTCTCTGGTTTCATCACACAGAACTCTATCATCTGCAAACAGCATGATCCATGGTGACTGTTCCCTCACTCTTTCAGTAATTACATCCATTACTGGATTAAACAAATAGGGGCTTAATGACGACCCCTGGTGTAACCCAACTCCCACTTCAAACGTCTTGGTAAAACCAACACTCGTTCTTATTTATGTGCCTGGTCCTTCATACATATCTCTAATTAATCTAACATATTTCTCTGGTGTTCCCCTCTCTCTAAAACATCTCCATATCTCCTGGCGTAGAACTCTATCATAAGTCTTCTCTAAGTCAATAAATACTATATGTAATTCCTATTTGCCTTCTCTATATTTTTCCATCAACTTCCTTAGTGCAAACATTGCATCCGTCATGCTTCTGCTTGGTACGAATCCAAACTGCTCTTCTCCAATCTTGGTCTCTTCCCTGATCCTACGCTCTATAATCCTTTCCCAAAGCTTCATTGTATGTGGGAGGAGTTTGATTGCTCTATAATTATCACAATTTTGTACATCATCCTTTTCTTTGAATACGGGTATTAGAAAGGTATTCCTCCACATTCTG
Source organism: Palaemon carinicauda (assembly GCF_036898095.1). NCBI lineage: Eukaryota > Metazoa > Arthropoda > Malacostraca > Decapoda > Palaemonidae > Palaemon > Palaemon carinicauda. The sequence continues at coordinate 146,484,298 of NC_090725.1, forward strand.
GGCATCTTTTCTTTCTGCGTGTATCTTTTTCATCAGATCTCACAGCATATCCACTCCAAATTCCCCCAAATCTTTCCAAACTTCCACTGGGATCTCATCAGGTCCCGTAGCTTTTCCATTTTTCATCTTGCTGAGGGCAACCTTAATTTCTTCTCTATCTATATCTCTTACCATTCCTAAATTTGGATTTCCATCTGCAATTATAGATCTCGGATTTTCTTCATTTAGCAATCTTTCAAAGTATTGCTTCCACCTTCCTTTTATATCACTTGAGCTACACATTACCACTCCATCCTCATTCTTTATCTGCCTCATGTGGGTAATATCTTTGGTCACTCTATTTCTTCCTTTAGCAATCTTGTAAATCTTCT
>NC_090725.1:146494668-146502168 GCF_036898095.1 Palaemon carinicauda
GAAGCCATTCCCATGGAAACTGCAACGTCCACCTCATGTACATCTGCCTTACTCTCTGGATGGATTTCAAGATTTAGTATACCTGAGCATATTACTTCTGACAGGGAAACCAGTTTCACTTTTCAATTGTGGACATCATTAGCGAATCTCCTGGGCATCATCCTACATCAGACAACGGCCTACAACCCCGCTGCCAATGGAATGGTTGAAAGTTTTCATCGTACCCTCAAAGCAGCTTTGATGTCCCGCTGCAAGGACTCCAACTGGTTTACTCAGCTTCCCTGGGTCCTCCTGGGACTAAGGACCACTCCTAAAGATGCCCTCGACGTCTCTGCAGCTGAAATGGTGTATGGCGACCCGTTGGTCGTCCCCGCCGAATTTTTCCCTTCTACAACCTCCTCCGACGATCTCAAGCGCATACGTCACGTCGTGGGAAAATTTACTCCGTGCCGCCAGACTTACAAGGCTCCAGCAAAGCATCACATACCAACAGACTTGCACTCTGCAATGCATGTTTTCCTAAGCAACGACACTACCAAGCCACCGCTAACGCCCCCTTACACGGGCCCTTTCCTTGTGATCCGGCGCAGTCCGAAAGCATTCCTACTAAACATTCGTGGCAAAGAAGACTGGGTCTCCATTGATCGTCTAAAACCTGCTTATCTCCTGCCAGATGACCCACCTACAGTTCGCCTCTCTAGATCAGGGTGCCCTATTTAACTTGTACAGTATGTCATTTTTAGAGGGGGGGGGGGGGGGGGAAGCCATGTACCAACTGTGTGTCACACAATTGTACATAATTCCTTTTGTATATATTATGCCTGTATCTTCGCTCTTTCCTCGCACTAAAACGAACTTGAAAATTCATGTCTGCTTTTCTCCTCTGTAACATTGTCAACATTTGAACATGAAAATTCTTGTTGCATTGAGATTTTGTATATAAAGGAGAGTGTTCTTTAATAAACAACTCAGTTGATTGCTTCCTGCCTTTGAGTTCACAACCCTCTCTCGGCACCGTCACATGTGGAAGAAACTGTACTTAAGGAACCTAAAGGATTTCCAAAGTCGAAAGGAAGAAAGCACTAAAATATTAATGACTGAAGTTAGAAACTCAGAAAATAAAAACGGATTTCGTAATTTTTTCAGTTTTGAACAGCAAAGACCCTGCTATTCATTCAAGTTTTCAGTCTCCCGGTCTTAAAGCTGAAAGCTACTATTTGTAATGTCAGCATTTCCAATATGATAGCTCTGACTGTGGTAGCAAAATGACCACAATAGTTCTCTGACATTAAGTACTTTTTAAAATTGGTGTATTTTTAACTGTAACAGCTTGTTAGCCACAAAAGAGTATTGATTACGAAAGCACTTGGCTTAGAAGTAACTTATGACTGTGATACGATTTTTTCTTAGAAAGCTCTTTTGGCTTTGATGGACTTGAACTAGTTTAATCACTATAATTCTTTGAATATTAAAAAGTTCTGTTATCAATAATACTGAGACTCATGAAAAACTTGCTAATGAAAGTGGACTGTTGTAAGAGCACATTGGTTAAAATAATGGGTATGATTACATCCTGGGTATTATGACATTTGCTTATAAAAGCACTTTCAATATAAAGGTTTACAGACTATGTTGACTTCTCGGGTATGATAACACCCTGACCTTAATAATAATAATAATAATAATAATAATAATAATAATATTAATAATAATAATAATAATAATAATAATAATAGTAGTAGTAGTAGTAGCAGCAATCTGAGATATCAGACCTCCGCCAATGAATGTTGCCAAAATTTAACTAAAGTCTACGGACATCGCCTCCCACTTTTTATAAGCTGGCTCTACAGTAGATGGTGGAAAGTGCCACGTTGATCCAGAATCGTGATCTTGATCCGTGTCACCTAAAAAATTTCATGGTTTCTTCCAATGCTAAATATCTATATATTGTTAAAATTTGGTGAAAATCTAATATGTCAATTTGTTTTAGACGTACTCGTTAAAATTTTGAGAAATGCAAATCCGGACCTTGAATCCGGATCCAGAACCATATCATCTCCAAGATTTAATAGTGTCACCCATGTCCTAATATCTAGCTGCGGTGAAAATTTCGTCAAAATCCGTTTAGTTGTATTGATGTAATTCCGTCCACAGACACAGGCAAATAATTAGAAAAATAATTAAACAGACTCGAAAATGCAACTTCCTTGGTGGAGGTAATACTAATACCTTCATCTTTGGAAGTCTTGTCATTTGAGCCAGATATTTGAATTATTTGTATAATCTGCTTTTCAAACTGAACACAAAAGTGTTCATCAAAATGAAAAGGTTGACCTTTTTCAATAAACATTAACATTAACTTGGTCAAGATAACACTTCTCGATAGATCGGCCGCTGCATAGGAGCTCTGATAATTATTCCTATGCAACCTTGATAGCACTTAGGCAGTAATGATAATTAACCTGCAATTGGGCTCTATGACTAAACTTTGAGAATGGTATCGCTCGGGTGAATTTTGCCCTTTCGCTGTGAAATATTATTGTTAATCATATTTCTTGGGCCCTGGAAGTATTATATCTATAAATGATCTTTTACAGACCACTCTTTGACTTGGCCCTTTAATTGTAAATTGAACTTGACCATGGTAAGTTTTAGCAATGAATGCGCTTAGGTGATGGTAAGGCCTTGATAGAGACAGCTGTTGAGTGTGACACCATATTGACTGATATAACATGAATGATAAAATCCATATGGTTGTGAAGCTCTCTAAAAGACATTTCTTAGATACATTAAATTGGATTAACTGGAGGTTTCTATGTTCTATGTTAAAATAGTATGTTGGACAAGAGGGCTAGTGAACAATTATGTGATGGCTGTATTTTCCATTTTACTGTTAAGCATCTCCTTGCAAAAAAACCCGACTTTGGAAGAGTTCGAGTCATCCTATTAGTCGAAGAGGGGAGATATAATATTTAGTAAAATTTTACGAAATATTTAGATATGAACAGGCTTTCTCAAAACATATTACGGTTAAAGTTATGCTTCTAAAGTTCTAATCTAGTACTTTAGGCTCGATGAATTTAATGGTTTTATTTTTTTTTATTTTGGTTATACTTAAGTAACTTTATTTCTATTTATCCTTATTTCATATGATTTACCTATTAAATTGAAAATTACTAATTCAGCATTAATAGCCTGGAAGTGCTGACGCTAGAGGGAACACTAATCAATAAATCAAATACCTATTTCTAATTTATAAATAGACATGCATCAATTTTCTTTTCTCTTTCTTTAGAAATTCAATTTATAATTCCATTAACTATCTTCCATCTGTTTACCAAACTACTACTTCAAAAGGCTGAAATGATTAAGAGATGAGATCATTGTTGACAATGGGTTTATAATTAAGGTTATTTGGCTGAGTTGTGGGTGATGCTAGCCACTGCAAAATTACTTTATACCTCATCAGGGGAATTATATTTATTGAAGAGTCGTTACCTGGTATAGAAATCTTGGCATCAAATCAGACAAACATTATTACAGATTATGGAACGATAATTGCACATTCATATGATTTTATTTGTAACATGGAAGATTATCTTAAACTTATGCCTCTTTAGGTGTTTTGGTTCTATAAAATGTGGATAGGATATGGCAGTGTTTCCAAACCCTGGGGTAAATTACCCCAGTGGGGTAATGGCCCCTATTTTTGGGGTAATCAAGATGTTCTGAAATAGAGTTATTCACATTCCCATAATTAAAATGGAAAAGTTTGCATTTGTTTTGGATCCTTAACTGTAAACAGCCAATAGCGGGCTACATGATCCATACAGTTCATCAGGTGGCTGCAAAAAAAAAAAAAAAAAAAAAAAAAAACATCCGATGTTACCGGGTATATGTTCAATAGGGTAATTGATTAGCTGGAAATGAAATTTTGGGATAATCATTTAAAAAAAGGTTGGGAAACATTGGGATATGGGGTGGACCACCATGGTATTCTCACTGATACTTGGCTACCTTCAAAACCCATAGGTGGTAATATCATACTCAGAACTCATCGAATTATTTGATATCTAACCATAAAAGTATTGTAAAGTAGGTCTAACCAGTACTGCAATTCTTTTGAATATGGCCACGAAGGATCAAAGCAAAAAATGCTAACAGATATCATGATCATCTCTGTCTGTGCCTCACTGATAGATTTATTCATTCTGTACATGAGTGTATCTCCAAAATTTAAAAATATTTCCTCATGATAATCATCATATGATTAAAGTTTGAGTGTATACTATATGTATAAATAAAACTAAGCCCAGCCTGAGTGGGACCCATACAAGAGCTGAATAGGACAGTTTTATTAGAACTGAAAAAAGCTTTAATTCCTCAAAACTGACTTTGCATAATACCCAAGTTGTATGGATATAAGATACCCTATCACAACTTTTTATTTCAAGAGGAACATACAACATGAAATATTACCACCCATCAAAAAGACTCGTCTCTAAATTGGGTTCTCTTAGTGTATTAAAATTTGATTCTGAAGCACTTTTGCCTGCTACAACGAAATCCTTCCTGAACATTTCAAGCTCGTTACTCAAACAGTCCGAGATATGGAATTAAAGAAGAAAGAAGACTTGTCTCTTCAACTTAGGTTTGATGAATTATACATAATGTGGGCCTTATGATAGATTTCAGTGCCTTAAGAATCTGACCTGTGGATACTGATGACTTACCATATGACGTACAAAAAAGAACTTGGGCTTGGGACGCATTTGTAATACTAAATGTCATCAGTAACGTTGCTTCCAAAGTCTTAAAAGAAGCTGGGTACTCTCAAAGACTATACCTCTATTTTCAGCCGAGTTAATAGCATTAGTGAAACGTTTGAAACATCGTTTAAAACTAAGGGAAATTGCCTCCTTCTATATTATGAGCCTAAATGTCAATGGTTTTCATCCTTAACTCCAAAAGCTCAAGTGCGGCTCTTTCCCATCTCATCCTGGAATATATATATATATATATATATATATATATATATATATATATATATATATATATATATATATATATATATATATATATGCTGGGTTCATGTCTGTCAGGAAATTTGTGATCATGAGGTAGCAAGCAGGGAAGTGTAAGAGGCTACCTTAAGTCCTTTGTATTCATTGAAAAGTATTTCCCTCTCAGATATAAGGAAGTAATATGCCACACATATCAAGTAAATCTATCCCCCTTCTTGTTGATAACAAGACATGAAAATATCTGGGACTTTATTAGCATCTGGCTCATAAGTTTTAATATTTCTACCCACAGCAGTTCTAAGTGTTGTTTATTTCAAACGGTAGCAGTATAGCAGTGTGAGCTCAATGTAATAAGAGACTGTCAGTTGAGCATAATCTGGTGTGATGACCAGTTATATGGATTGTGGATAAAGTGAGTCTGCATATGGAATCTCTTACAGAGAATTAAAGTAAAAAAGTTCACACGAGACTTATAAAATATTTGAATATCAACTTCTAGTTTAAACGAAATAAAAAAAAAAGAAAACAGTAAATGGCCTCTTTTGAGGAGATATCAGTTTCACCAAAGCCATTGAACTCTCTGATGACTAATGGCATGGAAGAACATACAACATACTTTTGGATTTGCCAGGTGCTTGTTTTTTATAATGTCCAAAGTTTATTACCAAACTGGATTTCATCACTACCCTGACAGACACAAAGTCATTACATATTACTCTAAACTAAAATTTTCCTTCCCCCGGATCAAAACGTAAGCCCTTTGCACTTTCCATAGTACCAATATGTTCATAGAGAACTCTCTCTCTCTCTCTCTCTCTCTCTCTCTCTCTCTCTCTCTCTCTCTCTCTCTCTCGTTACCCCTTTTGTTTCGCAACTCAATTCTATCTTTTCCTTTTACGATCTTTCACTTCTGAATAATGTGGATTTTATAGCTCCCGAAACAAAAACTTTGCCATTTCAGTTCTAGGCTTCATTTCTGTAGGTGTCCCAAATGTTTTAGTAATAATTTAAAGAATATTTCATTTCTGACAAATAGGTTGAGTAAAGAAAAGTAGTATATATATATATATATATATATATATATATATATATACATATATATATATATATATATATATGTATATATATACATATATATATGTATGTATATATATGTATACATATGTATGTCTGTATGCATATATATATATATATATATATAATATATATATATATATATATATACATATATATATATGTATATATATACATCATATATATGTATATATATATATATATATATATATATATATATATATATATATATATATATATATATATATATATATGTATATGTGCGTGTGAGTATGTGTGTGTGTATAATGTATGTATATACCAAGATAGATGATACAGAATTAGCAGAACTATTCAAAACAATAAACAAACTTAAAACTCAAGATATTCGTATACAAAATCAGACCAAAATTGGGGAAACACAGAAGAAAGGAAGGAGAATCAAATTAAAAAAAATATAAATAAATAAATAAATAAATAAATTGGAATAGGATGCCGACCAATGTTTGTTTTAAAGTATGAAAATTGACATATTATCCATAATAGAGGTGGAGTGACAAAAATTACAGAGGATTTTCATACAATGTTATACAATAGTGATACAAGAAATAACTTCACCATTAGAAATAATAAAACACATGATCCGGTATCAAATGCAACAGTAGGAGTAGTAAAGTAAGCATTAAAAGCCATAAAAAGAAGCAAAGCAGAATGGGAAGATGGCTTAACTGTTGGTTTGATAATAGATGGAGGAAATTTCATAAGAGTAAAACTGGGTGAACTCTACACCAAATATCTGTAAGAAAGCTTTATACCTACAGTTTGGAAAAATCTTATCATTATACCAATATAGTAAAAGAATAATATAAAAAATAGACAGACAGCTAGACTTTAATCAATCAAGAGAGCAGGTAGACTTTAAAAGTGGCTATCCAACAACTGAGCATACCCATGTAATTATTCAGCTAATGGAAAAATCAATAGAGTATGATAAACCACTGCGGATGGCATGTATAGTGTATGAGAAAGCTTTTGATTCTGCCAAAACCTCATCAGTAATGAAAGCCCTTCGAAAACAAGGAATAGAATCATTTTATGTTAGAACCCTTCTTGAAGATACCTATGCAGGAAGTACAACAATCATAAAAGTACACAAACATTTTGTAAAAATTTCAATACAGAAAGGAATTAGACGGGAAAACCCCATATCTCCAAAATTATTCACAGCGTGCATAGAAGATCTTTTTAAGTATTTAGAACGGGAAATGTAGGATTTAATAGTAGTGGTGTATACCTCAGCAAAATAAAATTTGCAGAAGCCATAGCTGTATTCCGTAAATCATAAGAGGAATTACAAAAGATGGTAGAAGATTTGAATACAGAATACAGAAAGGTAGTACTGAAAATAAGTGAGTAAAACTAA
>NC_090725.1:146507168-146512168 GCF_036898095.1 Palaemon carinicauda
AATTGAATCTTATGTTAGAATAATTAAAGATACCTACTTTCCTCGTGATAAGGGTTGAACAGACTTATAGCTATGGTAAGCAGCTCATCTAGGAGAAGGACAATCCAAAATCCAACCACAATTCTCTATTCTTGTGTTGTGCCATAGCCTCCTTACCATGGCCTTCCATTACCTTGGATTAGAGGTTCTCTTGCTTAAGAGTAAACTTGGGCACGCTAGCCTGTCTCAGTTCTTGCTTTTGTTATATTTTTTTTAGTTTATATATGAAATATCTAACTTAATTTCATTTTTTTTTTTCTTAAAACATTTCATTTTGATTGTTTATTGCTTCTCTTGTAGTTTATTTATCTCCTTGTTTCCTTCCCTCAATGGACTATTTTTCCTTGTCGGAGCCCTTGGGCTTAAAGCTTCCTGCTTTTCAAACAATGATTATAGCTTAGCTAGTACACACACACACACACACACACACACATATATATATATATATATATATATATTATATACACACACATATATATATATACATATATACATATATATATATGTATATATATACATATATATATATATATATATATATATTATTACTACTAGCGAAGCTACAATCCTAGTATAAAAAGCAAGATGTTATAAGCCCAAGGGCTCCAACACGGAAAAATAGCCCGGCAAGGAAAGGGACTAATGAAATAAATGAACGATATGAGAAGTAATGAACAATTAAAATGAAATGTTTTAAAAACATTGACAACAATATAAATTAGCATAAAACAGTTGCTGCAAGTTTGAACTTTTGAAGTTCTATTAATTCAACTACCCGATTAGGAAGATCACTCCACAACTTGGTCATAGCTGGACTAAAACTTCTAAAGTACAGTGTAGTATTGAGCCTCATGATGGAGAAGGCCTGACTATTAGAATAAACTGCATGCCTAGTAAAACGAACAGGATGGAACTGTCCAGGAAGATCTGAATGTAAAGGATGGTCAAAATTAAAAGAAAAAAAAATATGCAACTTGCATAAATAACAAATTGAACGACGGTGCCAGAGATTGATATCTAGATTAGGAATAAAAAATTTAATAGACCGTAAGTCCCCGTCAAACAAATTAAGATGAGAATCAGCAGCTGAAAACCAGACAGGAGAACAATACTCGAAAAAGGTAGAAAGAAAGTATTAGAACACTTTTTTCAGAATAGATTGATCACCAAAAATCTGAAAAGACTTTCTCAATAAGCCAAATGTTTGTGATATTGAAGAAGACAGACCTAATGTGTTTCCCAAAAGTGAGCTTGCTGTCGAGAATCACACCTAAAATTTTAAGAGTCATACAAAGTTAAAGAAACATTATCAATGGTGAGGTCCGTATGTTGAGGAGCCACTGTTCTTGACCTACTTACAATCATACTGTAAGTTTTGTTATGATTCAACTTCATACCCCATAATTTGCACTATACACTAATTTTAGCTAGACCTCTATTAAGGGATCCAGCAACCCCAGAGCTACATTCAAGTGATGGAATTGATGAAAAGAGAGTAGCATCATCAAACTTGTTTTCTAGGCCAAACCATATGTCATATATACATAAGATGAAAAGTAATGAGCCAAGAACACTACCCTAAGGAACACCAGAAATCATATTCCTATACTCACTATGGTGCCCATCAACAGCAACCCTTTGTTACCTATTACTTAAAAGTTCAATAACGATGCTAAGAAACGACCCGCCCACTCCCAACTGTTTGAATTTGAAAACAAGGGCTTCATAATTAACAAGGTCAAAGGCAGCACTAAAATTAAGGCCAATCATACGAACTTCCTGAACACAATCAAGGCATTTCTGTACAGTATTGGAGATTGTAAAAAGGGCATCACATGCTCCAAGGCCTTTACAAAAACCAAATTTTAAACTAAGGAACAGATGATTAACTCCAGCAAACCTTGTAAGACGTTTTGCCAAAAAGCGTTCAAAAACTTTTGATAATATGGAAGTTATGGAAATTGGGTGGTAATCAGGTGAACATGAGCTACCACAAACACATTTACATAGTGGAGTAACATTACTAATTCTGCAAAAAGTGCTAATAGCTCCTCTTCTTGCTAACTTGTGCAAAATAACAGATAACTTTTGAGCTGAGAATTCAGCAGTCTTTATGAAAAATACCATTCCGGTCTACAACTCATTAAGCATCAAGGTCCATCTAAAGAGCTTCAATTTCAGGAGATCGAAAAGCTAAACTAGTTAGTTCAGCCTCAGGAAAACAGGAATGAGGAAGTTCGAGTTTCTCATTACTCTGCTTACTGTCAAACACATCTGCCAAAAGGGTTACCTTTTCCTCTGGACAGTAAGTGACAGAGCCATCTGGTTTAAGTAAAAGAGGATCTGTTGCATTTACACTAAAGAGTGCAGATTTAAGGGTAGTCCGCCACTTATGTTCCTGGGTTGTGCCAGAAAGGGCTTCTTTTATGGTTGAATTGTATTCGTTTTCAGTTGAAGCATAAACTCTCTGAGCAAAGGTTCTAACCTGAGTAGAGTTATTCCACGTCAAATCTGATCTATTACCGTTTCAAAGATGATAAGCCTCCTGCTTCTCCAAATCAGCACGTCTATAATCATCATTGAACCATGGTTTGTCCTTCACTCCGTACCTTAGTACACAAGAAGTGATACGCCTATCAATTATGTTGACTAGATTCTCATTCAAAGGGAAAACAGGATCAACAGTACTATACAATTGTGACCAACTTAAGCCCAAAAGGTCATGCAAAATCCCATTTCAGCTGCTGGAGATTTCATATAAATCTTACATGAGTATGATACATCAGGGACAGGCTGATCAGTCTTCACTACTAATGAAATCAAGGCATGAGCAGATGTCCTAACTGGAGAACCAACCTTACTTGTAATAATGCCAGGGGAGTCGGTGTATACGAGGTCCAAGCAGTTACCAGACCTGTGAGTAGCTTCACTTATGATTTGCTTACAGCATGATTCAGAGGCCAAGTCTAAAGTTCTTAAGCAATGGCGATCGGTAGGAGAAACAGAATTTAACCACTCCCTATGGAGAACATTGTAATCCCCAACAGATTAAAAGAAGACTTTCTATCATCTTCTTGTATCTTGGCCTTTTTATCATCTTGTATCTTAGCCATAATGGTAAGAAGACAATCGAAGGTAGAATCATCCATGCATGGATTCCGTTTGATTGAACAAAAATAGAAGTTGTTATGACTGCCACAAACGTTCATTACTTGATTCTCATGAAATTCACATTTATAGCAGGACTTATGAGAAGTAGGGTATTCATTCCTAATATGCACCACCATTCCCTTGGGCCTAGGGATGGCATCGCCTTTCAAAATTATTGGCTTCTCAAATCCAGTTATAAGGAGCTCAGATGAATACCTCATATTAGAAACCAAAGTATCTGAGCACAAAAGAATATCATACTGTAAGGGATTGAATATTTGCGTGAAGACCACGAATATTGCAATACAGTAGACGACATTAACGAAATCTAGGAGGTACTTGTCCCGGATTTTGCTCAATGTCTCCAGGTAATGGTAATAAAAAAAGATGCATCATACTTAAAAACCAAATTAAGAAGGATGATAACATAAACAATTTGTACAGAAATATGAATAAAGTGATTGATCAAACCAATATACTATAGAAAAAAGTCGGAAAAGCTGGTTAGCATTAGGGAGTCGATACACTATGCAAGGCTTAATACCCTCCAGGATAGTCACTTCAACTGAAGGGAGAACAGTGATGATGGTTTTGAAAATAGATAAAAATCAGATAAGGAAAAGACAACCTCTTTATAAACCACCATGCATCTATGGCTTTTCTATTAAGACTGGACAACACAACATAGAAAAAAAAAAATATGATGAACCAAAAAAAAAAAAAAAAAAAAAAAATAAGATAGAATAGTGTGCCCAAGTATACCCTAACAAGGGTACTCGGTGTTGCACGGGTACATTTGCCCTTGGATTTTGAATGTGGTCATAAATCTTCCCTCTTTCACAAACTTTGCTTCAAATGAAGTAATTTAGAAAGCATTATTGTGAAGTTATATTTTCTCAAGAAAATTTTTTGAACAGTGCAATGTTCCTTTGAGAAGTTTTTTTTTTCAGATATTCAAGATGATCAACTAACAAATTTTCCCCACGCTACAATACAATCCGGGAGGTTCATTCCTCCATTTCTGAGCATCACAGTGATTACATTGTTGTCACATTAAGCCAATTTGTACTATGTCTTCTGTTGCATAGGGATATCTTGAAATATAAGATATGGCACCAAGACGCCATTGTACAGCGTTAAAAGACGTGCTCGTGCTCTTGCATACTTGACTATCAATACGGCAACTATTCTTAGCTCCTTCCGATGTTTCTTGGTTTCATTGGACAATAATACTTTGTTGGTTAGCCTGAAATCATGTCATTCTTTGATTTCTTGATTCCTGACTTCTTATAGCTGCTATTCCTTGTTGATTATTTTCAAGGTGAGGATTTCTTTGGTACTTCCCGTCTAGGTGCTATTCTGTTGGCTGCTCTTCGTCTTCTGCCTCACATCTAGCTGCCATTCTGCTTGTATTAGTGTTCCTACTTGGATTCATCTGCTTTTCGTCTTCTGCTTCACGTCTAGCTGCCATTCTGCTTACATTGGTGTTCCTACTTGAATCCATCTGCTCTTCATTTTCTGCTTATCGGTTAGCTGGCATTCCACTTTCATGAGTTTTTCTTTGTTCTTCATTCTGTGCCTCACATATAGCTACCATTCTGCTTGTATTTATTTTCCTCCGTAAATTCCTCTGCTCTTCTGTTTCCTGATGTCTTTTTTTATTTCACCAAATTTGCTTTATTGGATTCATCGAATGAGAACCTCTTTTTTGGTGGCATAATTTTGTAGAAAACTGAAAAAAATATATAATAATTACATAGGACTCAATCATTAGATATTCGTAGAATCTCTTTTTGGGTGGCACCATTTTT
>NC_090725.1:146517168-146607168 GCF_036898095.1 Palaemon carinicauda
CAAAGGGAGCTTAGCTCCCTTAGGTCACTACCGAAGGTTTCTGTAGTTATGATTCCTTCTTTTGTGATCGACCAGACTAATCCTGTTGCTATTCTCGGGGGAGGATAAGTTCTTCCCTTGGGAATAGCAACGCCTTCCTTGCTTTGGTGCTCTGGAAGCTGGCAAGTATTGCTGGCCTTTTCCCTTAGATCTCCCTTAGGCTAAGATAAGTTTCTTGGCTGCGGGTGATCTGTCACTAAAGCAAGGTTGGCAGGACCCTCTTGTCCCTTCCCCCTCTATCTCCGTAATGGCCTAGCCATTACTGTACTGTTCCTTGCCGGCCGGCAGAGCTGGCCGGCAGGGGTCTTACTGTACTGTTCGTCGTTCTACTTCTGGACCTAGTATAGGTTGGGATGTGGAATTGACTCAGCCCATTGCCGGCCGGCAGAGCTGCTGGCCGGCAAGGGTCTTATGTTTTCGAGTGCTGCCCGGACCTCTCTTGGTCCCTCATCCATGCCTGCCGGCAGAGCCGGACGGCATTGGTCAAGGAAGCCTGAATTAGTTTCTCCCCTTCCTTATATGCACTCTTTCGGTTGCCGGGCTTGGGGGGTTGTGTACACTCTTAACCCGGCATCCATTCTATTTTCTTCTAGTGCTGTACCTGTCCCGGCTGCCGGCCTATGAGGCCGGCTGCCGGCCTATGAGGCCGGCAGCCGGGCAGGGTAGTTCTCTGGTTCTTTTGCTGCCGGCTGGCATCGGTCTTGTACCTTTGCCGGCCGGCTTATGTCAGTCCTTGTCTGCCGGTCACCAAGAGTGTGGCCGGCAGCTGGGTACTACCTTGTGTAGTTGCTGGCCGGCAGCCATTGCCGGCCAACACTGGCTGTTACCGGCCGGCAGTTGCTGCCGACCGGCACAGGCATTTGAACCAGAGTGCTGCCGCCCTATAGCTGTTAAGTAGTATACTTTAAAGCTAGTTGTGGTGTGTGCCGGCCGGCAAAGGCAGGCCGGCACACATCCCCCTATACTGTACTAGTATTCTTCTGTATAGCATATACAGTAAGAAGAAAACTATAGTAAAGGTTTTGGTACAGCACTGTATCTTCTAACACTATTGTGTTTTCTTGCACATCCCTTTGCTGTTGCCCTCAGATAGGAAGCTGAGTTCTTCCCTGTCTATTATCCAGGATTTTAAAATCATTGCTTAGGTGTGAGCTCCACCTGTTTCCTCTGGTTACTCTAGAAGAGATAAACCATTTTTGATTTTATTATCTGGAAGGCTGCAACAATGGGTTGTGAGGGAAACACAAGTGTGTGTCTTTCCTTTCTGAATTGTTATGCTATACTATGCATATCCAGTGATACATAGTTCACTTGATACTCATGGAAATTTCTTCTCTTTATAGAAGGACACTCCGAAGTGGGGAAGTGCTTTCTGCAATGTCAGCAGCAAGAACCTCTGCGGACATGAGTTTTGTAGGAGACACGCAGCATACGCTGTCTCCAAGGATGATCTCCGGTATTGGGACCCTGAGGTATGTACTGTGTGCACTAACCTGATTAATGAGACATTTAAATAGCTAGGAAGAAGCTTCGTACCTGGGTAAGGGGCTTCCAAAAGAACACTTCTGGCCCTTATCTTACAAGTGAGAAGATGAGGGCGTATCTTTTCCCTAAGGCATCAGCTGATGCAGTGATTCCCCAGCCTCAAGAGGAGATCCCCTAAGTTCAGATCAGTTCCAGTGGCTAAGATCCACTGGGACCTTTTGTCACACCGTTTCTCCACCCCGGCGAAGAAAAGGAAGGAGATAGCGGGTTCTGTCAAGAGACTTCAAGATTCCGAAAGGATATCAAGACACGAGCAGGAGAGAGTACTGCGCTCTCTCCAGTTTGCTTCGGTGACAGACCCAGTGCTAAGAGCACAGCTAAAGGATGCAATCGGAGTTTGGAGAAGTTATGCATCAAACGCGTGAAGAGATCTGAGAAGACCAGCCGCTTCGGCTAAGTACTCTTCTCAGGCCTTGGTCCCAAGCCAGACATCTAAAGAAGTCAGGTTCTTCTTCAGCCACCTCCCCCGTCGGTGACGATTCACTCAGACGCCTCAAAGGAGGGATGGGGAGGTCACTCTCATCGGAAAAAAGTCCAGGGGACTTGGTCCAGGCTATTCAAGACCTTTCTCATAAAACTTTCTAGAAGCTAGGGCCGTGCTCCTTACCTTAAAGAAAGTCTCCCCGCGTCATTCGTTCCACATAAAGTGGTAATAGACAGCGAGGTAGTTGTAAGATACTTGAATCGACAAGGATCGAGGTCACCACCTCTCAACCAGGTGATGTTGGCCGTCTTCCGATTGGCGGAAAAGAAGAAGTGGTACCTGTCGGCAGTTCACCTTCAAGGAGTCCGCAATGTGACAGCGGACGCTCTATCCAGGTTCACACCGATAGAGTCGGAATGGTCCTTAGACGCAGGATCATTCTCCTTCATTCTGAATCAGTCCCAGAACTGCAGATAGACCTCTTTGCGACGAAAGACAACAAGAAGTTGCCCCTGTACGTGCCCCGTACGAGGACCCCTTAGCGGAGGCAGTGGACGCGATGTCCCTCCACTGGAACAGATGGTCCAAGATTTATCTGTTTCCTCCTCACAACCTTCTGTTGAGGGTCCTCAACAAACTGAGATCCTTCAAAGGGTAGCGGCAATAGTGGCCTACAAGTGGCCGAACAGCGTGTGGTTCTTCCTGGCATTGGAACTGTAGCTGAAGTTTGTACCACTACCAGATCCAGTTCTGACCAGCGAGTCCAGAAGTCAACTGTCTGCGCTTCATTACAGAAAACCCGGACCCTGCAGTTCATGATTTTCTCTCCCTAGCGGTGAGAAAGCGTTTCGGGATCTCGAAAGCCAGTATAGACTTCCTTGAGGAATATAAATGCAAATCTACTAGAAGGCAATATGAGTCATCTTGGAGAAATGGGTGGCCTTTTGTCAAGGCAAAGATTCCGCAGGAGATCTTGACAGACTTCTGCTTATCTTTTTTCCCCACCTCCATGGTCAAGGGTTGGCAGCGAACACGATTTCAGCGTGTAAGTCTGCTTTGACAAGACCCATTCTATATGCCTTCCAGGTCGACCTAGGTAACGAGATCTTTAATAAAGTCCCGAAAGCCTGTGCTAGGCTCAGACCTTCAGCACCTCCAAAGCCCATTTCATGGTCTTTAGACAAGTTCTTCATTTCGCTTCTCTGTTGAGCAATGAAGAGTGTGCGTTAAAGGATTTGACACAAAAAGTTATTTTCCTATTTTGCACTCGCGTCCGGGGCCAGGGTTAGTGAGATTGTAGCCTCTCGAGAGAGGCAGGTCGTGTTCAGTTCCTGGATGGGGAAGAACTGAACCTGTTTCCGGATCCTACGTTTCTCGCCAAGAATGAGTTACCCACCAACAGGTGGGGTCCCTGGAGAATCTGCCCTCTGAAAGAAGATGCATCTCTATGTCCAGTAGAATGCCTAAAGGTCTATCTTCATAGAACTTCAGACTTCAAGGGTGGTCAACTATTCAGGGGAGAAACATCAGGCTCAAATTTATCTCTGAATCAACTCAGAGCGAAAATCACATATTTTATTCGCAGAGCGGATCCTGACAATACACACGCAGGTCACGATCCGAGGAAAGTTGCCTCATTCTTAAATTTCTTTAATTGTATGGATTTTGAACATCTCCGTTCATACACTGGCTGGAAGTCTTCCAGAGTGTTCTTTCGCCACTATGCGAAGCAAGTAGAGGAACTAAAAGAGATCTGTGGTAGCAGTGGGTCGCAGTGTTAACCCTACTGTTTAACTCTGCGAGGAACAGTGGTCTTAATTGGGACGATTAATTCCAGGGTGAGTGTGTAGTTACATACTGTACTACAAACTAAGTGAGGGCACTGTGTTGCCCATCCAGACTGTTCCATTTCCGAAGGTGAACCTAGCATAAGTGCAGACATGTGTGCCGAGCGTTTCTAACGCTAATGTCATTGATTTGTAATACAGGGTTTTATGACTTTGATACCTCGGTATCTTAAAAGTGGCATCTAATGTTTTTTCTTTCAGACAAACAAGCTCTGTTTACTATCATACTTATGCTTAAAGTTTTGGGTTATCCTCTTCTTATATATATATATATATATATATATATATATAATTGTGGTTAACCTGTCCATTTATTGCCTGTAATAATCTGGTTCTTGAGAACTTGCGTCTCCTTCACCTGTGTCAATTTATTGGTATAATTGAGCATTCATTCTATGTACCTTATCTGGGATAATTCTAATAGAATTGTTCCTTTATGCAAGCTATGTTGCATTGGTTTTCCTCCTATGCGGATATAAAACCTTTGTCCAATACAAGTATTGTGCGGAAAACTGGTCGATATTTCATATTGACGCAGTGGTCCTTTACAAACTATGCTTTACTTAATATAGGGCGAGACCACTATATTAGCTTGCCTGGTATTCATACATAGATATATGTACTCTTCGAGACTTTTCCAGAGTCTAGTAGGACTCTTCCCTGTAGGGGGCAGGAAGCTCTAACATAGTTTATAGTTAGTTGAAAAGATGTATAACGGTAACATCTTAGGTCTCTAGGTCTAGTCGACCGGGAAAAAATTACCTCCGGGGAGTACGGCACGTTCTGAGAATCCACAGATACAGTAATGCTCTGGTACACTTCCATCAGGACGACATGGCTTGAGCCCAAAAAACAGATTTTGAGCGAAGCGAAAAATCTATTTTTGGGTGAGATGGCCATGTCGTCCTGATGGACCCGCCCTTGCCTTTCTAAGAAAGGGCTGTAGGACCCCTCCCTACATACAGTATCTGTAGCACCTCGTGTACGCTACAAGGAATACAGATGGCGCCAGGATTGGCGCCAGGCACGCATACGAATCGGGGGATAGGGAAGCCTTGGGAGCGGCTCCCCTTTTTCTTTCCCGAATTCGTATCTCGTCAATCACCTCCTACGAGATGAAATCTCTGTCCAGGTTGTAGATTGCCATGTGACGTGTCTAGAATACGTCCTCTGATATGTCGCGATATCCCTTTCACGAGGGATACTCGCTCCAGGAGTTAGAATTCTGGTACCTTAAGGTAAATTCTCTGGGAATATCGCCGTAGTTGTAATATACCCTAGGAAGCTACCCTATAGGAACTTCCATCAGGACGACATGGCCATCTCACCCAAAAATAGATTTTTCGCTTCGCTCAAAATCCGTTATATATATATATATATATATATACATATATATACATATACATGTGTACATATATATATACACACATATATATACATATATATGTATACATATATATATATATATATATATACGTATATGTATATATATATATATATATATATATGTATATGTATATATATATATATATATATACCTATATATGTATAACTATATATGAATATATATATATATATATGTATGTATATATGTATATATATATATATATATATATATTATATATATGTAGAGTATATATATAAACACGCATATATATATATATATATATACATATATATATATATATATATATACATGTATATGTATAAAACACACACACACACACATATATATATATATATATATATATAATTATGCCATTCTTCCTAAGAGGGGGTTGGCTTAAGAGAAGATACATAAATCATAACATAAGCTTGTACAGTATATATGTTTACACTAAAGGCTCCTCAGCTTTGTGAAAACCACAAAAAGTTATCCATTCAATCCTATCTTGCATTCAGGATATCAGAGCCCTTCTTTCAAGTACGTCCCTCAAGTCCTCCATAGGGGGCCTTTCATTCCTTTTACTTCCGATCATTTATGAATTTTGTTCTTTTCACTATAAACTGTCATCCATTCTTTCCACGTGAATGACCTAAATCAAAGTACTCTGATCACTGTTTTCTTTCATGCTAACGCCTTGCTTTATTTCCCACACAATCAAATTTTCTCACATCACATGTCTTAGATAAACAGCTCTCCGCAACAATTAAATCCCTTTTCCGTATTTGACATCATTACTTCTCTCTATAAAGAGAGTTGATTCAACAATCTAGTTACATGTCCACAGCTTGGCTTTAACGCACAATTCCAGTCTCATACTTGTTTTTGGAATCTATCCTTTTACCCCTCATCTCATCTTATTATTGCCTGGTACAATTCTACATATTAACGTAAAAAGTCAACAGTTTTCATCCTTCCACATCTCAATATAATTTCTATTTAATCTTTCTCATTTTCACTTAATATCATTACCTTACTCTCGCATATTTACTCTCGAGTTTGCTTCGTTCATACAGAAACTCTCTTACCCGTTTCTAAGATAATCTCTGCACAGTCCTCAATCACCATAGAATTATCTGCAAATTTCAACCATCCATAATTCTTGCCATAACTCATTCTCTTATACCACATCTTCATGGCTATATCTATTTTTTAAAGTGGTTGAGAATCTAATATAAAATAAATAACATTAATACATACTTTCACAGAAAATTAGCTACTCCAGTCTACACACTTGCAGTGCACGTAAAACAAGCAACGCAAATACAAATAAGGAAGAATGAATGCTCTTTCTCTGTGATTCTTCCACACAACACTCAAAGTAACGATATCGGCCTGAAATTAATTTAAATGACAAAAATCTTTGAATGCAACGCACCCGTATTTCAAATTTATTACTATTTCTTATATTATATTGTCCCAATGTTAATTTTTGTCTCAATATTAACCTTAGGGACCCCTCTAACAGTAACAATTTTCTAGCTGCAAGCAACACTCAACCTAAATGACAAAAGCCGTTAAGTGTACATTTGCAATTTTCAACCTTATGTGACCCATTGGGAGCGTAATACCTGTGGTATTTGCTAAATAGAGTTAGTTATTTTGAGACACTGGTTACTTCCGGAGTGTTTCAAACTACCAACCGCTTCATAACTAACTACTCAGACTGTCGAATCCTCGAACGATCTCTACCGCCGACCCTGACTCAACTGGCTACCTGTCACATTAAAACTCACTCTTGTCAGTAGAGAAGCAGTTGTGCTGTTTTACCGCACCGATGTTTAGTTCCACATTAAAGCGTGAAACGCTCAAGCAGCAAAGCAGGCTATGTCCTCGCTGTTATCCTGAACGATACTGACCTAGAAATCTCTGATTAGCTTTGTGAACAAATGGACACCCTCATAAAGTATGATGATCTGAAATTATAACTCCTAGAGCAGTGCTCACCATCGCCAGCTACGCTTGTAGCCATGATTTTTTTTTCTTTTTTTTTTTCAGCATTACATAGATAGTTGGTTAGCCAAGACACCGGCCACCCATTGAGATACTACCACTTGAGAGATATAGGGTCCTTTGACTAGCTAAATAGTACACATACACCGAATAGTCTGGTCTATTCTTGACACATTCTACTCTTTCCTCGTACACATGAAAACACTAAGATAACAAAAATTCTGTTCACTCATGTAGTTAACTACTTCACTGTAATTGTTCAGTGCCACTTTCCACTTGGTATGGGTAGATGAGACTTTTTAGCTATGGTAAGCAGCTCTTCTAATACAAGGATACTCCAAAATCCAACTATTGTTCTTTAGTCTTGGGTAGTGACATGGCCTCTGTATCATGGTCTTCCATTGTCTTGGGTTAGAGTTATCTTGCTTGAAGGTACACCCAGGGACACTATTCTATCTGTTTCCTTGTGTCCTCTCCTCACTGGGCTATTATCCCTATTGGAGACCCTAGGCTTATAGTATCCTGCTATTCCAACTGCGGTTACAGTTTAGCTAACAACAACAACAACAACAACTACAACAACAACAATAATAATAATAATAATAATAATAATAATAATAATAATAATAATAATAATAATATTTCATTGCATTTTAATAGCCAAGCTTTACACTGGTCCACATAATCTCCTACCTAGCCCAAACCGGTCTTTTCCTATCAGTCCCTGAAGCATATGCCTTTATCAGCCTTTCCTTTATTCAAGAGAATAATTCCTCTCACCCATTTACTTTGGATCTTTCCCTCAGCCAAGCACACTTTACAAATCCTGGTAAGCCAACCAATTACGTTATCACCACTATACTGTACCATTTGTAATCCCTTTAACTAATAGTTTCCTTATTTTTTTTTCAGTCTATTGATTGCTTTTCTTACATCTTCAACTGTCACTTCTACAATGATTTGAAGCATCGCAAAAAGACTCCATTCTTGCACCATTCTCTATATAGAGCTATAGATATTTGACGGGCCCCAGTAATAATTTTTCGAAAAATATCCAGAACTTCAAATAAAGACGAAAGAAAAGATGATATAAATCATCGTCTTGTAACTTTAGAACCATAAATATTTTCCTTCCTTGTGTAAGAAGCAGAAGACGTCTAGTAATTCTTCGGAAACGAATTGGCATTAGACTCGAAGGCACAATGCCAATACTTCGCAATGGACTGAGATAAATCTGTGTCCTTACATCTGCTTTTTAAGATCTTTTATCTTTTCCTAATAATATGACTTTGCTTTTGTAAGATTTTCTTTCATCTATTGTTGTTTTCAATAGAGCATTTATATGTTAAATGTTTTATTTTATATAGCATACCAAGACTTACACATACGAATTACGTGTACATATAAATACATACCAGCGCTTTGACACAATATATAAATAATTACGTGCAGCTTATAATGAAATTAGATGATTTGCTAAGAAAATGTAAGATAGGAGAACCAATTTGTGCTGTTTCTACAGAGGAAAGACTACATTTAATTCTAGATAAATTGTAAATTCAAATTTTCTTCGCAATGGAGGTTTTTCGTTACCTATCCTGGATCACTTTTCATGTCTTATTACTGAAGGAAGCCATATAATTTCATATTCATACTCTTCAACAGGAAAAAAATCCTATCGTCCATTATAAAAATCTAGACCAGAGTCTTTGGTAAAACTTTAGAAAACAATAATTTTATCAGCAATAAAACAATCCTATAACGTAATAATCTTTATAATGATTGTTAATAATAAAATGCAAAAATGAAATCTGTATACCTAAATTTACTTAAATGATTACTAAAAAATTTTTAACATGTAGTTTTTCAAAATTAGGTCACTAAGTATGTCTACATAAGTTATTCTCGAATTTTTATTCATATAACTGTATCCAGCTACATAATGCGTTTTCGGAAAATTTTAAGTTTCACAGTTGTTATTGTTTAAGATGGGTAAAATTAAGAAATATCAACCCATTAATCCCCTAGTCTTACCATGCCACACAGCAGGATTAATACATGGGATATTATATTACGGTTCGAAGGTGACTGGAACATTACGTCAATGAAATTTAATGGAATCATTTTTATAAAAATATTAATGAGAAAGTCATTCGTTGATGCTGATCAGTACCATACATAACATTATCGAAGTTACGTTGGTTATTTTAACTATGAAAACATGTAAATCTTCTTCAACCAATAAAGAAATAATAACCTCTATAGGCAGCATAAAAAGCAAAAATGTCGGAAAATTTTCCTCTTGTTATTTCCAATGTTCTTCTCCTTCCCACCTGTGTTCGAGTGCGTGCAAATTCAGTGTTTGTGCATAATATTATCTATTTGAAGGAGAAATCTAAGTCTATACATTGGCTCGTTTACTAATTCTCGGAATAACAGACTTTACAGAATCACAAAACCATTTTTTACAGCAGGAATATATAAAGGTATACACCAAAGTAACTAGTATAAGCAATAAGGAATGTTATTGAATAGTGTAAAAGCGATGATTTTAAAAGCAGCATACACTGACACGACTCTACGTTGAAAAATAAATGAATAAACTTCTATCAAATTAATTGGTTGTCTGAATCAGTAAAGGAGGAGAGGAGGGGAGGAAAGAACTTGAAGTGTGAGGGAGAAATTTGTTCCTCAGAATAAGTTCTTTCCGAGTGGATACAAATTTCTTTTCCCTCTCCACTGGACATAAGTACAGCATCCCCATTACGAATGATGAATTGAAAATACATTTTGGAAGACGTACCATCCGGATGATTTATTAAGCTCTGTACAATCGTAAGTCGTTCATTAGCATAGCATGAGTGGTGATGGGGATGGTTTAAAAATTCTGTAAATGAGGCAGCGTAGAAGAAATTGAATTTATGAGATGGAATTCTTAACATCCAGCTTCTGGAGTTAGTTTTCTTGCCCTGCTTATATGATGAGAATTCCTAAATCTTTTGCCTCTATCAATAAAGTCATAATTTTGTAAATTAAAAGGTTTTACTTACAGAGAAAATATGAGAGTGTGAATTATGCGTAGCAATATAGAGTGAAATCAGGAAGTGAACATTTATAGAACTAATGGCATATATGCAAACTACATGTATGACGAATATTTCAATAATACAACAACCAGTAAGGCTTAGTAGAGGATTGCTTTTTGTAACAAAATTATAATAAAGAAAATATTTTAAATGACTTAGGTTGGCACTGATAATAGTACTGGAACAATAGACGGAAAAAAGACCATAAACTGGTTATGAGTAACCCTACTCAAAATGGGAATAGTTTATAAGATTTTCTGCAAAAACGTTCTTGTGACTTCTCAGAGACTTTCGAGTTTAGGAATTGCAGAGAATTTAGTTCATGCCAATAACAATGAAATGACTCCAATTAAGGGTATAGAAATAGGGTTACAGAAAAAAATGGAAACAATTGAAAAAAGTCTATCAACACTTTGGCTTCCTGGTTTGTGGTAAAATCTAATTTTCCATCTCACGAGCTGGAAAATATATAAAAGATATGTACTTGAGGATATACCATATTTCCTTTCTTCATTGGCGTGAGAAGGTGTATGAGGACTAAAGGCAAATGTTTTTAATCATCATCTTCCTATTCTCAAACATGTAAAAATTGTAATCTGTCACTCTGCTTTCAGGCAACCGGGACCCTGCTAACAAACAAGCAAACCAGATTAAAACAGACAAACGAGGATTTTGAACAAGTAAAAGAAAAACAGTATACAGTAAACAAATTTACTTTCCGTTCACAAAAATCTTCGTTAATTAAAAGACCTTGGTAAAATGCCAAACCTCAATAGGGTATTAATACTGTAGCATCGTGCAACATCCCGAGGCGAGGGAAGAAATTGAGGTCATTAAAGGTTCATGTCATATCTGGTTGATTTGAAAAATGTCCTGCAGAAGCTACAGAATATCACGGCTTTGACCAGAATAGAGTGACCCCTCCTCTCTGGGTAACACAATTGGCCAAAGACGGCATTTTGCTGTTAAGAAACCTTTGCTCTGTTTTTAACATTCATGTGATATGACCGGAAGGAAAATGGGATGGCGGTCTATATTGTTTGTCTTTTCAAGTGTTGAACTGATAAGGAGGGTGACCTGAATAGCTGATAAGTGGAACGAATATGAAAGAATTGAATGACAAAGAAGAGAGAGAGAGAGAGAGAGAGAGAGAGAGAGAGAGAGAGAGAGAGAGAGAGAGAGAGAGAGAGAGAGAGATTAGGAAACCTGTAAGAAACCACGCAAGGAAAATGATTGCATATGAAGATGGAAATTTTTGGGGATTCTCCTCATTTTAAGGAAATGTTTTGTGAGGTATCTGTGATGAAATAATATTTCCTTAGCGATCAACAACAGGCATGTTATAAACAAGAAATGTCATATTGTAATGTCCCTATGAATTGATAAGAAATACTAAAAACGCTGAATTATCTACCTTTCTTTTACAATTTGTCAAGGAGAGAGAGAGAGAAAAAGAGAGAGAGAGAGAGAGAGAGAGAGAGAGAGCAGTGGGCTAGGAAAGTGCTGAAGGTTGCAGCGATCA
Organism: Palaemon carinicauda; assembly: GCF_036898095.1. Taxonomy (NCBI): domain Eukaryota; kingdom Metazoa; phylum Arthropoda; class Malacostraca; order Decapoda; family Palaemonidae; genus Palaemon; species Palaemon carinicauda. Next base: position 146,529,029 of record NC_090725.1, read on the forward strand.
AGGAGAGGGGGTTGTTTCTTGAGGAAGGAACGATCTGTATGTATTCATAGTGGAAACAAATTTGCCGTCGCTCTCCCACGGGCGTAAGTACAACATCCCCATTACGAGAGATGGATTGAAAATTCATTTTGGAAGACGCACCTTCCCGATGATTAATCGAGTTCTTCCACAATTATCAGTCGTTCATTTGCATAGTATGAGTGATGATGGTGACCGTTCAAGAATCCTGTAGATGAGGCGGCGTAGAAGAAATTAAATTTAGGAGGGGGAATTTTTGGATCTTTTCGGTTTCACTGCCGCAAAAACTATAAAACCAAAATAAACTTTCGAAAAGGAAATTATTTTTTTCGAGAAATGAAAAATAAAAAAGTTATGGCCAGTTAAAGATGGTTATATCCTATACATTTGTTAAGGAACTTAATTTTTATTTTTTCCTCAGATAATATGATTATTAAACACTTGAGATTTGTAAAACGGTACAGAAACTAACAAACCCACCTAACCTAACCTAGTAGTTCCCAGGTCATAGCCCCTAACCGGGAAGAAAGCCCCAGGTCACAACCGCTAGCCGGACCACCCTTCCCAGGTCACAAACTAAAATAAATCCTTACATTATGATAAAGACTTATTCAAGGTGGTACTAGAAAATATTTCAAAATTCTAAAGATGTTTTTTCGAAGATTTTTGTGAAAGGAAATAAAAACCTCTAAATAACCACAATTTTTTTTTTTTTTAAACGTGTTTTATATTAAAGGTTTTGTGTTCTTAACAAATACATAAGAAATAAACACCTTCAAAAAGCCATACTTTTTTTTTTTTCATTTGTCTAATGCATAAAAAACTGTATTAGGAAAGTGTATTTTGTTTTCATAATTTTTGCGGTAGTCAAACCGAAAAGGCCCGAATTTTTAATACCAAGTTTCTGGCGATGGACTTTTTAGACTTGGGTTTGTGAGGAGGATTTCAAAATCTTCAGTTAGTTTTAACGAGATCATGCTTTAATAAATCGGAATGTTGCAATAGTCACACAGAAATGTAAAAGTAGGATTTACGCTCAACAATATAAAGTGAAAACAGCAAGTGGGCATGTAAAAGAACTGAATAATGTTATACTCGAAAATATGAAAAATTCAATATTGCTGAATAAGACTCCAAGCAAAGTTCCTTTATATTTCCCCCCCCCCCAAAAAAAAAAAGAAAAAAAAAGAAAAAAAAAAGTCTTAACAAATGCCATGAATGATTCGGGTTGGCATCGACAATAGCGACAAAACAGTAGATGAAATCCCTACTCAACACGGAAAAAGAAACTGTTCCTGTGAGTTCTGAGTTTATTTTCTGTACTGGAGATACGGGTTTGCGGATAATTTTGGTAAGAACAATTACTCAGAAACAATTTCAATTTACGTTGTAGAAAGATAAAACAACAATTACGGAGAATAATTGAATTAACTGACTATAAGAAATTCAGTTTCTGGTTTGTCGTAAAAGCCAATTTCCAATCTAGCTAGCTCAAGGAATTTTGCCAGGTAGTAGGTTGGCCACAGCACCAGCCGCCCGTTGAGATACTGCCGCCAGAGAGTTATGGGGTCCTTTGGCTGGCCAGACAGTACTACAATGTATCCTTCTCTCTGGTTACGGTTCTTTCCCTTTGCCTACACATACACCGAATAGTCTGGCCTATTCTATACAGATTCTCCTCTCTCCTCATACACCTGAAAACACTGAGATTACCAAACAATTCTTCTTCACCCAAAGGGTTAACTACTACACGGTAATTGTTCTGTGGCTAATTTCCTCTCGGTAAGGGTAGAAGAGACTCTTTAGCTATAGTAAGCAGCTCTTCTAGGAGAAGGACACTCCAAAATGAAATCATTGTTCTCTAGTCTTGGGTAGTGCCATAGCCTCTGTACCATAGTTTTCCACTGTCTTGGGTTAAAGTTCTCGTGCTTGAGGGTACACTTGGGCACACTATTCTATCTAATTTCTTTCTCTTGTTTTGTTAAAGTATGTATAGGAATTATTTTTTTTCAATGTTACTGTTCTTAAAATATTTTGTTTCTTGGTGTCCTTTCCTAATCCGGCTATTTTCCCTGTTGGGGCCCCTGGACTTGTAGCATTCTGCTTTTCCTACTGAAGTTTTAGCTTAATAATAATAATAATAATAATAATAATAATAATAATAATAATAATAATAATAATAATAATAATAATAATAATAATAATAGCCTGGATAAGAACTTTAGGATATACCACTTTCTGATCTCGGTATGTGAAGACGGTATAAGCACTTGAAGGCTATTGTTATTAACCACTTTCCTATTGTCATTCTCGTAGAAGTCTATGATCTCTTACTCTGTTTTCATGCAATCCTGCTAACGAACGGGTAAGCCAGGTCAAAACAAATTAGGAAAAAAAAAAAAAAGACAAAATACTAAATGAAAATACAAAGCAGAATGAACGTTCTGTCCAACTCGTTAGTTAAAGGGATGTGAGAATAAAAGACTGCTGATTCCACAAAATTCAACAGTGAATTAATACAATCATGCGACATCCCAAATGAAGAAATTAGGGTCATTAAATTTTGCGTCATGATTTGAAAAATATCCTGGAGAAGCAACAGAATACCACGGCTTCGACCGGAAAGAGTGACCTATCTTCACTGAGTAACACAAATTGGCCAAAGACGGTATTTTGCTGTAAAGGGACCTTTTCTCTTTGTTTAACATTCATGTGATATGACCAGAAGGAAAAAGGGATGGTGGTCTATATTGTTTACGTTTTCTCGAGTGTTGTACTGATAAGGAGGGTGACCTGAAAGGCTGATATGAGGAACGAGTATAAAAGAATTGAATGACAAAAGAAGAGAGAGAGAGAGAGAGAGAGAGAGAGAGAGAGAGAGAGAGAGAGAGAGAGAGAGAGAGACCTATAAGGAACCACGCGAGTAACATGATTGCATATGAAGATTGAAATTTTTTAGGATTCTCCCCATTATAAGGAAATGCTTCGTGAGGAATCTGTGATAAAGTAATATTTCCTTTGCAAACGGCAAATGCTGTAGGTAACCTTTGAATAAGAAAGGCCATATCGTAATTTCACTAATATTTAATGGGAAATAATCAAAATGCTGAATTATTTCCCTTTATATCCCACCCTTTTTAAGGAGAGAGAGAGAGAGAGAGAGAGAGAGAGAGAGAGAGAGAGAGAGAGAGAGAGAGAGAGAGAGAGAGAGAGAGAGAGAGCAAAGTTCATTGGAATTGTCTTACTTTAGAGGAAAAGTAATGGTTGAAATTTAGCTAATCCCGGATTAAGTTTTGAGATTTAAATATTCAGCTGTCATTTACCTTTAATATTGTATGTTTTTCTTCTGTTATTACGTTTAGTAGATTTCGAAGTATTAAAACTGAATAGCAGCCAGAAGAATTTGACAGTGAACGAATAAATAAGAACTGGAATCTTTTAATAATCTTTTATTCCATTGAGTTTTGTTCGTCTTCCTGAATATCGTAAATCCTGAGTTCTAGAAAACATTAAAAGAATGCTGTGCTTGAACCGAACTTCATATCTTTCCCTTCCAAAGTACCCTTCTGTAACCCGAGATGAACTTCTTCTGTACGCTGTCAGTTAAGGTTAGCTGCTAGACTGGTCTTCTATGTGCCTAATCTATAGTTTCTTGAACAGCCACCCGTTGAGATATAACCGCTAGAGAGTTATGGGGTCCTCTGACTGGCCAGATGGTACTACATTCGATCATTCTCTCTGGTTACGGTTCATTTTCCCATAGCCTACACAAAAACAGAATAGTCTGTCATATTATTTACACATTCTCCTCTGTCCTCATACCCATGACAACACTGATATTATCAAACAATTCCTATTTGCTCAAGGGGTTAACTATTGCTCTGTAATTGTTCAGTTGGTACTTTCCTCTTGGTAAGGTTAGAAGAGACTCTTTACCTATGGTAAGCAGCTCTTCTAGGAGAAGGACACCCCGAAATCAAACCATTGTTCTTAGTCTTGCGTAGTGCCATAGCCTCTGTATCATGGTCTTCCACTGTCTCGAGTTAGAGTTCTTTTGCTTGAAGGTACGCTAAGGCACAATATTCTATCTATTTCTCTTCCTCTTCTTTTGTTATTTTTTTATAGTTATATCCTGTCCTTAAAATATTTCATTTTTCCTTGTTTCCTTTCCTCACTGGGCCTTTTCCCTGTTGCTTATAGCATCCTGCTTTACCAACTAGGGTTGTAGTTTAGAGTAATAATAATAATAATAATAATAATAATAATAATAATAATAATAATAATAATAATAATAATCGACGATTGGTCTTACAGCCGATCCTATAATCCTATACCCAGCTTTATATATAGCACTCTCTCCTGAATCCGTTACCTCAGATCCTTGTGTTGCATGAGTGTTTACAGGATGCAACACTGTAACTGTCCAATTCTATGCGACTCATTCTGAAATGCCAGACACGACATTAAAAAATTCTTGTATGAGATTCATGGACGAAGGTACGCTCACAAGAATCTGATCAGAGGTTTACACGAATCCATAATGGATAATGAAAATCTGAACTCAGTAACTGTGTTAAGCATATTCTATACAATATCTCTGGGGAGAATACTGGAAGGCATTTGTGATGGTGTGGGTGGAAGGGTTGGGGGGGGGGGGGGGGGGGGGCGTGGTGGTATAATTCTTGCTGGTTCATATGAAGATTCGGTAAGGGGCAAGAGATGAATATTTCATTGTAGTTCAGGGTAGTCTTTGTAGTTCGTCAGGACAGACCGGGTGTGAAATTTAAAAAATTATGATTGAAAACTCACATTTTAAAAGGGAAAAAATACAAGAACACCACCTAACCCAAGATTCCCTAACTAACCTAACCCAGGAGCCGTATCCTTACCTACTTACCTAACAAGGAGCCGACCCCTTTGGCTAACATATTCTTAGTTTACCCTAGCACTAGGTCTCAACTCTGTGCTTGCTTCCTAACTTGCTTCATTCCTGGCAAGATAACACTAAGCCATAATATTTCATAAAACTACCTTCATATTACCTTATTTGAAACAAAGAAAAACAACATTTTCCCCATAAAGAAAATATATTTGACAAGTAATAAGAACGTTTTCGCCTGTCCCAACAAACTACATTCACCCGAGTTCAGGTTCTGTAAGAGGGTCCCGTACGAGTTTTGACTGAAACCACTTGAGCTTGCTGGATGGATTTCTAAGGCGTTACTATAGCTTAAGCAGACATTTCAGGTCAATTTAATTTTAAAATTGGTACCATTTTTACAAATGATGAATGCAGATGTGAGATTCTGATAAGGATTTTTCATTTTTTACCATATCACCAAGTATGGACTTATTACTGTATATACCAGTGGAAAGCAAATTTCATGCCGAGTAAAGTTTACAGAGGGAACTATATTCATCAGGGTAAAAGTTATTTTTGGTGATGAATAATTATATTTTACCTATAAAAAGAAAATAGGTAGTAGATTGGCCAGGGCACCAGCCATCCGTTGAGATAATACCGCTAGAGAGTTATGGGGTCCTTTGACTGGACAGACAGTACTACATTGGATCATTCTTTCTAGTTACGGTCACTTTCCCTTTGCCTACACATACACCGAATAGTCTGGCCTATTCTTTACAGATTCTCATACACCTGACAACACCGAGATTACCAAAAAATTCTTCTTCACCCGAGGGGTTAACTACTGCACTGTAATTGTCCAGTGGCTTCTTTCCTCTTGGTAAGTGTAAAAGAGAATCTTTAGCTATGCTAAGCAGCTTTTCTAGGAGAAGGACACTCTAAAATCAAACCATTATTCTCTTAGCTTAGGTAGAGCCATAGCGTCTATACCATGGTCTTCCACTGTCTTGGGTTAAAGTTCTCTTGCTTGAGGGTACACTCGGGCACACTATTCTTTCTCATTTCTCTTCCTCTTTTTTGTTAAAGTTTTTATATTTTATATAGGAATTATTTATTTAAATGTTACTGTTCTTAGAATATTTTTTCCCTTGTTTCCTTTCCTCGCTGGGCTATTTTCCCTGTTGGATCCCTGGGCTTATAGCATCCTGCTTTTACAAATAGCGTTGTAGCTTAGCAAGTAAAAATAATATTGATAATGATAATAAGAGTGATATTCAGTAAAAAATATTGATTATTATTTAAAAAGTAGAAATTGAAGATATCTCATGTATCTTGTTACCATATTATCAAATATACATCATATGCAATCCAAAGGCCTCTAGCAATGTAGAAAACACTAATGAACAGACCCAAAAGTCTACAAAATATACAATAAATAAGAAATATATCTATAAAACAATGTCATACCGTTCTTTTTAACCGTTATATCACGTAACTGCACTTTTAGCAAAATATTTGCCATAAACAGAACTTCCTTGCACTTATGATTTTGATATGGGATAGCATCAGCAATAACTGTTTTTCTGGAACAATGCAACCGTTAGAAACTTCAAACGCGTCCAAACTTTCTAACATTAGTTTTCACATGACCATTCAAAAAATTTATATAATTATAAACAATGAAGTTACTTCGGAGTATGTGACCAACAAGTGGAGCAGAAGTAGGTGAAAAGTGAAAAAGTGGTCAGTATAGGATTCAAACTGCAACTGATTGAAAGTTTCACAGTCTAAAGATATACTCAAGACCTTGATAAGATAATGTTCAGCTTTCTATGGCTTTCGATGTTACAGATTCTTCATCTCTTCTCAATGTTGTAAATACTTGTCAGGGTTTGCTTTTACTGCGCATTGTTTCTGTCAACCTTACTACTGACATCACAGCTTGCCAAGATATGAGTTTTCACGATATCAGCACTCATTTCAAGACAAAGCTTTTCGTGCAAGACTTGTAATGGGAGATATCTTGTGTGCTATCCAGTTCCAAACTACAGACACAGTTCTTGAAGTCTTTTTCTTTAGAAACATGCCACATGAAAGAGGAGATGTGCAAACACATTGCTATCATTTGATTTAACTACAAAGTGTTTGTATTCCTCTCTATTCATGTATCAGCTTCTTCAATGTTTAAAGAGAGTTCATTGGGCTCGAATTCCCTTAATTTCTGCAGCTTTTTTTCAAGTAATCATGACAAAGAACTTGAAGAGCTTCCATGTTCGTAGTACATGCCCAAACTCTGTCTGGCTGGATTGGTATTGGAGAAATTAAAATTTTTAGATAATTGAGAGGTTCACATTCTAATATTTTTTCACCAACCTTTATAGAACCCTCTAAGTAGCTATCAAATGTCACATCTTAGTATGAAAATATGCAAGCCCTTTCTATGATTTGTTCAGAGCAGCCAGGAGTAAGCTGCTCTGATCAAATCAGCGAAAACTTTTCTATTTTCAAATGTTATATTCGATGATATTAGAAATGAACATTCCATGAATTCTAAAAAAATTGTAAGATGCTGAAACCTCTTTAAAAGGTATAACTGACGACTTCAACTTATTTTTATTGCTTGTATTAGATAAAAAAAAAAATATGGCAAATTATATATTCTTATGATTATTGCAAACCTACTGTCCTGTCAGCAAACCAATCTACTCTAAGCTGAATGTACCCTTCTTTATCATGATTATAAAAGTTTATTAGTCACTCAGTTATGGATCGTGGTACAACAACATTCAAAACAAAGTTGTACAGGTTGGAAGTAGGAGTAAAAATGTAAGAATTACCTCTGGTATCAATACAGTCTGCAACAGAACTAACATGAGTATTATAATTATTTTTGGAAAAATTCACTTAATTCATGATGGACAATTGTCTCAAAGGATCCAAGATTTAAAGTGGTTAGTGATCTAAAGTTATGGTTTATTTAAAACCTCACATTTTTTGGACCTTTGTATATCTGGCTCTAATCTCATGTCGAGTGTTACAGAATTAAGAAATAATTTTCCTTTACAGAGAAGTTTAATGATTTAAATTGGTTTTATATTTTTGGATGATTTCATTGTTGCTTTCTTATCTGATCTAAATAAAAGGAGGCATACCTCAAATAATTGATACTCTCACAGTCCTTGAAAAGAGGGAGGAGATCGTGGATTACTTATAAGTGGCTGCTCTTATCTGAATTGTGATCTGCTGCAATCAGATTTTTCAAGAACCTAATATTTTGAAGGATTCCTTCGCAGTACTGGCATAATTTAGATTTTATTTTATACAAAATTATACAAACGCATGCAGCTTTGCCTTCATGTAAATTTAAATTCGCAACATAGTTTCCAAACTTCTCATTTTTATGATTATTGTCTTTCAACTTCAATTCATTTACAAACTCATCTTGGATGGATTTTGGGGTCTCTAGGGAATTTTCACATGATTATCAGATGTCTTTCCCCCTCATAGAATCAACCACATCTTCCATTACTTGAAATCCCTTCAATGACTTTTTGTGGCGACTGCAATTAATGACCGACTCTACAACTATAATGGCAAATGCTTTAGTCTCTGCAAGGGCCTCATCAAGATCAAGCTTACTTTCTTTCAAAAGCTTCCCTTTATCACGTGAAACCGACAAAGCAAAGAATCATAAAAGCACAAAAGAAAAGGTACATAATTCAAGCAAAAGCTCAATATCTTGGATACCATTGTTCTGATGCAAGTACTTCCATAGCAAACTTCGCTCAGCGTTAGATTTGCATTCCAATGGTATATAATATAATAACGTATTATTTGGTGAAAAACATTTTTTTAACCAGTCTTATATGTAAGATTCGCCATTTTGAAAACTGGGCTTGATATGAAAATGCGACTTATCTGGAATGTCTGTTTAAGATATTTAGACTCCCCAGAAGTTCCTCTGGCATACCAAATTGATTTTAGGACTAAGATAAATAAAATCTTAGAGACTTCATTACAGAGCCATGGCGATATACCGAGAAATTCCTATTTGAATGCTTCAACATATAGCCTGCGAGAGAGAGAGAGAGAGAGAGAGAGAGAGAGAGAGAGAGAGAGAGAGAGAGAGAGAGAGAGAGAGAGACTGTCCAGTATTGAGAAAATATTGATGAAAAGGAAGCCCATAAAATTTTTAGGGCAGAATCTCCAGAGGTTATTTCACTTCATAATTCTCAGTTATGCATCTCCTTTTGATATTCGTATTTTAGAAGCATTGAGAGTGAATGGCCGCCAGAGGAATTTAGAAGCTATTGAATGAACAATGGAGGCAATTTTATTTCTGAACAATCACATTTTTAATTCGGTCTTTGCTCCTTCCTTATTCCCAGGATTATTTGCTCGTCCTCTGATTATTGGAAAAACTTAATTTTCCGAAATTATGAAAGAAAGGATGATGCAATTGAACCTAACTTCGGATCTTTCCGTAATGGTTTTCCCTTCCAAAGTCCCCTTCTGTAACGCGAGCTGAACCTCCCTGATAACGCCTCTGTATGCTGTCACGTAAGGTTAGCTGCTAAACTGGTCTTCTGTGAGCTTAATCTCTTGTTTCTTGAACATCCCGCATATATCTCCCACGATTCCTCTCACAACTGATGCCATAATCCTTTACCAAACTCTCTCCCCTGAATCAGTTACCTCATCCCCTTGTGTTGCATGCCGGTTTAAAGCTGTTTGCAGATGCAATATTGCAGACTGCCTTACTCGAAGTGAGTCATTCTGAAATACATGACTCGATACTGAAAATCCTTACACGAAATTCGTGGCTGAAGTGACGCTCACAAAGACACAGATCGGAGGCTTACGCGCGTCGAGTATGCTGACTTGAACATTCTGAAAGTAGAATTCGTTCCTCTTTAGTTGACAAGAATCGTAATTAGATAACTGTATGTTAACAATATGTCCATCTTATCTCTCTGGGGAGAATACCTTGAAGACAGTAAGAAGGGCGCTGGGCGTGTTGGGGCTGAAGACCTGTCGTAGATTCATATGAGATTTCGGTTAGAACTAGATTATAAATATTTCATACGTTGCGTCACATATACCAAAAACTTTTTATATGATGTGTTCTACATAATCATAATTTATTCTCAGTTCCGGGGAAAATAAAATATCCAGATGTAGTTGAAGGGCAGCTCTTGTACATGAGCGTTAAGGAGTATATGGATTTTGATAATGATGGAACAATCTGTAAATTACACCATAGTCTCCCGGTAAATTCACGACAATTTCCCACCTATTAAGGTTGATAGATTGCCCAGCCTTTTGCTGGAACCGGGCTCTTGCGTTGGCAGCCCGTCACTCCTATTAATCTTCAATAAATAAAGGGTGATTCTTAGAGATATTGGCCCTAATTCAGGGTTTGTACTAAATTTAACGGAGTGAACTCTCAAATTTTCTCTTCAACAACTATGCTAACTGTAGGTAAGGTTACTGAAAGGCAAATGCATGTTCCAACCATTGACGTCTCACTGTTCGATGTATGCACGGATAGTACAAGCACTAACGTTTATATAATTTCTGCTTTTATATCACGAAGAAATCGTGGAAAAATTATATAATGTAGAACCATTCCACCACTATAGAGCCTGCAAGAATTACTCATCTCTTTGTAAAGATGCAAACTATAAAAGGTTGACTCGAGGAAACAGGTATGCCTTATCATCAGTTCGCAGAGAGAGAGAGAGAGAGAGAGAGAGAGAGAGAGAGAGAGAGAGAGAGAGAGAGAGAGAGAGAGAGAGAGCAAACTTATTGATTTTTCCTTTCACGGAAAAAAGAGCACTCAGATGTTGAAACCGTCAGCCCACCAGTATCATGAATGCATGTTTGCTCAAGAATAGTTGTGTAATAATTAAAGCACTCGCAAGATATATACGATATATTGACTACTAGTATGTGCACAGTCTCATTATATTCAGATATATATATATATATATATATATATATGCATTTAACATTATACTAAGAAATAAGCATATATGGATACACACACACACACACACACACACATATATATATATATATATATATATATATATATATATATATATATATATATATCATCATTATCAACAACAAAGAAGAAATGCAGCCATCTATTGTCTACTGCAGGACAAAGGCTTTAGACATGTCCTATTTCATGTTTGGGGTTTGGCCAGTTTTCATCACCACCCTTGCCAGTGCGGATTGTTGATGATGGGATATTTTTGTCTGATCGCTCATAGCAAACCAACATATTATCGGTGTCTCTGACAAGTCTAGCTTTTCTGATTATGGCGATACACAAACAATTTTATCACGTCAAAGCATCCGCTCTCAGAAAAGGATATATATTATCATCGACATCATCAGTCGTCCATAATCCACGGCAGAACAAAGGCGTCAGACATGTCCATCCATCTGTTTATGGTCAATTTATCATTTTTTCCTAATTAGTTTCGGAGTTTGGTGCGCATATATTTTTGTATAACAAATTTCTCCACCAAGGACTTTGTATAAGCGGACGAGGAACATGGTGGAGTAATGAGAGCTTTGGGTGTGGTGGAAATGCCCCCCAAAATCTCGATAAAGTCACTGACAGCAGAGTGATGAATTGGGTTTAAGACAATGGATAAACCCCCTCTTCGGCTTTTACTCCTGTTGCATGGCGGTTGATATTACTGAAATTAGTATGGACCGGCAGGTGTCGCTTGCCTTAGTTAGATAGGCACTGCGCATTCCAACGTACTGGTTATCCTTTGATGTATCTAGCCAATGAATCATCTATGGATTTAGTCAGTCAATGGAAAGAGAAGATGACATAATGGTCCCCAGTTCCAGGCGTAGCCGGGTGCTAAGAATCTCAGAGTTTATAAATACTTAAGAAAATTAAAGATTGGTACTTGTAATGTTTGAACCATGATTTAGATTGGGAAGTTTCAGCAAGTAGATAGTGAATTTATGAAGTATAGTTTGGATATCTTGGCCCTAAGAGAAACACGTTGTAAAGAGCTTGGTAAAGAAACTTTAGACCTAGGCAATAAACATATCTATTTAGTAAGAACAGATTAAGTTGGAAGAGAAATGGTGAGAATGATGGTGACACTAAGAGTAGAAAAGTCATTAACTGAGTGGAGAGCTGTGAATAGTGAATTGTTGCTTGCTAAGTTGAAATCAAAGCAGTGCACTGTGAGTATTGTACTGTAGATTGCTATGCATCAACAAATGATTCCCCTGAAAAAGGAAAGATGAATTCTATGAAGAACTGCAGAGTGTAATATATGAGATCTCTGAGAAAGATATAAAAATTTTGATTGCCGGCTTCAATGCTAAAATTGGATGGAAAAATCAAGTGATAGAGAAGGTGATGAGTGTTAAGCTTCAAATTCTTCCTAATGTTCCCTCATTAATCTATTTCAAAGGAGAAAAACAGAAGAAGGGCGTCAGAAAAAGACACAGTCAGGGTCAAGAGAGTGCTATATGGGTAGGAAAGCTTCATATTCCTCCTAATGTTCCCTCATTAATCTATTTCAAAGGAGAAAAACAGAAGAAGGGCGTCAGAAAAAGACACAGTCGTGGTCAATAGAGTGCTATATGGGTAGGAAAGCTTCATATTCCTCCTAAAGTTCTCTCAGTAATGTATCTCAAAGGAGAATAACAGAAGAAGGGCGTCAGAAAAAGACACAGTCGGGGTCAAGAGAGTGCTATACGGGTAGGAATGCTTCATATTCCTCCTAATGTTCCCTCAGTTATCTATTTCAAAGGAGAAAAACAGAAGAAGGGCGTCAGAAAAAGACACAGTCGGGGTCAAGAGAGTGCTATATGGGTAGGAATGCTTCATATTCTTCCTAATGTTCCCTCAGTTATCTATTTCAAAAGAGAAAAACAGAAGAAGGGCGTCAGAAAAAGACACAGTCAGGGTCAAGAGAGTGCTATATGGGTAGGAAAACCTTTTATTCTTCCTAATGTTCCCTCAGTTATCTATTTCAAAAGAGAAAAACAGAAGAAGGGCGTCAGAAAAAGACACAGTCGGGGTCACGAGAGTGCTATATGGGTAAGCTTCATATTCCTCCTAATGTTCCCTCAGTTATCTATTTCAAAGGAGAATAACAGAAGAAGGGCGTCAGAAAAAGACACAGTCGGGGTCATGAGAGGTCTATATGGGTGGGAAAACTTCATATTCCTCCTAATGTTTCCTCAGTTATCTATTTCAAAGGAGAATAACAGAAGAAGGGCGTCAGAAAAAGACACAGTCGGGGTCAAGAGAGTGCTATATGGGTAGGAAAACCTCATATTCTTCCTAATGTTCCCTCAGTTATCTATTTCAAAGGAGAATAACAGAAGAAGGGCGTCAGAAAAAGACACATTCGGGGTCAAGAGAGTGCTATATGGGTGGGAAGGCTTCATATTCCTCCTAATGTTTCCTCAGTTATCTATTTCAAAGGAGAATAACAGAATAAGGGTGTCAGAAAAAGACACAGTCGGGGTCAAGACAGTGCTATATGGGTAGGAAAACCTCATATTCTTCCTAATGTTCCCTCAGTTATCTATTTCAAAGGAGAAAACAGAACAAGGGTGTCAGAAAAAGACACATTCAGGGTCAAGAGAGTGCTATATGGGTGGAAAAGCTTCATATTTCTCCTAATGTTTCCTCAGTTATCTATTTCAAAAGAGAATAACAGAAGAAGGGCGTCAGAAAAAGACACAGTCGGGGTCAAGAGAGTGCTATATGGGTAGGAAAACCTCATATTCTTTCTAATGTTCCCTCAGTTATCTATTTCAAAGGAGAAAAACAGAAGAAGGGCGTCAGAAAAAGACACAGTCGGGGTCAAGAGAGTGCTATATGGGTAGGAAAACCTCATATTCTTCCTAATGTTCCCTCAGTTATCTATTTCAAAGGAGAATAACAGAAGAAGGGCGTCAGAAAAAGACACATTCGGGGTCAAGAGAGTGCTATATGGGTGGGAAGGCTTCATATTCCTCCTAATGTTTCCTCAGTTATCTATTTCAAAGGAGAATAACAGAAGAAGGGCGTCAGAAAAAGACACAGTCGGGGTCAAGAGAGTGCTATATGGGTAGGAAAACCTCATATTCTTTCTAATGTTCCCTCAGTAATCTATTTCAAAAGAGAAAAACAGATGAAGGGCGTCAGAAAAAGACACAGTCGGGGTCAAGAGAGTGCTATATGGGTAGGAATGCCTCATATTCCTCCTAATGTTCCCTCAGTAATCTATTTCAAAAGAGAAAAACAGGAGAAGGGCGTCAGAAAAAGACACAGTCGGGGTGAAGACAGTGCTATACGGGTAGGAATGCTTCATATTCCTCTTAATGTTCCCTCAGTAATCTATTTCAAAAGAGAAAAACAGGAGAAGGGCGTCAGAAAAAGAAACAGTCGGGGTCAAGAGAGTGCTATATGGGTAGGAAAATCTTTTATTCTTCCTAATGTTCCCTCAGTTATCCATTTCAAAGGAGAAAAACAGAAGAAGGGCGTCAGAAAAAGACACAGTCGGGGTCAAGAGAGTGCTATACGGGTAGGAATGCTTCATATTCCTCTTAATGTTCCCTCAGTAATCTATTTCAAAAGAGAAAAACAGGAGAAGGGCGTCAGATAAAGAAACAGTCGGGGTCAAGAGAGTGCTATATGGGTAGGAAAATCTTTTATTCTTCCTAATGTTCCCTCAGTTATCCATTTCAAAGGAGAATAACAGAAGAAGGGCGTCAGAAAAAGACACAGTCGGGGTCAAGAGAGTGCTATATGGATAGGAAAGCTTCATATTCCTCCTAATATTCCCTCAGTAATGTATTTCAAAGGAGAATAACAGAAGAAGGGCGTCAAAAAAAGACACAGTCGGGGTCAAGAGAGTGTTATATGGGTAGGAAATCTTCATATTCCTCCTAATGTTTCCTCAGTTATCTATTTCAAAGGAGAATAACAGAAGAAGGGCGTCAGAAAAAGACACAGTCGGGGTCAAAAGAGCGCTATATGGGTAGGAAAACCTCATATTCTTCCTAATGTTCCCTCAGTTATCTATTTCAAAGGAGAATAACAGAAGAAGGGCGTCAGAAAAAGACACATTCGGGTTCAAGAGAGTGTTATATGGGTAGGAAATCTTCATATTCCTCCTAATGTTTCCTCAGTTATCTATTTCAAAGGAGAATAACAGAAGAAGGGCGTCAGAAAAAGACACAGTCGGGGCCAAGAGAGCGCTATATGGGTAGGAAAACCTCATATTCTTTCTAATGTTCCCTCAGTTATCTATTTCAAAGGAGAATAACAGAAGAAGGGCGTCAGAAAAAGACACATTCGGGTTCAAGAGAGTGCTATATGGGTGGATGAGCTTCATATTCCTCGTAATGTTCCCTCAGTTATCTATTTCAAAGGAGAATAACAGAAGAAGTGCGTCAGAAAAAGACACATTGGGGGTCAAGAGAGTGCTATATGGGTGGGTAAGCTTCATATTCCTCCTAATGTTCCCTCAGTTATCTATTTCAATGGAGAATAACAGTTGAAGGGCGTCAGAAAAACACACAGTCGGGGTCAAGAGAGTGCTATCTGGGTAGGAAAACCTCATATTCTTCAAATTGTTCCCTCAGTTATCTATTTCAAAGGAGAATAACAGAAGAAGTGCGTCAGAAAAAGACACATTGGGGGTCAAGAGAGTGCTATATGGGTGGGTAAGCTTCATATTCCTCCTAATGTTCCCTCAGTTATCTATTTCAAAGGAGAATAACAGAAGAAGGGCGTCAGAAAAAGACACATTCGGGGTCAAGAGAGTGCTATATGGGTGGAAAAGCTTCATATTCCTCCTAATGTTTACTCAGTTATCTATTTCAAAGGAGAATAACAGAAGAAGGGCGTCAGAAAAAGACACAGTCGGGGTCAAGAGAGTGCTATATGGGTAGGAAAACCTCATATTCTTCCTAATGTTCCCTCAGTTATCTATTTCAAAGGAGAATAACAGAAGAAGGGCGTCAGAAAAAGACACATTCAGGGTCAAGAGAGTGCTATATGGGTGGGAAGGCTTCATATTCCTCCTAATGTTTCCTCAGTTATCTATTTCAAAGGAGAATAACAGAATAAGGGTGTCAGAAAAAGACACAGTCGGGGTCAAGAGAGTGCTATATGGGTAGGAAAACCTCATATTCTTCCTAATGTACCCTCAGTTATCTATTTCAAAGGAGAAAACAGAACAAGGGTGTCAGAAAAAGACACATTCAGGGTCAAGAGAGTGCTATATGGGTGGGAAAGCTTCATATTCCTCCTAATGTTTCCTCAGTTATCTATTTCAAAGGAGAATAACAGAAGAAGGGCGTCAGAAAAAGACAATGTCGGGGTCAAGAGAGTGCTATATGGGTAGGAAAACCTCATATTCTTTCTAATGTTCCCTCAGTTATCTATTTCAAAGGAGAAAAACAAAAGAAGGGCGTCAGAAAAAGACACAGTCCGGGTCAAGAGAGTGCTATATGGGTAGGAAAACCTCATATTCTTCCTAATGTTCCCTCAGTAATCTATTTCAAAGGAGAATAACAGAAGAAGGGTGTCAGAAAAAGACACAGTCAGGGTCAAGAGAGTGCTATATGGGTAGGAAAACCTCATATTCTTCCTAATGTTCCCTCAGTAATCTATTTCAAAGGAGAATAACAAAAGAAGGGCGTCAGAAAAAGACACAGTCCGGGTCAAGAGAGTGCTATATGGGTAGGAAAACCTCATATTCTTCCTAATGTTTCCTCAGTTATCTATTTCGAAGGAGAATAACAGAAGAAGGGCGTCAGAATAAGACACAGTCAGGGTCAAGAGAGTGCTATATGGGTAGGAAAACCTCATATTCTTCCCAATGTTCCCTCAGTAATCTATTTCAAAGGAGAATAACAGAAGAAGGGCGTCAGGAAAAGACACATTCGGGGTCAAGAGAGTGCTATATGGGTGGGAAAGCTTCATAATCCTCCTAATGTTTCCTCAGTTATCTATTTCAAAGGAGAATAACAGAAGAAGGGCGTCAGAAAAAGACACAGTCGGGGTCAAGAGAGTGCTATATGGGTAGGAAAACCTCATATTCTTCCTAATGTTCCCTCAGTAATTTATTTCAAAGGAGAATAACAGAAGAAGGGCGTCAGAAAAAGACACATTCGGGGTCAAGAGAGTGCTATATGGGTGGATAAGCTTCATATTTCTCCTAATGTTCCCTCAGTAATCTATTTCAAAGGAGAATAACAGGAGGAGGGTGACAGAAAAAAAAAACCAATCGGGGTGAAGAGAGTGCTATACTGGAAGGAAGACTCCCCTTTTCTCATAATGATCCCTGAGTAACATATTTTAAAGGAGAATAACAGAAGAAGAGAGTCAGAAAAAGACAAAGTCGGGGTCAAGTGAGTGCTATATGGGTGGGTAAGCTTCATATTTCTCCTAATGTTCCCTCATTAATCTATTTCAAAGGAGAACAACAGAAGAAAGGAGTCAGAAAAAGACACAATCTGGGTCAAGAGAGTGCTATATGGGTGGGTAAGCTTCATATTTCTCCTAATGTTCCCTCAGTAATCTATTTCAAAGGAGAATAACAGAAGGAGGGCGACAAAAAAAAAAAAAAAAAAAAAAAAACAATCGGTGTGAAGAGAGTGCTATACTGAAAGGAAGACTCCCTATTTCTCCTAATGATCCCTCAGTAACATATTTTAAAGGAGAAAAACAGAAGAAGGGCGTCAGAAAAAGACACAGTCGGAGTCAAGAGAGTGCTATATGGGTGGGAAAGCTTAATATTCCTCCTAATGTTCCCTCATTAATCTATTTCAAAGGAGAACAACAGAAGAAGGGCGTCAGAAAAAGACACAGTCAGGGTCAAGAGAGAGCTATATGGGTAGGAATGCTTCATATTCCTCCTAATGTTCCCTCAGTAATCTATTTCAAAAGAGAAAAACAGAAGAAGGGCGTCAGAAAAAGACACAGTCGGGGTCAAGAGAGTGCTATATGGGTAGGAAAGCTTCATATTCCTCCTAATGTTCCCTCAGTAATATATTTGAAAAGAGAATAACAGAAGAAGGGCGTCAGAAAAAGATACAATCGGGGTCAAGAGAGTGCTATATGGGTAGGAAAGCTTCATATTCCTCCTAATGTTCCCTCAGTAATCTATTTCAAAAGAGAATAACAGAAGAAGGGTGTCAGAGAAGGACACAGTCGGGGTCAAGAGAGTGCTATATGGGTAAGAAAGCTTCATATTCCTCCTAATGTTCCCTCAGTAATATATTTCAAAAGAGAATAACAGAAGAAGGGCGTCAGAAAAAGACACAGTCAGGGTCAAGAGAGTGCTATATGGGTAGGAAAGCTTCATATTCCTCCAAATGTTCCCTCATTAATCTATTTCAAAGAAGAAAAACAGATGAAGGGCGTCAGAAAAAGACACAGTCGGGGTCAAGAGAGTGCTATATGGGTAGGAATGCTTCATATTCCTCCTAATGTTCCCTCAGTAATATATTTCAAAAGAGAATAACAGAAGAAGGGTGTCAGAAAAAGACACAGTCTGGGTCAAGAGAGTGCTATATGGGTAGGAAAGCTTCATATTCCTCCTAATGTTCCCTCAGTAATCTATTTCAAAGGAGAAAAACAGAAGAAGGGCGTCAGAAAAAGACACAGTCGGAGTCAAGAGAGTGCTATATGGGTGGGAAAGCTTCATATTCCTCCTAATGTTCCCTCATTAATGTATTTCAAAAGAGAAAAACAGAAGAAGGGCGTCAGAAAAAGACACAGTTGGGGTCAAGAGAGTGTTATATGGGTAGGAAAGCTTCATATTCCTCCAAATGTTCCCTCAGTAATCTATTTCAAAAGAGAATAACAGAAGAAGGGCGTCAGAGGACACAGTCGGGGTCAAGAGAGTGCTATATGGGTAAGAAAGCTTCATATTCCTCCTAATGTTCCCTCAGTAATATATTTCAAAAGAGAATAACAGAAGAAGGGCGTCAGAAAAAGACACAGTCAGGGTCAAGAGAGTGCTATATGGGTAGGAAAGCTTCATATTCCTCCAAATGTTCCCTCATTAATCTATTTCAAAGAAGAAAAACAGATGAAGGGCGTCAGAAAAAGACACAGTCGGGGTCAAGAGAGTGCTATATGGGTAGGAATGCTTCATATTCCTCCTAATGTTCCATCAGTAATATATTTCAAAAGAGAATAACAGAAGAAGGGTGTCAGAAAAAGACACAGTCGGGGTCAAGAGAGTGCTATATGGGTAGGAAAGCTTCATATTCCTCCTAATGTTCCCTCAGTAATCTATTTCAAAAGAGAATAACAGAAGAAGGGCGTCAGAAAAAGACACAATCGGGGTGAAGAGAGTGCTATACTGGAAGGAAGACTCCCCATTTCTCCTAATGATCCCTCAGTAACATATTTTAAAGGAGAATAACAGAAGAAGGGCGTCAGAAAAAGACACAGACGGGGTCAAGAGAGTGCTATATGGGTGGGAAAGCTTCATATTCCTCCTAATGTTCCCTCATTAATCTATTTCAAAGGAGAACAACAGAAGAAGGGCGTCAGAAAAAGACACAGTCGGGGTCAAGAGAGTGCTATATGGGTGGGAGAGCTTCATATTCCTCCTAATCTTCCCTCAATAATATATTTCAAAAGAGAATAACAGAAGAAGGGCGTCAGAAAAAGACACAGTCGGGGTCAAGAAAGTGCTATATGGGTAGGAAAGCTTAATATTCCTCCTAATGTTCCCTCAGTAATCTATTTCAAAAGAGAATAACAGAAGAAGGGCGTCAGAAAAAGACACAATCGGGGTGAAGAGAGTGGTAAACTGGAAGGAAGACTCCCCATTTCTCCTAATGATCCCTCAGTAACATATTTTAAAGGAGAATAACAGGAGAAGGGCGTCAGAAAAAGACACAGTCGGGGTCAAGAGAGTGCTATATGGGTGGGTAAGCTTCATATTTCTCCTAATATTCCCTCAGTAATCTATTTCAAAGGAGAATAACAGAATAAGGGTGTCAGAAAAAGACACAGTCTGGGTCAAGAGAGTGCTATATGGGTGGGTAAGCTTCATATTTCTACTAATGTTCCCTCAGTAATCTATTTCAAAGGAGAATAACAGGAGGAAGGCGACAGAAAAAAAAAAAAAAACCAATTGGGGTGAAGAGAGTGCTATACTGGAAGGAATACTCCCCATTTCTCCTAATGATCCCTCAATAACCTATTTCAAAGGAGAAAAACAGAAGAAGGGCGTCAGAAAAAGACACAGTCGGAGTCAAGAGAGTGCTATATGGGTGGGAAAGCTTCCTATTCCTCCTAATGTTCCCTCATTAATGTATTTCAAAAGAGAAAAACAGAAGAAGGGCGTCAGAAAAAGACACAGTCGGGGTCAAGAGAGTGTTATATGGGTAGGAAAGCTTCATATTCCTCCAAATGTTCCCTCAGTAATCTATTTCAAAAGAGAAAAACAGATGAAGGGCGTCTGAAAAAGACACAGTCGGGGTCAAGAGAGTGCTATATGGGTAGGAATGCCTCATATTCCTCCTAATGTTCCCTCAGTAATCTATTTCAAAAGAGAAAAACAGAAGAAGGGCGTCAGAAAAAGACACAGTCGGGGTCAAGAGAGTGCTATACGGGTAGGAATGCTTCATATTCCTCTTAATGTTCCCTCAGTAATCTATTTCAAAAGAGAAAAACAGGAGAAGGGCGTCAGAAAAAGAAACAGTCGGGGTCAAGAGAGTGCTATATGGGTAGGAAAATCTTTTATTCTTCCTAATGTTCCCTCAGTTATCCATTTCAAAGGAGAATAACAGAAGAAGGGCGTCAGAAAAAGACACAGTCAGGGTCAAGAGAGTGCTATATGGGTAGGAAAGCTTCATATTCCTCCTAATATTCCCTCAGTAATGTATTTCAAAGGAGAATAACAGAAGAAGGGCGTCAGAAAAAAACACAATCGGGGTGAAGAGAGTGCTATACTGGAAGGAAGACTCCCCATTTCTCCTAATGATCCCTCAGTAACATATTTTAAAGGAGAATAACAGAAGAAGGGCGTCAGAAAAAGACACAGACGGGGTCAAGAGAGTGCTATATGGGTGGGAAAGCTTCATATTCCTCCTAATGTTCCCTCATTAATCTATTTCAAAGGAGAACAACAGAAGAAGGGCGTCAGAAAAAGACACAGTCGGGGTCAAGAGAGTGCTATATGGGTGGGAGAGCTTCATATTCCTCCTAATGTTCCCTCAATAATATATTTCAAAAGAGAATAACAGAAGAAGGGCGTCAGAAAAAGACAGTCGGGGTCAAGAGAGTGCTATCTGGGTAGGAAAACCTCATATTCTTCATAATGTTCCCTCAGTTATCTATTTCAAAGGAGAATAACAGAAGAAGTGCGTCAGAAAAAGAAACATTGGGGGTCAAGAGAGTGCTATATGGGTGGGTAAGCTTCATATTCCTCCTAATGTTCCCTCAGTTATCTATTTCAAAGGAGAATAACAGAAGAAGGGCGTCAGAAAAAGACACATTCGGGGTCAAGAGAGTGCTATATGGGTGGGAAAGCTTCATATTCCTCCTAATGTTTCCTCAGTTATCTATTTCAAAGGAGAATAACAGAAGAAGGGCGTCAGAAAAAGACACAGTCGGGGTCAAGAGAGTGCTCTATGGGTAGGAAAACCTCATATTCTTCCTAATGTTCCCTCAGTTATCTATTTCAAAGGAGAATAACAGAAGAAGGGCGTCAGAAAAAGACACATTCGGGGTCAAGAGAGTGCTATATGGGTGGGAAGGCTTCATATTCCTCCTAATGTTTCCTCAGTTATCTATTTCAAAGGAGAATAACAGAATAAGGGTGTCAGAAAAAGACACAGTCGGGGTCAAGAGAGTGCTATATGGGTAGGAAAACCTCATATTCTTCCTAATGTTCCCTCAGTTATCTATTTCAAAGGAGAAAACAGAACAAGGGTGTCAGAAAAAGACACATTCAGGGTCAAGAGAGTGCTATATGGGTGGGAAAGCTTCATATTCCTCCTAATGTTTCCTCAGTTATCTATTTCAAAGGAGAATAACAGAAGAAGGGCGTCAGAAAAAGACACAGTCGGGGTCAAGATAGTGCTATATGGGTAGGAAAACCTCATATTCTTTCTAATGTTCCCTCAGTAATCTATTTCAAAGGAGAATAACAGAAGAAGGGCGTCAGAATAAGACACAGTCGGGGTCAAGAGAGTGCTATATGGGTAGGAAAACCTCATATTCTTCCTAATGTTCCCTCAGTAATCTATTTCAAAGGAGAATAACAGAAGAAGGGCGTCAGAATAAGACACAGTCCGGGTCAAGAGAGTGCTATATGGGTAGGAAAACCTCATATTCTTCCTAATGTTCCCTCAGTAATCTATTTCAAAGGAGAATAACAGAAGAAGGGCGTCAGAATAAGACACAGTCGGGGTCAAGAGAGTGCTATATGGGTAGGAAAACCTCATATTCTTCCTAATGTTCCCTCAGTAATCTATTTCAAAGGAGAATAACAGAAGAAGGGCGTCAGGAAAAGACACATTCGGGGTCAAGAGAGTGCTATATGGGTGGGAAAGCTTCATAATCCTCCTAATGTTTCCTCAGTTATCTATTTCAAAGGAGAATAACAGAAGAAGGGCGTCAGAAAAAGACACAGTCGGGGTCAAGAGAGTGCTATATGGGTAGGAAAACCTCATATTCTTCCTAATGTTCCCTCAGTAATTTATTTCAAAGGAGAATAACAGAAGAAGGGCGTCAGAAAAAGACACATTCGGGGTCAAGAGAGTGCTATATGGGTGGATAAGCTTCATATTTCTCCTAATGTTCCCTCAGTAATCTATTTCAAAGGAGAATAACAGGAGGAGGGTGACAGAAAAAAAAAACCAATCAAGGTGAAGAGAGTGCTATACTGGAAGGAAGACTCCCTATTTCTCCTAATGATCCCTCAGTAACATATTTTAAAGGAGAAAAACAGAAGAAGGGCGTCAGAAAAAGACACAGTCGGAGTCAAGAGAGTGCTATATGGGTGGGAAAGCTTCATATTCCTCCTAATGTTCCCTCATTAATCTATTTCAAAGGAGAACAACAGAAGAAGGGCGTCAGAAAAAGACACAGTCAGGGTCAAGAGAGTGCTATATGGGTAGGAATGCTTCATATTCCTCTTAATGTTCCCTCAGTAATCTATTTCAAAAGAGAAAAACAGAAGAAGGGCGTCAGAAAAAGACACAGTCGGGGTCAAGAGAGTGCTATATGGGTAGGAAAGCTTCATATTCCTCCTAATGTTCCCTCAGTAATATATTTGAAAAGAGAATAACAGAAGAAGGGCGTCAGAAAAAGATACAATCGGGGTCAAGAGAGTGCTATATGGGTAGGAAAGCTTCATATTCCTCCTAATGTTCCCTCAGTAATCTATTTCAAAAGAGAATAACAGAAGAAGGGCGTCAGAGAAGGACACAGTCGGGGTCAAGAGAGTGCTATATGGGTAAGAAAGCTTCATATTCCTCCTAATGTTCCCTCAGTAATATATTTCAAAAGAGAATAACAGAAGAAGGGCGTCAGAAAAAGACACAGTCAGGGTCAAGAGAGTGCTATATGGGTAGGAAAGCTTCATATTCCTCCAAATGTTCCCTCATTAATCTATTTCAAAGAAGAAAAACAGATGAAGGGCGTCAGAAAAAGACACAGACGGGGTCAAGAGAGTGCTATATGGGTAGGAATGCTTCATATTCCTCCTAATGTTCCCTCAGTAATATATTTCAAAAGAGAATAACAGAAGAAGGGTGTCAGAAAAAGACACAGTCTGGGTCAAGAGAGTGCTATATGGGTAGGAAAGCTTCATATTCCTCCTAATGTTCCCTCAGTAATCTATTTCAAAAGAGAATAACAGAAGAAGGGCGTCAGAAAAAGACACAATCGGGGTAAAGAGAGTGCTATACTGGAAGGAAGACTCCCCATTTCTCCTAATGATCCCTCAGTAACATATTTTAAAGGAAAATAACAGAAGAAGGGCGTCAGAAAAAGACACAGACGGGGTCAAGAGAGTGCTATATGGGTGGGAAAGCTTCATATTCCTCCTAATGTTCCCTCATTAATCTATTTCAAAGGAGAACAACAGATGAAGGGCGTCAGAAAAAGACACAGTCGGGGTCAAGAGAGTGCTATATGGGTGGGAGAGCTTCATATTCCTCCTAATGTTCCCTCAGTAATATATTTCAAAAGAGAATAACAGAAGAAGGGTGTCAGAAAAAAACACAGTCGGGGTCAAGAGAGTGCTATATGGGTAGGAAAGCTTCATATTCCTCCTAATGTTCCCTCAGTAATCTATTTCAAAAGAGAATAACAGAAGAAGGGCGTCAGAAAAAGACACAATCGGGGTGAAGAGAGTGGTATACTGGAAGGAAGACTCCCCATTTCTCCTAATGATCCCTCAGTAACATATTTTAAAGGAGAATAACAGAAGAAGGGCGTCAGAAAAAGACACAGTCGGGGTCAAAAGAGTGCTATATGGGTGGGTAAGCTTCATATTTCTCCTAATATTCCCTCAGTAATCTATTTCAAAGGAGAATAACAGAATAAGGGCGTCAGAAAAAGACACAATCGGGGTGAAGAGAGTGGTATACTGGAAGGAAGACTCCCCATATCTCCTAATGATCCCTCAGTAACATATTTTAAAGGAGAATAACAGAAGAAGGGCGTCAGAAAGAGACACAGTCGGGGTCAAGAGAGTGCTATATGGGTGGGTAAGCTTCATATTTCTACTAATGTTCCCTCAGTAATCTATTTCAAAGGAGAATAACAGGAGGAAGGCGACAGAAAAAAAAAAAAAAAACCAATTGGGTTGAAGAGAGTGCTATACTGGAAGGAATACTCCCCATTTCTCTTAATGATCCCTCAATAACCTATTTCAAAGGAGAAAAACAGAAGAAGGGCGTCAGAAAAAGACACAGTCGGAGTCAAGAGAGTGCTATATGGGTGGGAAAGCTTCATATTCCTCCTAATGTTCCCTCATTAATGTATTTCAAAAGAGAAAAACAGAAGAAGGGCGTCAGAAAAAGACACAGTCGGGGTCAAGAGAGTGTTATATGGGTAGGAAAGCTTCATATTCCTCCAAATGTTCCCTCAGTAATCTATTTCAAAAGAGAATAACAGAAGAAGAGCGTCAGAGAAGGACACAGTCGGGGTCAAGAGAGTGCTATATGGGTAAGAAAGCTTCATATTCCTCCTAATGTTC
Source organism: Palaemon carinicauda (assembly GCF_036898095.1). Classification (NCBI taxonomy): domain Eukaryota; kingdom Metazoa; phylum Arthropoda; class Malacostraca; order Decapoda; family Palaemonidae; genus Palaemon; species Palaemon carinicauda. The sequence continues at coordinate 146,554,136 of NC_090725.1, forward strand.
CCTCAGTAATATATTTCAAAAGAGAATAACAGAAGAAGGGCGTCAGAAAAAGACACAGTCAGGGTCAAGAGAGTGCTATATGGGTAGGAAAGCTTCATATTCCTCCAAATGTTCCCTCATTAATCTATTTCAAAGAAGAAAAACAGATGAAGGGCGTCAGAAAAAGACACAGTCGGGGTCAAGAGAGTGCTATATGGGTAGGAATGCTTCATATTCCTCCTAATGTTCCCTCAGTAATATATTTCAAAAGAGAATAACAGAAGAAGGGTGTCAGAAAAAAACACAGTCGGGGTCAAGAGAGTGCTATATGGGTAGGAAAGCTTCATATTCCTCCTAATGTTCCCTCAGTAATCTATTTCAAAAGAGAATAACAGAAGAAGGGCGTCAGAAAAAGACACAATCGGGGTGAAGAGAGTGCTATACTGGAAGGAAGACTCCCCATTTCTCCTAATGATCCCTCAGTAACATATTTTAAAGGAGAATAACAGAAGAAGGGCGTCAGAAAAAGACACAGACGGGGTCAAGAGAGTGCTATATGGGTGGGAAAGCTTCATATTCCTCCTAATGTTCCCTCATTAATCTATTTCAAAGGAGAACAACAGAAGAAGGGCGTCAGAAAAAGACACAGTCGGGGTCAAGAGAGTGCTATATGGGTGGGAGAGCTTCATATTCCTCCTAATGTTCCCTCAATAATATATTTCAAAAGAGAATAACAGAAGAAGGGCGTCAGAAAAAGACACAGTCGGGGTCAAGAAAGTGCTATATGGGTAGGAAAGCTTCATATTCCTCCTAATGTTCCCTCAGTAATCTATTTCAAAAGAGAATAACAGAAGAAGGGCGTCAGAAAAAGACACAATCGGTGTGAAGAGAGTGGTATACTGGAAGGAAGACTCCCCATTTCTCCTACTGATCCCTCAGTAACATATTTTAAAGGAGAATAACAGAAGAAGGGCGTCAGAAAAAGACACAGTCGGGGTCAAGAGAGTGCTATATGGGTGGGTAAGCTTCATATTTCTCCTAATATTCCCTCAGTAATCTATTTCAAAGGAAAATAACAGAATAAGGGTGTCAGAAAAAGACACAGTCTGGGTCAAGAGAGTGCTATATGGGTGGGTAAGCTTCATATTTCTACTAATGTTCCCTCAGTAATCTATTTCAAAGGAGAATAACAGGAGGAAGGCGACAGAAAAAAAAAAAAAAACCAATTGGGGTGAAGAGAGTGCTATACTGGAAGGAATACTCCCCATTTCTCCTAATGATCCCTCAATAACCTATTTCAAAGGAGAAAAACAGAAGAAGGGCGTCAGAAAAAGACACAGTCGGAGTCAAGAGAGTGCTATATGGGTGGGAAAGCTTCATATTCCTCCTAATGTTCCCTCATTAATGTATTTCAAAAGAGAAAAACAGAAAAAGGGCGTCAGAAAAAGACACAGTCGGGGTCAAGAGAGTGTTATATGGGTAGGAAAGCTTCATATTCCTCCAAATGTTCCCTCAGTAATCTATTTCAAAAGAGAAAAACAGATGAAGGGCGTCAGAAAAAGACACAGTCGGGGTCAAGAGAGTGCTATATGGGTAAGAATGCCTCATATTCCTCCTAATGTTCCCTCAGTAATCTATTTCAAAAGAGAAAAACAGAAGAAGGGCGTCAGAAAAAGACACAGTCGGGGTCAAGAGAGTGCTATACGGGTAGGAATGCTTCATATTCCTCTTAATGTTCCCTCAGTAATCTATTTCAAAAGAGAAAAACAGGAGAAGGGCGTCAAAAAAAGAAACAGTCGGGGTCAAGAGAGTGCTATATGGGTAGGAAAATCTTTTATTCTTCCTAATGTTCCCTCAGTTATCCATTTCAAAGGAGAATAACAGAAGAAGGGCGTCAGAAAAAGACACAGTCAGGGTCAAGAGAGTGCTATATGGGTAGGAAAGCTTCATATTCCTCCTAATATTCCCTCAGTAATGTATTTCAAAGGAGAATAACAGAAGAAGGGCGTCAAAAAAAGACACAGTCGGGGTCAAGAGAGTGTTATATGGGTAGGAAATCTTCATATTCCTCCTAATGTTTCCTCAGTTATCTATTTCAAAGGAGAATAACAGAAGAAGGGCGTCAGAAAAAGACAGAGTCGGGGTCAAGAGAGCGCTATATGGGTAGGAAAACCTCATATTCTTCCTAATGTTCCCTCAGTTATCTATTTCAAAGGAGAATAACAGAAGAAGGGCGTCAGAAAAAGACACATTCGGGTTCAAGAGAGTGCTATATGGGTGGATGAGCTTCATATTCCTCGTAATGTTCCCTCAGTAATCTATTTCAAAGGAGAATAACAGAAGAAGTGCGTCAGAAAAAGACACAGTCGGGGTCAAGAGAGTGCTATATGGGTGGGTAAGCTTCATATTCCTCCTAATGTTCCCTCAGTTATCTATTTCAATGGGGAATAACAGATGAAGGGCGTCAGAAAAAGACACAGTCGGGGTCAAGAGAGTGCTATATGGGTAGGAAAACCTCATATTCTTCATAATGTTCCCTCAGTTATCTATTTCAAAGGAGAATAACAGAAGAAGTGCGTCAGAAAAAGACACATTGGGGGTCAAGAGAGTGCTATATGGGTGGGTAAGCTTCATATTCCTCCTAATGTTCCCTCAGTTATCTATTTCAAAGGAGAATAACAGAAGAAGGGCGTCAGAAAAAGACACAGTCGGGGTCATGAGAGGTCTATATGGGTGGGAAAACTTCATATTCCTCCTAATGTTCCCTCAGTAATCTATATCAAAGGAGAATAACAGAAGAAGGGCGTCAGAAAAAGACAGTCGGGGTCAAGAGAGTGGTATATGGGTGGGAAAGCTTCATATTCCTCCTAATGTTCCCTCAGTTATCTATTTCAAAGAAGAATAACGGAACAAGCGCGTCAGAAAAAGACACAGTTGAGGGTCAGGGTCAAGAGAGCTTCATATTCATCCTAACGTTTCCTCAGTTATCTATGTTAAAGGAGAATAACAGGAGAAGGGTGTCAGAAAAAGACACAGTCGGGGTCAAGAGAGTTCTATATGGGTGGGAAAGCTTCATATTCCTCCTATTGTTCCCTCATTAATCTATTTCAAAGGAGAATAACAGAAGAAGGGCATCAGAAAAAGAAACTGTCGGGGTCAAGAGAGTGCTATAAAGGGTGGGAAAGCTTCATATTCCTCCTATTGTTCCCTCATTAATCTATTTCAAAGGAGAGTAACAGAACAAGCGCGTCAGAAAAAGACACATTCAGGGTCAAGAGAGTGCTATATGGGTAGGAAAGCTTCATATTCCTCCTAATGTTCCCTCATTAATCTATTTCAAAGGAGAATAACAGTAGAAGGGCGTCAGAAAAAGACATATTCAGGGTCATGAGAGTTCTGTATGGGTAAGAAAGCTTCATATTCCTCCTAATGTTCCCTCATTTATCTATTTCAAAAGAGAAAAACAGAAGAAGGGCGTCAGAAAAAGACACAGTCGGGGTCAAGAGCGTGCTATACGGGTAGGAATGCTTCATATTCCTCCTAATGTTCCCTCAGTAATCCATTTCAAAGGAGAATAACAGAAGAAGGGCGTCAGAAAAAGACACAGTCGGGGTCAAGAGAGTGCTATATGGGTAGGAATGCTTCATATTCCTACTAATATTCCCTCAGTAATCTATTTCAAAATAGAAAAACAGAAGAAGGGCGTCAGAAAAAGACACAGTCGGGGTCAAGAGACTGCTATATGGGTAGGAAAACCTTTTATTCTTCCTAATGTTCCCTCAGTTATCTATTTCAAAGGAGAAAAACAGAACAAGGGTGTCAGAAAAAGACACATTCGGGGTCAAGAGAGTGCTATATGGGTAGGAAAACCTCATATTCTTCCTAATGTTCCCTCAGTTATCTATATCAAAGGAGAAAAACAGAACAAGTGCGTCAGTAAAAGACACATTCGGGGTCAAGAGAGTGCTATATGGGTGGGTAAGTTTCATATTCCTCCTAATGTTCTCTCAGTTATCTATTTCAAAGGAGAAAAACAGAAGAAGGGCGTCAGAAAAAGACACAGTCGGGGTCAAGAGAGTGCTATATGGGTAAGAAAACCTTTTATTCTTCCTAATGTTCCCTCAGTTATCTATATCAAAGGAGAAAAACAGAAAAAGTGCGTCAGAAAAAGACACATTCGGGGTCAAGAGAGTGCTATATGGGTAGGTAAGCTTCATATTCCTCCTAATGTTCCCTCAGTTATCTATTTCAAAAGAGAATAACAGAAGAAGGGCGTCAGAAAAAGACACAGTCTGGGTCATGAGAGGTCTATATGGGTGGAAAAGCTTCATATTCCTCCTAATGTTTCCTCAGCTATCTATTTCAAAGGAAAATAAGAGAAGAAGGGTGTCAGAAAAAGACAGTCGGGGTCAAGAGAGTGGTATATGGGTGGGAAAGCTTCATATTAATCATAATGTTCTCTCAGTAATGTATTTCAAAGGAGACTAACAGAAGAAGGGCGTCAGAAAAAGACACATTCGGGGTCATGAGAGGTCTATATGGGTGGGAAAGCTTCATATTCCTCCAAATGTTCCCTCAGTAATCTATTTCAAAGGAGAATAACAGAAGAAGGGCGTCAGAAAAAGACACAGTCGGGGTCAAGAGAGTGCTATATGGGTGGGTAAGCTTCATATTCCTCCTAATGTTCCCTCAGTTAACTATTTCAAAGGAGAATAACAGAAGAAGGGTGTCAGAAAAAGACACATTCGGGGGAAAGAGAGTGCTATATGGGTAGGAAAACCTCATATTCTTCCTAATGTTCCCTCAGTTATCTATTTCAAAGGAGAAAAACAGAAGAAGGGCGTCAGAAAAAGACATATTCAGGGTCCTGAGAGTTCTGTATGGGTAAGAAAGCTTCATATTCCTCCTAATGTTCCCTCATTTATCTATTTCAAAAGAGAAAAACAGAAGAAGGGCGTCAGAAAAAGACACAGTCGGGGTCAAGAGAGTGCTATACGGATAGGAATGCTTCATATTCCTCCTAATGTTCCCTCAGTAATCTATTTCAAATGAGAAAAACATAAGAAGGGCGTCAGAAAAAGACACAGTCTGGGTCAAGAGAGTGCTATACGGGTAGGAATGCTTTATATTCCTCTTAATGTTCCCTCAGTTATCTATTTCAAAAGAGAAAAACAGAAGAAGGGCGTCAGAAAAAGGCACAGTCGGGGTCAAGAGAGTGCTATATGGGTAGGAAAACCTTTTATTCTTCCTAATGTTCCCTCAGTTATCTATTTCAAAGGAGAAAAACAGAACAAGTGCGTCAGAAAAAGACACATTCGGGGTCAAGAGAGTGCTATATGGGTGGGTAGGCTTTATATTCCTCCTAATGTTCTCTCAGTTATCTATTTCAAAAGAGAATAACAGAAGAAGGGTGTCAGAAAAAGACACATTCGGGGTCAAGAGAGTGCTATATTGGTAGGAAAACCTCATATTCTTCCTAATGTTCCCTCAGTTATCTATTTCAAAAGAGAATAACAGAAGAAGGGCGTCAGAAAAAGACACAGTCCGGGTCATGAGAGGTCTATATGGGTGGGAAAGCTTCATATTCCTCCTAATGTTTCCTCAGTTATCTATTTCAAAGAAATATAACAGAATAAGGGCGTCAGAAAAAGACAGTCGGGGTCAAGAGAGTGGTATATGGGTGGGAAAGCTTCATATTAATCCTAATGTTCTCTCAGTAATGTATTTCAAAGGAGACAAAAAGAAGAAGGGCGTCAGAAAAAGACACAGTCGGGGTCATAAGAGGTCTATATGGGTGGGAAAGCTTCATATTCCTCCAAATGTTCCCTCAGTAATCTATTTCAAAGGAGAATAACAGAAAAAGGGCGTCAGAAAAAGACACAGTCGGGGTCAAGAGAGTGCTATATGGGTGGGTAAGCTTCATATTCCTCCTAATGTTCCCTCAGTAATGTATTTCAAAGGAGAAAAACAGAAGAAGGGCGTCAGAAAAAGACACAGTCGGGGTCATGAGAGGTCTATATGGGTGGGAAAGCTTCATATTCCTCCAAATGTTCCCTCGGTAATCTATTTCAAATGAGAATAACATAAGAAAGGCGTCAGAAAAAGACACAGTCGGGGTCAAGAGAGTGCTATATGGGTAGGAATGCTCCATATTCCTCCTAATGTTCTCTCAGTAATCTATTTCAAAGGAGAATAACAGAAGAAGGGCGTCAGAAAAAGACAGTCGGGGTCAAGAGAGTGCTATATGGGTAGGAAAGCTTCATATTCCTCCTAATGTTCCCTCAGTAATGTATTTCAAAGGAGAATAACAGAAGAAGGGCGTCAGAAAAAGACAAATTCGGGGTCAAGAAAGTGCTATATGAGTGGGAAAGCTTCATATTCTTCCTAATGTTACCTCATCAATCTATTACAAAGGAGAAAAACAGAAGAAGGGCGTCAGAAAAAGACACAGTCATGGTCAAGAGAGTGCTATATGGGTAGGAAAGATTCATATTCCTCTTAATGTTCCCTCAGTAATCTATTTCAAAGAAGAAAAACAGAAGAAGGGCGTCAGAAAAAGACACAGTTGGGGTCAAGAGAGTGCTATATGGGTAGGAAAGCTCCATATTCCTCCTAATGTTCCCTCAGTAATCTATTTCAGAGGAGAAAAACAGAAGAAGGGCGTCAGAAAAAGACACAGTTGGGATCAAGAGAGACCTATACGGGTAGGAATGCTTCATATTCCTCTTAGTGTTCCCTCAGTAATCTATTTCAAAGGAGAAAAACAGAAGAAGGGCGTCAGAAAAAGACACAGTTGGGATCAAGAGAGACCTATACGGGTAGGAATGCTTCATATTCCTCTTAGTGTTCCCTCAGTAATCTATTTCAAAGGAGAATAACAGAAGAAGGGCGTCAGAAAAAGACACAGTCTTGGTCAAGAGAGTGCTATACGGGTAGGAATGCTTCATATTCCTCCTAATGTTCCCTCAGTAATCTATTTCAAAGGAGAATAACAGAAGAAGGGCGTCAGAAAAAGACACAGTCGGGGTCATGAGAGTGCTATACGGGTAGGAATGCTTCATATTCCTCTTAATATTCCATGAGTTATCTATTTCAAAGGAAAATAACACAAGAAGGGCGTCTGAAAAAGACACAGTCCAGGGTCAGGGTCAAGAGAGGGTCATATTCCTCCGAATGTTTCCTCAGTTATCTATGTCAAAGGAGAATAACAGGAGGAGGGTGTCAAAAAAAGACACAGTCGAGGTCAAAAGAGTTCTATATGGGTGGGAAAGCTTCATATTCCTCCTAATGTTCCCTCATTAATCTATTTCAAAGGAGAGTAACAGAAGAAGGGCGTCAGAAAAAGACACAGTCGGGGTCATGAGAGGTCTATATGGGTGGGAAAGCTTCATATTCCTCCTAATGTTCCCTCAGTAATGTATTTCAAAGGAGAAAAACAGAAGAAGGGCGTCAGAAAAAGACACAGTCGGGGTCATGAGAGGTCTATATGGGTGGGAAAGCTTCATATTCCTCCAAATGTTCCCTCAGTAATCTATTTCAAAGGAGAATAACAGAAGAAGGGCGTCAGAAAAAGACACAGTCGGGGTCAAGAGAGTTCTATATGGGTGGGAAAGCTTCATATTCCTCCTAATGTTCCCTCATTAATCTATTTCAAAGGAGAATAACAGAAGAGGGGCATCAGAAAAAGAAACAGTCGGGGTCAAGAGAGTGCTGTAATGGGTGGGAGAGCTTTATATTCCTCCAAATGTTCCCTCAGTAATGTATTTCAAAGGAGAGTAACAGAACAAGCGCGTCAGAAAAAGACACAGTCGAGGGCCAGGGTCAAGAGAGCTTCATATTCCTTCTAATGTTTCCTCAGTTATCTATGTCAAAGGAGAATAACAGGAGGAGGGTGTCAAAAAAAGACACAGTCGAGGTCAAAAGAGTTCTATATGGGTGGGAAAGCTTCATATTCCTCCTAATGTTCCCTCATTAATCTATTTCAAAGGAGAGTAACAGAAGAAGGGCGTCAGAAAAAGACACAGTCGGGGTCATGAGAGGTTTATATGGGTGGGAAAGCTTCATATTCCTCCTAATGTTCCCTCAGTAATGTATTTCAAAGGAGAAAAACAGAAGAAGGGCGTCAGAAAAAGACACAGTCGGGGTCATGAGAGGTCTATATGGGTGGGAAAGCTTCATATTCCTCCAAATGTTCCCTCAGTAATCTATTTCAAAGGAGAATAACAGAAGAAGGGCGTCAGAAAAAGACACAGTTGGGATCAAGAGAGACCTATACGGGTAGGAATGCTTCATATTCCTCTTAGTGTTCCCTCAGTAATCTATTTCAAAGGAGAAAAACAGAAGAAGGACGTCAGAAAAAGACACAGTTGGGATCAAGAGAGACCTATACGGGTAGGAATGCTTCATATTCCTCTTAGTGTTCCCTCAGTAATCTATTTCAAAGGAGAATAACAGAAGAAGGGCGTCAGAAAAAGACACAGTCTTGGTCAAGAGAGTGCTATACGGGTAGGAATGCTTCATATTCCTCCTAATGTTCCCTCAGTAATCTATTTCAAAGGAGAATAACAGAAGAAGGGCGTCAGAAAAAGACACAGTCGGGGTCAAGAGAGTGCTATACGGGTAGGAATGCTTCATATTCCTCTTAATATTCCATGAGTTATCTATTTCAAAGGAAAATAACACAAGAAGGGCGTCTGAAAAAGACACAGTCCAGGGTCAGGGTCAAGAGAGGGTCATATTCCTCCGAATGTTTCCTCAGTTATCTATGTCAAAGGAGAATAACAGGAGGAGGGTGTCAGAAAAAGACACAGTCGGGGTCAAGAGAGTTCTATATGGGTGGGAAAGCTTCATATTCCTCCTAATGTTCCCTCATTAATCTATTTCAAAGGAGAATAACAGAAGAGGGGCATCAGAAAAAGAAACAGTCGGGGTCAAGAGAGTGCTGTAATGGGTGGGAGAGCTTTATATTCCTCCTAATGTTCCCCCAGTAATCTATTTCAAAGGAGAATAACAGAAGAAGGGCGTCAGAAAAAGACACAGTCGGGGTCAAGAGAGTGCTATTCGGGTAGGAATGCTTCATATTCCTCTTAATATTCCATGAGTTATCTATTTCAAAGAAGAAAAACAGAAGAAGGGCGTCAGAAAAAGACACAGTTGGGGTCAAGAGAGTGCTATATGGGTAGGAAAGCTCCATATTCCTCCTAATGTTCCCTCAGTAATCTATTTCAGAGGAGAAAAACAGAAGAAGGGCGTCAGAAAAAGACACAGTTGGGATCAAGAGAGACCTATACGGGTAGGAATGTTTCATATTCCTCTTAGTGTTCCCTCAGTAATCTATTTCAAAGGAGAAAAACAGAAGAAGGGCGTCAGAAAAAGACACAGTTGGGATCAAGAGAGACCTATACGGGTAGGAATGCTTCATATTCCTCTTAGTGTTCCCTCAGTAATCTATTTCAAAGGAGAATAACAGAAGAAGGGCGTCAGAAAAAGACACAGTCTTGGTCAAGAGAGTGCTATACGGGTAGGAATGCTTCATATTCCTCCTAATGTTCCCTCAGTAATCTATTTCAAAGGAGAATAACAGAAGAAGGGCGTCAGAAAAAGACACAGTCGGGGTCAAGAGAGTGCTATACGGGTAGGAATGCTTCATATTCCTCTTAATATTCCATGAGTTATCTATTTCAAAGGAAAATAACACAAGAAGGGCGTCTGAAAAAGACACAGTCCAGGGTCAGGGTCAAGAGAGGGTCATATACCTCCGAATGTTTCCTCAGTTATCTATGTCAAAGGAGAATAACATGAGGAGGGTGTCAGAAAAAGACACAGTCGGGGTCAAGAGAGTTCTATATGGGTGGGAAAGCTTCATATTCCTCCTAATGTTCCCTCATTAATCTATTTCAAAGGAGAATAACAGAAGAGGGGCATCAGAAAAAGAAACAGTCGGGGTCAAGAGAGTGTTGTAATGGGTGGGAGAGCTTTATATTCCTCCTAATGTTCCCTCAGTAATGTATTTCAAAGGAGAGTAACAGAACAAGCGCGTCAGAAAAAGACACAGTCGAGGGCCAGGGTCAAGAGAGCTTCATATTCCTTCTAATGTTTCCTCAGTTATCTATGTCAAAGGAGAATAACAGGAGGAGGGTGTCAAAAAAAGACACAGTCGTGGTCAAAAGAGTTCTATATGGGTGGGAAAGCTTCATATTCCTCCTATTGTTCCCTCATTAATCTATTTCAAAGGAGAGTAACAGAAGAAGGGCGTCATAAAAAGACACAGTCGGGGTCATGAGAGGTCTATATGGGTGGGAAAGCTTCATATTCCTCCTAATGTTCCCTCAGTAATGTATTTCAAAGGAGAAAAACAGAAAAAGGGCGTCAGAAAAAGACACAGTCGGGGTCATGAGAGGTCTATATGGGTGGGAAAGCTTCATATTCCTCCAAATGTTCCCTCAGTAATCTATTTCAAAGGAGAATAACAGAAGAAGGGCGTCAGAAAAAGACACAGTCGGGGTCAAGAGAGTGCTATATGCGTAGGAAAACCTCATATTCTTCCTAATGTTCCTTCAGTTATCTATTTAAAAAGAGAATAACAGAAGAAGGGCGTCAGAAAAAGACAGTCCGGGCCATGAGAGGTCTATATGGGTGGGAAAGCTTCATATTCCTCCTAATGTTTCCTCAGTAATCTATTTCAAAGGAGAATAACAGAAAAAGGGCGTCAGAAAAAGACAGTCGGGGTCAAGAGAGTGCTATATGGGTAGGAATGCTTCATATTCCTCCTAATGTTCTCTCAGTAATCTATTTCAAAGGAGAATAACAGAAAAAGGGCGTCAGAAAAAGACAGTCGGGGTCATGAGAGGTCTATATGGGTGGGAAAGCTTCATATTCCTCCTAATGTTTCCTCAGTGATCTATTTCAAAGGAGAATAACAGAAGAAGGGCGTCAGAAAAACACACAGTCGGGGTCAAGAGAGTGCTATACGGGTAGGAATGCTTCATATTCCTCTTAATGTTCCCTCATTAATCTATTTCAAAGGAGAATAACAGTAGAAGGGCGTCAGAAACAGACATATTCAGGGCCCTGAGAGTTCTGTATGGGTAAGAAAGCTTCATATTCCTCCTAATGTTCCCTCATTTATCTATTTCAAAGGAGAAAAACAAAAGAAGGGCGTCAGAAAAAGACACAGTCGGGGTCAAGAGAGTGCTATACGGGCAGGAATGCTTCATATTCCTCCTAATGTTCCCTCAGTAATCTATTTCAAAGGAGAATAACAGAAGAAGGGCGTCAGAAAAAGACACAGTCGGGGTCAAGAGAGTGGTATATGGGTGGGAAAGCTTCATATTAATCCTAATGTTCTTTCAGTAATGTATTTCAAAGGAGACTAAAAGAAGAAGGGCGTCAGAAAAAGACACAGTCGGGGTCATGAGAGGTCTATATGGGTGGGAAAGCTTCCTATTCCTCCAAATGTTCCCTCAGTAATCTATTTCAAAGGAGAATAACAGAAGAAGGGCGTCAGAAAAAGACACAGTCGGGGTCAAGAGAGTGCTATATGGGTGGGTAAGCTTCATATTCCTCCTAATGTTCCCTCAGTAATGTATTTCAAAGGAGAAAAACAGAAGAAGGGCGTCAGAAAAAGACACAGTCGGGGTCATGAGAGGTCTATATGGGTGGGAAAGCTTCATATTCCTCCAAATGTTCCCTCAGTAATCTATTTCAAAGGAGAATAACAGAAGAAAGGCGTCAGAAAAAGACACAGTCAGGGTCAAGAGAGTGCTATATGGGTAGGAATGCTCCAAATTCCTCCTAATGTTCTCTCAGTAATCTATTTCAAAGGTGAATAACAGAAGAAGGGCGTCAGAAAAAGACACAGTCGGGGTCAAGAGAGTGCTATACGGGTAGGAATGCTTCATATTCCTCTTAATGTTCCCTCAGTAATCTATTTCAAAAGAGAAAAACAGAAGAAGGGCGTCAGAAAAAGACACAGTCGGGGTCAAAAGAGTGCTATATGGGTAGGAAAACCGTTTATTCTTCCTAATGTTCCCTCAGTTATCTATTTCAAAGGAGAATAACAGAAGAAGGGCGTCATAAAAAGACACAGTGTGGGTCATGAGAGGTCTATATGGGTGGGAAAGCTTCATATTCCTCCAAATGTTCCCTCAGTAATCTATTTCAAAGGAGAATAACAGAAGAAGGGCGTCAGAAAAAGACACAGTCGGGGTCAAGAGAGTGCTATACGGGTAGGAATGCTTCATATTCCTCTTAATGTTCCCTCAGTAATCTATTTCAAAGGAGAATAACAGAAGTAGGGCGTCAGAAAAAGACACAGTTGGGGTCAAGAGAGTGCTATAAGTAGGAATGCTTCATATTCCTCTTAATGTTCCCTCAGTAATCTATTTCAAAAGAGAAAAACAGAAGAAGGGCGTCAGAAAAAGACACAGTCGGGGTCAAAAGAATGCTATATGGGTAGGAAAACCGTTTATTCTTCCTAATGTTTCCTCAGTGATCTATTTCAAAGGAGAATAACAGAAGAAGGGCGTCATAAAAAGACACAAGTGTGGGTCATGAGAGGTCTATATGGGTGGGAAAGCTTCATATTCCTCCAAATGTTCCCTCAGTAATCTATTTCAAAGGAGAATAACAGAAGAAGGGCGTCAGAAAAAGACACAGTCGGGGTCAAGAGAGTGCTATACGGGTAGGAATGCTTCATATTCCTCTTAATGTTCACTCAGTAATCTATTTCAAAAGAGAAAAACAGAAGAAGGGCGTCAGAAAAAGACACAGTCGGGGTCAAAAGAGTGCTATATGGGTAGGAAAACCTCATATTCTTCCTAATGTTCCCTCAGTTATCTATTTCAAAGGAGAAAAACAGAAGAAGGGCGTCAGAAAAAGACACATTCGGGGTCAAGAGAGTGCTATATGGGTAGGAAAACCTCATATTCTTCCTAATGTTCCCTCAGTTATCTATTTCAAAGGAGAAAAACAGAAGAAGGGCGTCAGAAAAAGACACATTCGGGGTCAAGAGAGTGCTATATGGGTAGGAAAACCTTATATTCTTCCTAATGTTCCCTCAGTTATCTATTTCAAAGGAGAAAAACAGAAGAAGGGCGTCAGAAAAAGACACATTCGGGGTCAAGAGATTGCTATATGGGTAGGAAAACCTCATATTCTTCCTAATGTTCCCTCAGTTATTTATTTCAAAAGAGAAAAACAAAAAAAAAAGGCGTCAGAAAAAGACAGAGTCGGGGTCAAGAGAGTGCTATATAGGTAGGAAAACCTTTTATTCTTCCTAATGTTCCCTCAGTTATCTATTTCAAAGGAGAAAAACAGAAGAAGGGCGTCAGAAAAAGACACAGTCGGGGTCAAGAGAGTGCTATATGGGTAGGAAAGCTTCCTATTCCTCCTAATGTTCCCTCAGTAATCTATTTCAAAAGAGAAAAACAGAAGAAGGGCGTCAGAAAAAGACACAGTCGGGGTCAAGAGAGTGCTATATGGGTAGGAAAACCTTTTATTCTTCCTAATGTTCCCTCAGTTATCAATTTCAAAGGAAAAAACCAGAACAAGTGCGTCAGAAAAAGACACATTCGGGGTCAAGAAAGTGCTATATGGGTGGGTAAGCTTCCTATTCCTCCTAATGTTCCCTCAGTTATCTATTTCAAAGTAGAATAACAGAAGAAGGATGTCAGAAAAAGACACATTCGGGGTCAAGAGAGTGCTATATGGGTAGGAAAACCTCATATTCTTCCTAATGTTCCCTCAGTTATCTATTTCAAAGGAGAATAACAGAAGAAGGGCGTCAGAAAAAGCCACTTTCGGGGTCAAGAGAGTGCTATATGGGTGGGAAAGCTTCATATTCCTCCTAATGTTCCCTCATTAATCTATTTCAAAGGAAAATAACAGAAGAAGGGCGTCAGAAAAAGACATAGTCGGGGTCAAGAGAGTGCTATATGGGTAGGAATGCTTCATATTCCTCCTAATGTTCCCTCAGTTATCTATTTCAAAGGAGAATAACAGAAGAAGGGTGTCAGAAAAAGACACATTCGGGGTCAAGAGAGTGCTATATGGGTAGGAAAACCTCATATTCTACCTAATGTTCCCTCAGTTATCTATTTCAAAGGAGAATAACAGATGAAGGGCGTCAGAAAAAGACACATTCGGGGTCTAGAGAGTGCTATATGGGTGGGAAAGCTTCATATTCCTCCTAATGTTCCCTCAGTTATCTATTTCAAAGGAGAAAAACAGAAGAAGGGCGTCAGAAAAAGACACAGTCGGGGTCAAGAGAGTGCTATATGGGTAGGAAAGCTTCATATTCCTCCTAATGTTCCCTCATTAATCTATTTCAAAGGAGAATAACAAAAAAAGGGCGTCAGAAAAAGACACAGTCGGGGTCAAGAGAGTGCTATATAGGTAGGAAAGCTTCATATTCCTCCTAATGTTCCCTCATTAATCTATTTCAAAGGAGAATAACAGAAAAAGGGCGTCAGAAAAAGAAACAGTCGGAGTCAAGAGAGTGCTATATGGGTGGGAAAGCTCCATAATCATCCTAATGTTCCCTCATTAATCTATTTCAAAGGAGAATAACAGAAGAAGGGCGTCAGAAAAAGAAACAGTCGGAGTCAAGAGAGTGCTATATGGGCGGGAAAGCTTCATATTCCTCCTAATGTTCCCTCATTTATCTATTTCAAAGGAGAAAAACAGATGAAGGGCGTCAGAAAAAGACATAGTCGGGGTCAAGAGAGTACTATACGGGTAGGAATGCTTCATATTCGTCTTAATGTTCCCTCATTAATCTATTTCAAAGGAGAATAACAGTAGAAGGGCGTCAGAAAAAGACATATTCAGGGCCCTGAGAGTTCTGTATGGGTAAGAAAACTTCATATTCCTCCTAATGTTCCCTCATTTATCTATTTCAAAGGAGAAAAACAGAAGAAGGGCGTCAGAAAAAGACACAGTCGGGGTCAAGAGAGTGCATTACGGGTAGGAATGCTTCATATTCCTCCTAATGTTCCCTCAGTAATGTATTTCAAAGGAGAAAAACAGAAGAAGGGCGTCAGAAAAAGACACAGTCAGGGTCAAGAGAGTGCTATAGGTGTAGGAATGCTTTATATTCCTCTTAATGTTCCCTCAGTTATCTATTTCAAAAGAGAAAAACAGAAGAAGGGCGTCAGAAAAAGGCAGAGTCGGGGTCAAGAGAGTGCTATATGGGTAGGAAAACCTTTTATTCTTCCTAATGTTCCCTCAGTAATCTATTTCAAAGGAGAAAAACAGAACAAGTGCGTCAGAAAAAGACACATTCGGGGTCAAGAGAGTGCTATATGGGTGGGTAGGCTTTATATTCCTCCTAATGTTCTCTCAGTTATCTATTTCAAAAGAAAATAACAGAAGAAGGGTGTCAGAAAAAGACACATTCGGGGTCAAGAGAGTGCTATATGGGTAGGAAAACCTCATATTCTTCCTAATGTTCCTTCAGTTATCTATTTCAAAGGAGAATAACAGAAAAAGGGCGTCAGAAAAAGACACAGTCCGGGTCTTGAGAGGTCTATATGGGTGGGAAAGCTTCATATTCCTCCTAATGTTTCCTCAGTTATCAATTTCAAAGGAAAATAACAGAAGAAGGGCGTCAGAAAAAGACAGTCGGGGTCAAGAGAGTGGTATATGGGTGGGAAAGCTTCATATTAATCCTAATGTTCTCTCAGTAATGTATTTCAAAGGAGACTAAAAGAAGAAGGGCGTCAGAAAAAGACACAGTCGGGGTCATGAGAGGTCTATATGGGTGGGAGAGCTTCATATTCCTCCAAATGTTCCCTCAGTAATCTATTTCAAAGGAGAATAACAGAAGAAGGGCGTCAGAAAAAGACACAGTCGGGGTCAAGAGAGTGCTATATGGGTGGGTAAGCTTCATATTCCTCCTAATGTTCCCTCAGTAATGTATTTCAAAGGAGAAAAACAGAAGAAGGGCGTCAGAAAAAGACACAGTCGGGGTCATGAGAGGTCTATATGGGTGGGAAAGCATCATATTCCTTCAAATGTTCCCTCAGTAATCTATTTCAAAGGAGAATAACAGAAGAAAGGCGTCAGAAAAGGACACAGTCAGGGTCAAGAGAGTGCTATATGGGTAGGAATGCTCCATATTCCTCCTAATGTTCTCTCAGTAATCTATTTCAAAGGAGAATAACAGAAGAAGGGCGTCAGAAAAAGACACAGTCGGGGTCAAGAGAGTGCTATACGGGTAGGAATGCTTCATATTCCTCTTAATGTTCCATCAGTAATCTATTTCAAAAGAGAAAAACAGAAGAAGGGCGTCAGAAAAAGACACAGTCGGGGTCAAAAGAGTGCTATATGGGTAGGAAAACCGTTTATTCTTCCTAATGTTCCCTCAGTTATCTATTTCAAAGGAGAATAACAGAAGAAGGGCGTCATAAAAAGACACAGTGTGGGTCATGTGAGGTCTATATGGGTGGGAAAGCTTCATATTCCTCCAAATGTTCCCCCAGTAATCTATTTCAAAGGAGAATAACAGAAGTAGGGCGTCAGAAAAAGACACAGTTGGGGTCAAGAGAGTGCTATAAGGGTAGGAATGCTTCATATTCCTCTTAATGTTCCCTCAGTAATCTATTTCAAAAGAGAAAAACAGAAGAAGGGCGTCAGAAAAAGACACAGTCGGGGTCAAAAGAGTGCTATATGGGTAGGAAAACCGTTTATTCTTCCTAATGTTCCCTCAGTTATCTATTTCAAAAAAGAATAACAGAAGAAGGGCGTCATAAAAAGACACAGTGTGGGTCATGAGAGGTCTATATGGGTGGGAAAGCTTCATATTCCTCCAAATGTTCCCTCAGTAATCTATTTCAAAGGAGAATAACAGAAGAAGGGCGTCAGAAAAAGACACAGTCGGGGTCAAGAGAGTGCTATGCGGGTAGGAATGCTTCATATTCCTCTTAATGTTCCCTCAGTAATCTATTTCAAAAGAGAAAAACAGAAGAAGGGCGTCAGAAAAAGACCCAGTCGGGGTCAAAAGAGTGCTATATGGGTAGGAAAACCCTTTATTCTTCCTAATGTTCCCTCAGTTATATATTTCAAAGGAGAATAACAGAAAAAGGGCGTCATAAAAAGACACATTCGGGGTCAAGAGAGTGCTATATGGGTAGGAAAACCTCATATTCTTCCTAATGTTCCCTCAGTTATCTATTTCAAAGGAGAAAAACAGAAGAAGGGCGTCAGAAAAAGACACATTCGGGGTCAAGAGAGTGCTATATGGGTAGGAAAACCTCATATTTTTTCCTAATGTTCCCTCAGTTATCTATTTCAAAAGAGAAAAACAGAAGAAGGGCGTCAGAAAAAGACACAGTCGGGGTCAAGAGAGTGCTATATGGGTAGGAAAGCTTCCTATTCCTCCTAATGTTCCCTCAGTAATCTATTTCAAAAGAGAAAAACAGAAGAAGGGCGTCAGAAAAAGACACAGTCGGGGTCAAGAGAGTGCTATATGGGTAGGAAAACCTTTTATTCTTCTTAATGTTCCCTCAGTTATCTATTTCAAAGGAGAAAACCAGAACAAGTGCGTCAGAAAAAGACACATTCGGGGTCAAGAAAGTGCTATATGGGTGGGTAAGCTTCCTATTCCTCCTAATGTTCCCTCAGTTATCTATTTCAAAGGAGAATAACAGAAGAAGGGTGTCAGAAAAAGACACATTCAGGGTCAAGAGAGTGCTATATGGGTAGGAAAACCTCATATTCTACCTGATGTTCCCTCAGTTATCTATTTCAAAGGAGAATAACAGAAGAAGGGCGTCAGAAAAAGACACATTCGGGGTCAAGAGAGTGCTATATGGGTGGGAAAGCTTCATATTCCTCCTAATGTTCCCTCAGTTATCTATTTCAAAGGAGAAAAACAGAAGAAGGGCGTCAGAAAAAGACACAGTCGGGGTCAAGAGAGTGCTATATGGGTAGGAAAGCTTCATATTCCTCCTAATGTTCCCTCATTAATCTATTTCAAAGGAGAATAACAAAAGAAGGGCGTCAGAAAAAGACACAGTCGGGGTCAAGAGAGTGCTATATAGGTAGGAAAGCTTCATATTCCTCCTAATGTTCCCTCATTAATCTATTTCAAAGGAGAATAACAGAAAAAGGGCGTAAGAAAAAGAAACAGTCGGAGTCAAGAGAGTGCTATATGGGTGGGAAAGCTTCATATTCATCCTAATGTTCCCTCATTAATCTATTTCAAAGGAGAATAACAGAAGAAGGGCGTCAGAAAAAGAAACAGTCGGAGTCAAGAGAGTGCTATATGGGTGGGAAAGCTTCATATTCCTCCTAATGTTCCCTCATTTATCTATTTCAAAGGAAAATAACAAAAGAAGGGCGTCAGAAAAAGACATAGGCGGGGTCAAGAGAGTGCTATATTGGTAGGAATCTTCATATTCCTCCTAATGTTCCCTCAGTAATCTATTTCAAAGGAGAAAAACAGAAGAAGGGCGTCAGAAAAAGACACAGTTGGGATCAAGAGAGACCTATACGGGTAGGAATGCTTCATATTCCTCTTAGTGTTCCCTCAGTAATCTATTTCAAAGGAGAAAAACAGAAGAAGGGCGTCAGAAAAAGACAGAGTTGGGATCAAGAGAGACCTATACGGGTAGGAATGCTTCATATTCCTCCTAATGTTCCCTCAGTAATCTATTTCAAAGGAGAATAACAGAAGAAGGGCGTCAGAAAAAGACACAGTCGGGGTCAAGAGAGTGCTATACGGGTAGGAATGCTTCATATTCCTCTTAATGTTCCCTGAGTTATCTATTTCAAAGGAAAATAACAGAAGAAGGGCGTCTGAAAAAGACACAGTCCAGGGTCAGGGTCAAGAGAGGGTCATATTCCTCCTAATGTTTCCTCAGTTATCTATGTCAAAGGAGAATAACAGGAGGAGGGTGTCAGAAAAAGACACAGTCGGGGTCAAGAGAGTTCTATATGGGTGGGGAAGCTTCATATTCCTCCTAATGTTCCCTCATTAATCTATTTCAAAGGAGAATAACAGAAGAAGGGCATCAGAAAAAGAAACAGTCGGGGTCAAGAGAGTGCTGTAATGGGTGGAAGAGCTTTATATTCCTCCTAATGTTCCCTCAGTAATGTATTTCAAAGGAGAGTAACAGAACAAGCGCGTCAGAAAAAGACCGAGTCGAGGGCCAGGGTCAAGAGAGCTTCATATTCCTTCTAATGTTTCCTCAGTTATCTATGTCAAAGGAGAATAACAGGAGGAGGGTGTCAAAAATAGACACAGTCGGGGTCAAGAGAGTTCTATATGGGTGGGAAAGCTTCATATTCCTCCTAATGTTCCCTCATTAATCTATTTCAAAGGAGAGTAACAGAAGAAGGGTGTCAGAAAAAGACAGTCGGGGTCAAGAGAGTGCTATATGGGTAGGAATCTTCATTTTCCTCCTATTGTTCCCTCAGTAATCTATTTCGAAAGAGAAAAATAGAAGAAGGGCGTCAGAAAAAGACACAGTCGGGGTCAAGAGACTGCTATATGGGTAGGAAAACCTTTTATTCTTCCTAATGTTCCCTCAGTTATCTATTTCAAAGGAGAAAAACAGAACAAGGGCGTCAGAAACAGACACAGTCGGGGTCAAGAGAGTGCTATATGGGTAGGAAAACCTTTTATTCTTCCTAATGTTCCCTCAGTTATCTATTTCAAAGGAGAAAAAGAGAACAAGGGCGTCAGAAAAAGACACAGTCGGGGTCAAGAGAGTGCTATATGGGTAGAAAAACCTTTTGTTCTTCTTAATGTTCTCTCAGTTATCTATTTCAAAGGAGAATAACAGAAGAAAGGCGTCAGAAAAAGACACCTTTGGGGTCAAGAGAGTGCTATATGGGTGGTGAAAGCTTCATATTCCTCCTTATGTTTCCTCAGTTATCTATTTCAAAGGAAAATAACAGAAGAAGGGCGTCAGAAAAAGACACAGTCGGTGTCAAGAGAGTGCTATATGGGTAGGAAAACCTCATATTCTTCCTAATGTTCCCTCAGTTATCTATTTCAAAGGAGAATAACAGAAGAAGGGCGTCAGAAAAAGACTCAATCGGGGTCAAGAGAGTGCTATATGGGTGGGAAAGCTTCATATTCCTCCTAATGTTCCCTCAGTAATCTATTTCAAAGGAGAATAACAGAACAAGCGTGTCAGAAAAAGACACAGTTGAGGGTCAGGGTCAAGAGAGCTTCATATTCCTCCCAATGTTTCCTCAGTTATCTATGTCAAAGGAGAATAACAGAAGGAGGGTGTCAGAAAAAGACACAGTCGGGGTCAAGAGAGTTCTAAATGGGTGGGAAAGCTTCCTATTTCTCCTATTGTTTCCTCATTAATCTATTTCAAAGGAGAATAACAGAAGAAGAGCGTCAGAAAAAGAAAGAGTCGGGGTCATGAGAGTTCTATATGGGTGGGAAAGCTTCATATTCCTCCTAATGTTCCCTCAGTAATCTATTTCAAAGGAGAATAACAGAAGAATGGCTTCAGAAAAAGACACTGTCAGGGTCAAGAGATTGCTATATGGGTAGGAAAGCTTCATATTCCTCCTAATGTTCCCTCATTAATCTATTTCAAAGGAGAATAACAAAAGAAGGGCGTCAGAAAAAGAAAGAGTTGGGGTCATGGGAGTTCTATATGGGTGGGAAAGCTTCATATTCCTCCTAATGTTCCCTCAGTAATCTATTTCAAAGGAGAATAACAGAAGAAGGGCGTCAGAAAAAGACACTGTCAGGGTCATGAGAGTTCTGTATGGGTAAGAAAGCTTCATATTCCTCTTGATGTTCCCTCATTAATCTATTTCAAAGGAGAATAACAGAAGAAGGGCGTCAGAAAAAGACACAGTCTGGGTCAAGAGAGTGCTATATGGGTAGGAAAGCTTCATATTCCTCCTAATGTTCCCTCATTAATCTATTTCAAAGGAGAATAACAGAAGAAGGGCGTCAGAAATACACACAGTCAGGGTCAAGGGAGTGCTATATGGGTGGGAAAGCTTCATATTCCTCCTAAAGTTCCCTCAGTAATCTATTTCAAAGGAGAATAACAGAAGAAGGGTGTCAAAAAAAGACACCGTCAGTGTCAAGAGAGTGTTATATGGGTGGGAAAGCTTCATATTACTCCTAAAGTTCCCTCATTAATCTATTTCAAAGGAGAATAACAGAAGAAGGGTGTCAAAAAAAGACACAGTCAGTGTCAAGAGAGTTCTATATGGGTGGGAAAGCTTCACATTCTTCCTAAAGTTCCCTTATTAATCTATTTCAAAGGAGAATAACAGAAGAAGGGTGTCAAAAAAAGACACCGTCAGTGTCAAGAGAGTGTTATATGGGTGGGAAAGCTTCATATTACTCCTAAAGTTCCCTCATTAATCTATTTCAAAGGAGAATAACAGAAGAAGGCTGTCAGAAAAAGACACCGTCGGGGTCAAGAGAGTGCTATATGGGTGGGAAAGCTTCATATTCTTCCTAAAGTTCCCTCAGTAATCTATTTCAAAGGAGAATAACAGAAGAAGGGTGTCAAAAAAAGAAACAGTCAGGGTCAAGAGAGTGCTATATGGGTGGGAAAGCTTCATATTCCTCCTAAAGTTCCCTCAGTAATCTATTTCAAAGGAGAATAACAGAAGAATGGGGTCAAAAAAAGACACCATCGGTGTCAAGCGAGTGTTATATGGGTGGGAAAGCTCCATATTCCTCCTAATGTTCCCTCATTAATCTATTACAAAGGAGAATAACAGAAGAAGGGTGTCAAAAAAAGACAGTCGGTGTCAAGAGAGTTCTATATGGGTGGGAAAGCTTCATATTCCTCCTAATGTTCCCTCAGTAATCTATATCAAAAGAGAATAACAGAAAAAGGGCGTCAGTGGAAAGACACAGTCGGGGTGAAGAGAGTGCTATATGGGTAGGAAAGCTTCATATTCCTCCTAATGTTCCCTCATTAATCTATTTCAAAAGAGAATAACAGTAGACGTGCGGCAGTGAAAAGACACAGTCGGAGTCAAGAGAATGCTGTATGGAAATGAAAGCTTCATATTCCTCCTAATGTTCCATCCTCCCACTGATCCCTCAGTAATATCTTTCGATGGAGAATAACAAAAGGACGGCGTCGGAGAAAAGTCAGAGTCGGTCGAGGGAGTGCTCTATGGACGGGAAGGCTTCACATTCTTTCAGCTGATCCCTCAGTAATCTGTTTCAAATGTGAATAACAGAAGGAGGGTGCCAGAGAAAAGACAAAATCAGGGTCAAGTGTGCTATATGGACGGAAAAGCATCCCATTCCTCCTACTGATCCTTCAGTAATCTAATTCAAAGAAGAATAACAGAAGGACGGCGCCAGAAAAAAGACACAATCGCGGTCGAGAGAGTGCTCTTTGGGCGGGGAGGCTTCACATTCCTTCCTTGGCCGGGAAGTCGGGGAAAACTTGCTGGTAAGAGACTGATGTCTTGCCAGGTAAATCCTAAACTGCAGTTAGCAGTTAGGTTTCGATTTCTTTTAAACCTCTGGTGTCGTGGTTTGACGCGACCTGGCCTTCCATTTGAAGGGGCTAGGGTTCGATCGCAAGTATGACGTAGAAATTTATAACTATTTGAGCACAATATTGTGTTGATTTCAATCCATATATGTATATATATATATATATATATATATATATATATATATATATATAGAGAGAGAGAGAGAGAGAGAGAGAGAGAGAGAGAGAGAGAGAGAGAGAGAGAGAGAGTGTACAAACACAGTATATACCCACATTTTACACGCACATACAAACACAAACACACACACACACACACACACACACACACACACACACATATATATATATATATATATATATATATATATATATATATATATATATATATATATATATATATATATATATTTGTATAGGTATATGAATGAAGCTTCATCAACTATGGTAAACCTGAAGAATGTACGACAATACAAGGAATATTTCATCATCATCATCATCATCAGTCGTTACTAATCTACTGCAAAACAAAGGCCTCAGACATGTACTTCCACTCGCATCTGTTTATGGTCTTTTTATGCCAGTCTACAACAGCAAACATTATTAGCTGGTTATTCTTTTCACGCCATTCCACTGCTTCGTTTACAATCTCTCGGAACCCATTCTGTTATTCTTAATGTCCATCCATCTATCATCTGTCATTCTCATATGTCCTGGCCATGACCATTTCTTTTTCTTTTATGTTGTTAGAATTTCCTCTACTTTAAATTTGCTCTCCGATTCATGTTGCTCTTTTTTCTGTCTTACAGTGATATTCCCATCATTATTCTTTACATAACTATTTGAGTTGTAATTAGCTTACGGTCTATGGCTTTAGTGGTCCTGCAAGTTTCTGGTGCACAAGGTAATGCTAGTAGGAAAATCTGTTTAAATACTTTACTTTTTAGAGAAAGTGTCATTTTACTTCTCATAATCTCATTTTGTTCACCAAATGCTCTCCATCCAATGTTTATCCTTCTTTTGATTTTGGTCTTAATTCTTGAGGAAACGCTGACTGTCCTAAGTACTAATTTTCATTACCAAACTCTAGAGGCTCTTCCAAAACTCTTTTTTGGGCTCAAGCCATGGCGTCCTGATGGAAGGTTCCTTTTTGGTAGCTTCCTTGGGTATATAACTACTAGATATTCCCAGAGAATTTAACCACAGGTTTATCACAGAATTCTAACTTCTGGAGCGAGTATCCTAAAGGTTTCCCTTTAAGACATCGTATATCAACAGGGGACGCATGTATTAACGCGCCACATAGCTATCTGCACCCCACATAGAGTTAACACTTCGATGTGTAGGGGCGGAGAATAGCTGGGGAGCCGTTCCACAGCTAATCTCGTCCGTGGCTACTTTTGGTACTCGAGACGTAAACAAACGGGCGCCATTGCTAAATGACGTCACGTCCGTCTCCATCCTTCGCTTAGTAGCTTGCCTTACTAGACGGATTTTTCTCTGTGCGTATCTTATCGACTTGCATCTTAGCCATGTCTCTACCCTCGGCCTCGCCTTCTTCTGGAAAGTTGAGTACAAGGTTCCAGTATTGTTTAAATAAGCTCTGACCGTAAAGTAACTTTTACTTTTCGAGATATTTTATGTTTTGTAGCAGAGCTGTGCCTCGACCGGACCCGCCATTTTATGGCGTCGCTGTTGTTTTGCATGCCTTATTTAGCTAGCCTCAACAGTGTTTTCCGGCCTCATTAACTAATCGATACTATTAGTTATTTAGTCTTCATAGCTAGGAACTTTATATATCGTGTTTTGACGCTCTGTTATTGGTCATCGACTGACCCCATACCAGTTCGCTAGTCTAGCCCCTAGGCCAGAGTGCCTGTCATCAGGGTTCATGCATGATATATTTCAGTGATCCTAGGTTTAATTATGAAGATAGTGGCATTATTTTATGATACTGTTGACTGTGATGCAAGTGTTTTCGCCTTCAGGGACCATATAGGAGATAGGTTCGATAGTGTACCTTTCTAACCTAACCTACATGAAGGACCCCTATATGCTTCCTTCTCCCCCTGCTTTAGGGCATCCCCTCTGTGTAGCCTTGTTCCCCCTACCACGTAAGGGGATCAAGCTCATATCAGAGTATCTATCGCTTCTCTGTCCTCCCTAAGGGAATGATCCCCCCTTAGGGTTGCGTCCGAGAATGAGGAACGGCTTGCCCTTCCTCTATTGCTGGGGCTAGGTTTCCGACCTTCCCTGCAATAGCGATACGTCTTCCATCCTTCCTAGTTTAGGGCCTAACATCCCTGCTCTAGGTTAGGCTTGGGGGGAGTTAGTTCTGTGCCTTGCTGAAACGATACCCTTGCACCGTTCTCAGACAGGCTGCCTAACCTTAGGCTAGGGAGTGTCCTCTCTTCCTTGGTGGCCGCTTTGGTACAGAGCCTCCCCTATAGAAGACCCTTCTTCTTCTCCCCTCCCCTCCTATCTCTTGTATGGCCTAGCCTATACTTAGGTTAGTCTATACCCATCTGTCCCCTGTCCTACACTCCTTGAGCCCCTGTGTGCAGTCCGCTCTGGTACATATACCCTTCATAGTGTCCTATGGGGTTAGCCACTGGATGCGTTTTGTCCGCAGGGGTTCTCCCCCCTCTTGGGTATTCCCTAGCCCTCCCTTGGGCTACCCTGGCTCCCGGCCGCCTGCGGTCCCTGCCTCTGGGTGATAGGGCTAGCCTCTATCATGGGTACACCCACTCAGGTGGGATGTCTTGGGGTCCGTGTCCGTACCCCTACATCCCTCCTTCTGTCTCTTTCACTGTCCTGGTGCCGGTCCCTTGTCGCCTCCCCTGTTGGTGATACCCACCTCCCACCCTTGGTGACACATCCTTGCCCCGTGGCCCGTCAGTCCTCCGTGTGCCGGGGACTTCCGCCTCCCGTCGGCGTCCAGCCGATGGCCTTCCCTCCTACCTCATAGCTTCGGTCGTCCGTCCATCGGTCCAGCCCCCGGAGTGCCGGCATCCACTGCCGGCAGTCCGGTTCTGCTATAGCCCTTTCCTTGTCCCTGTCACCAAGCCGGCAGAGCCGCCGCTTCCCGCCGGCGTTCCGCCGTTGTGCCGGCGGCCGCCATCCTGGCATTACTCCTGACTTATATATTTGTCTTCCCTAATGCCAGAAACTCTGCTGGAGCGGCCTCCGGCGTGCCGTCGGTCTGCCGGAGCCTTCCGGAGGCGTCAAAGCGACTTGCACCCCTTCTACTAGCTATCATCTCATGTTGATAACCCTACATTGCAACCAGATGGTTTGACTACATAAATAGATAGGTATTATCTTACCGTTCTATTAATAACCATGCTGTCTTCTTGCATATCACAAATTTCCAGCATGCTGTGTGTATCTTAGCACGGCTGGTTGCTGGAAACCGTTACCCTATGGGATCGTCTACGTTCCCAATTCTATGGTCTGAGTGGCCTCAGTCCCAGTTTTATATCCTTGGTAATTCCCACTAGAATTCCCCCTGCCTTCCTAGCAATCTATGAAGAATTCTGCCCTGTGCCCTCGGTCACAAACAAATTGCCTATGGATAAGGTTACGGTAACCAGCCGGGCGGGTTACACGGAGTATGTGTCTATCTCCTTCATTTCCGCCCACTCTCAAAACATCACATTGTTTATACCACTTAATATTAAGTTAAAGATTAATCCTTTAATATTTAACTTTAGAATATAAGTCATTCTTATGACTGCCCTATACTCATGTTCTCTTTCTCTTACAGGAGTACGTGAAGTGCGATCACGGCTTCTGTGCAGTGAAGCGCCCGCTCTTCTACGGGCACACGGCGTGTAGGACCCACGCCCCTTGCGCCAACAAGAAAGGCGATCTGAAGTTTTGGGACCCGCAGAACTGTACAATCTGCAAGGACCGCCTGGTCGAGGCGTTCAATAACCCTCCCTAAGCGGAGGTTAGGGACGCTTCTCGAGAGAAGCTACGCAAATGGGTGCGTGGCTTCCAGAAGAACGCCACTGGACCATACCTTGCCACTGAAGACTTGAGGGCCTTGCTTTTCCCGAAGGCATCCCCAGATTCTGTGGTCCCCAAGGATAAGATCCCCACCGTCCAGATCACGGTGGAACCCGATGTAGTCATGGCCCAGTCCATGCACGAGTGTCGCCTGGATACCGACAACGCGGAACGTATGTCGGAGGTGTCGGAGACCACGGAGAGGAACCTCATGGCCGAAGAACTGGACTATGAGGAAGACCGGGTGGAATACGCCGAGTCGGAGCAAGAGGTCGCTCCGCCTTCCACCCCCGCCCCAACTCCTACACCGACGGAAATATCACTCCCGTCTACCTCCGCCACCCCGGACCCCATCCCATCCAGCGCCCAGGAGATGTTCCGTATGCTCGAAGCTCTTATGGACAAGAAACTCCGTGAGACACACGAATACATCAGGACCATGGGAAGTTCAAAGGAGCCGAAAAGGATTTCGGTTAAGGACCTCCCGGCATGTTCGCACGCCAACCCCTGGAGGTATGCTGAGCACATACCTATCGGAACGGGCAGGATCTTCGTCAGTGAGAAGGTCGGCTCGGTTGCCCTGGAAGAAGTGGAATTCTTCCCGAGTTTTGAGGCTTATCCGGACTGTTACGTCCGACTTCGATCCGAACCTGCCTCTAAAGAAGAGACCGAACCTAAGGAGATGATAGTGTTCGATCTCCCGAAGGCCCAGGCTATGCTGGCCAACGCTTTTAAAAGTAGGGGTTTTACTTGCTCAAAGCTTCCGGCGCTGAGCAAGAAGCACCCTACCTACGTCGCACCAGATGATGCGATCCTCCCCTTCATGGAAAAGGCCTTCGCTGCGGTACACAAAGCAGTGGAAGAAGGGAAACCTTGTCCTGCACTGGAGGAGTGCAGACCCTTCTCCCTGATTACTCCCCCCGATGTTCGACACTGGAAAGATGTCCAGCATACTTTCGTGGTGGGGAAACTAGATCCTGACGTTGCTGGACGGTAGTTTAACGAAGACCTCCCGAAACTTAATGACCATCTCCTTCGTCGGGAACATGACACGAAGGAAAGGCTCGCCGCATCCATGTCCCTCCAGGTACAGCTTGACGTCATGGCCGGTGACACTAGAGTCCCCGATCACTACATGGTGCTCGCCAAAACGCATTTGGCGACTGTAGTTAAGGACCTGTACAGCTTCATGAAGGCTTGTAGAGCCTGTTGTGGATTCGTGTTCTCCAGTGCCACAGTGAGACACGAACCCCGGAGGCTGATTTCCTCCAACATCTGCGGTAAACACCTCTTTCCCTCTGACCTTGTGAAAGAGATCACCGACAAGGCTGCCACTGAGAACAGGAACCTTCTCCACAAGTGAGGCATGTCGAAGAAGAGGAAGTCCTCTCAGGATGATGACCCTCAACCTAAGAGGAAATCCTCCAAGCAGAAACCCCAGCAACGTCAACAGAGACGGCAGTTTCCGGGACCTGCTACTCCCCAAGTGGCAGCTCAGCCACAGCAGACCTTTCAGCTGGTCACCCAACCGGTCTTGTCACAGTCGCCGGTTTTCACCCCTGCTTTCGAGCAACAGACGACTACCTTTCGTCCCAAAGGTAGAGGCTCAAACAGAGGTGCAGGCAGAGACGCATCTCGCCGTCCCTCCAGAGGCAGAGGAGGAAGGTGAGCTAGCGGCCGAGGCAGTAAACCCTCGGGACACCAGAAGCAATGAAGTGCTTCCGGTGGGAGGAAAACTCCGCCAATTCCAGGATCGTTGGACCTTCGATCCCTGGGCACACAGCATCGTCAAGAAGGGTCTAGGCTGGAGTTGGACTCAACCGCCCCCAACCTTCTAACAATTCTTCCAATAATCAACCCCCCTTCTGGAAGAATATGTCCTAGATCTCTTGAACAAGAAGGTGATAAGGATGGTAAAGTCAACCAGGTTCCAAGGGAGACTGTTTTGCGTCCCCAAGAAGGACTCCGACAAGCTCAGAGTCATTCTAGACTTATCCCCCCTCAACAAGTTCATAGCGAACAACAAGTTCAAGATGCTGACTCTTCATCAGATAAGGACCCTTCTGCCTCAAGGTTCTTACACGGTCTCCATAGACCTGGCGGATGCCTACTGGCACGTTCCAATGAACCACCACGTTTCCTCCTACCTAGGATTTCGACTCCAAAGGAAAAGCTACGCCTTCAGGGCCATGCCCTTCGGCCTCAACGTGGCCCCTCGGATCTTCACAAAGCTGGCAGACGCCATCGTACAACAGCTTCGCCTCCGAGACGTCCAGGTGATGGCCTACCTCGACGACTGGCTAGTCTGGGCTCCATCGCACGAGGATTGTTTAAGATCCTGCAACAAAGTCACCCAGTTCCTAGAACACCTGGGATTCAAGATAAACGCGAAGAAATCTCGCCTCTCTCCAGCTCAAAAGTTCCAATGGTTAGGAATCCAGTGGAACCTTCAGTCACACCGCCTTTCCATTCCCCAGAAAAAAAGGAAGGAAATAGCAGGGTCTGTCAAGCGACTGCTGAAATCCAAACGGATCTCAAAACGTCAGCAGGAACGAGTTCTAGGCTCTCTACAGTTCGCCTCAGTGACAAACCCAGTGCTACGTGCACAGCTAAAGGATGCCGCGGGAGTCTGGAGACGTTCCGCATCCATCGCTCGAAGAGACCTCAAGAGACGGCTCCTAAACAGACTTCGGCTGCTCCTAAAGCCGTGGTCGAAAGCAAAGGCCCTGAAAAGGTCCATCCCTCTTCAACACCCACCTCCATCACTCAACATCCACACGGACGCTTCGCTGGAGGGTTGGGGAGGTCACTCCCACCAAAAACAGGTTCAAGGAACATGGTCTCCCCTATTCAAGACGTTTCACATCAACATCTTGGAGGCCATGGCGGTCCTTCTAACTCTGAAGAAACTCTCCCCGCCTCCCTCGATCCATATTCGTCTAACCCTAGACAACTCGGTGGTAGTTCGATGTCTCAATCGCCAAGGCTCAAGATCGCCCCAGATAAATCAGGTGCTTCTGACAATCTTCCATCTGGCAGAGAAGAAGAAATGGCACCTGTCTGCTGTTCACCTACAAGGATTCCGCAACGTGACAGCGGACGCTCTATCTTGGACAAGCCCGATAGAGTCGAAATGGTCTCTAGACGCAAGATCATTCTCCTTCATCTCTCACCTAGTCCCAAAACTTCAGATCGATCTCTTCGCAAAGAGCGACAACAATCAACTTCCTCGATATGTGGCCCCGTACGAGGACCCCAAGGCAGAAGCAGTGGACGCCATGTCACTGGATTGGAACAGGTGGTCCAAGATCTACCTGTTCCCTCCCACCAACCTTCTGCTGAAAGTCCTCTTCACACGAGAACTTTCAAAGGGACAGCAGCCCTAGTGGCTCCAAAGTGGCCTCGGAGCAACTGGTACCCCCTAGTCCTGGAGCTACAACCTACGCTGATCCCTCTCCCGGGCCCAGTTCTCTCCCAGCAAGTACAGAAGTTGACTGTCTTCGCTTCATCATTGAAAGTCAGGGACCTTCATCTCATGATTTTCTCTCCCTAGCCGTGAAGAAAAGGTTCGGGATATCGAAGAAGAGTCTCGACTTCCTCGAGGAATACAAGACCGAATCCACACGACGGCAATACGAATCATCCTGGAGAAAATGGGTCTCATTCGTCAAGGCAAAAAATTCTACGGAAATCACCATCGATTTTTGCATGTCCTTCTTCATTCACCTTCATGGACAAGGCTTGGCAGCCAACACGATTTCTACTTGCAAATCGGCCTTGACTAGACCACTAATGTACGCCTTCCAGATTGATCTGTCCAGCGACATCTTCAATAAACTGCCGAAGGCATGCGCTCGTCTACGCCCAGCACCCCCACCAAAACCGATCTCCTGGTCCCTGGACAAGGTGCTCCATTTTGCCTCCAACTTGGACAATGATTCGTGCCCTCTCAAGGACCTGACTCAAAAAGTTATTTTTCTTTTTGCTCTTGCCTCAGGAGCCCGAGTCAGCGAAATAGTGGCATTATCAAGGGACGAGGGTCACATTCTGTTTACAGATTCAGGAGACCTTACCCTCTTCCCGGATCCGACGTTTCTCGCCAAAAACGAACTACCCACCAAAAGATGGGGCCCTTGGAGAATCTGCCCCCTGAAAGAAGATGCCTCTCTATGTCCAGTAGAGAGCCTCAAGGTCTATCTTCGTAGAACTTCGGACTTTGGTGGAGGCCAACTCTTCAAAGGAGAAACATCGGGCAGCGGCCTGTCACTGAAACAACTACGAGCGAAAATCACCTACTTCATTCGCAGAGCGGATCCTGACAGTACACCCGCAGGTCACGATCCTAGAAAAGTTGCATCGTCTCTGAATTTCTTTCAGAGTATGGATTTTGAAAGCCTTAAGAGTTTCACGGGCTGGAAATCCTCACGTGTTTTCTTCAAACATTATGCGAAACAAGTGCATGAAGTCAAACATTTTGTGGTAGCCGCAGGTAGTGTTATGAAACCTGCACCTAACTCTGCATAGAACAGTGAGTTACTTGGGACTCTAACTCCTCGGGTGCCTATGTTGACCCTCGTGTGATACGTAGTGATTTCAAAGACACTTAGTGCTTTTTCATATACTGTTCTTATCCCAGGTGAAATGTCACAGTCGTCACATGAGTGCCGCATGCCTAGAGCGTGATGTGTTTTCTTTTTAAAGACTGACGTTCCTCTGGAACGAGTGCCTACTAATAATTTGAAATTCCCTTTCAGATTCAAGAGCAAGTCTTTCATTACTATGTACATTATAATTTGTTGTAAATTACTTTTACATATTTATTGCATTTAATTACCATATTCTGCAATTGTGAAATAAAATTTCTATTTTATTACTTGTGCGTCTCAATCCGCTCCTACTTATACTATAAAATACATGACTGTCATAGTTTTATTATCCCCTTCCTCTTATATACAATGAAGATTACTAAGGATTCAATCCTTATTATATACTCACCTCTGCAATGTAATATTCCTACCCGAATACTTACTTACATCATGCCTTCGAGACCAGACGATTCTCTCTTCACATACATAGTCTAACCACCACTTGTCTGCCTTTGAGAATGTTCCTATATGAATACCAACCATTCAGTCTTGTCTCCGAGTTCTTCATGTTCTCCCAGCAAGGTGGGTAGCCCTTCCATGACCACTTTGATCTTCAGCATTCAGCATGGTCCGTTGGGACTTCACTGCCAAGGGGGCAGGAAGTTTTCTTCCCTACGGTTCCTCTATTGAGATTACTATGCTAACCTGTTCAAAGCCCTCGGCACTTACTTTTCAAGGGGAAAAATCTACCACGATACATTGATTCTCTGGTATTCTTCCATTAGGACGCCATGGCTTGAGCCAAAAAAACGGATTTTGAGCGAAGCGAAAAATCTAATTTTGGGTGAGATAGCCATGGCGTCCTGATGGACCCTCCCTGCTACTTCGTCCAGTTTTTTCAGGTCCCACCCTGTTCTGCTGTATCATGGTGATCGGCAAGCAACTGGCTTCAGGATGAGGACGGACGTGATGTCATTTAGCAATGGCGCCCGTTTGTTTACGTCTCGAGTACCAAAAGTAGCCACAGACGAGATTAGCTGTGGAACGGCTCCCCAGCTATTCTCCGCCCCTACACATCGAAGTGTTAACTCTATGTGGGGTGCAGATAGCTATGTGGCGCGTTAATACATGCGTCCCCTGTTGATATACGATGTCTTAAAGGGAAACCTTTAGGATACTCGTTCCAGAAGTTAGAATTCTGTGATAAACCTGTGGTTAAATTCTCTGGGAATATCTAGTAGTTATATACCCAAGGAAGCTACCAAAAAGGAACCTTCCATCAGGACGCCATGGCTATCTCACCCAAAAATGGATTTTTCGCTTCGCTCAAAATCCGTTATTTGTTGTCTCTCTGCATTTTCATTGAACATTATCTTACTTCTACTCATATTTATTTTCAGTCCCATATTTCTACTTTTTCTATTCTAAATTTCTATCCTTTTTTTCTTATTCCTCCCATGGTTCACTAGAAAGAACTATGTCATCTGCAAATCTTAAGTGGTTAAGGTATTCTCCATTAATATCAATTCCTACCTAAATTTTCAAAAACTTCTTCTGGGTATGGTCTGAATAATTTAGGAAAGATAAGGTCTCCGTGTGTAACCTTTAACTCAATTTATCTCACTCTCTCTCTCTCTCTCTCTCTCTCTCTCTCTCTCTCTCTCTCTCTCTCTCTCTCTCTCTCTCTCTCTCTCTCTGCAAATATATATATATATATATATATATATATATATATATATATATATATATATATATATATATATATATATATATTATGTATGTATGTATATATACATATGTATATGTATATATACTTATATGTATATATTAGATATATTTATATATATATATATATATATATATATATATATATATATATATATATATATATATATATATATATATATATATATATATATATATATATATATATATATATATATATATATATATATATATATATAACAATTAGGATTATTCAAACCTTTAGAAATGCCTTAGCTATAATCAAAACTAAAGTATAAATACTGCTATATGATAGTAAGAATAAGTTCAATGAGAAAAATTAGTATAGTTCGGTAAATTTCAGTATAAAAAACTAAGTTTTTCACAACTTAAGAGCTTTCTCTGGTCCCAATAGGTCCAAAGCAACTTAACAGCGCTAAAAACCATTGAAATCTCGAAAAATAGAAACAATTCTCATTTGGTTTAATTGTCTTCTTCATTTTGATCTCAAACTTGTGACGAGGGAGGGAGAAGGTTGTGAACTCAAAGGCAGGATGCAATAGACTGAGTTCACAACCTTCTCCCTCCCTCGTCACATTGGTGGAGAAGGTTGTGAACTCAAAGGCAGGATGCAATAGACTGAGTTCACAACCTTCTCCCTCCCTCGTCACATTGGTGACCCCGGAGTGACCAATGTGACGAGGGAGGGAGAAGGTTGTGAACTCAGTCTATTGCATCCTGCCTGACCAATGTGACGAGGGAGGGAGAAGGTTGTGAACTCAGTCTATTGCATCCTGCCTTTGAGTTCACAACCTTCTCCCTCCCTCGTCACATTATATATACAAAAGGAATTATGTACAATTGTGTGACACACGGTTGGTACATGGCTCCCCCTCTAAAAATGACATACTGAACATGTTAAATAGGTGCCCTGAATCTGGAGAGGTAGTAGTAAAAACTGCGCCGATTAGCAGCAGTGAGTGGCTGTGGAAGTCGATGGTTGCGGTGCGAGCGAGTGGTGGATGATGGGTGGCTGTGTTGCCGCTCCGGCTCGTCACGGGGTAGGCGAGTGTGTCCTACGGCATTCATAGGCGTGTGTGTCCTACGGTATTCATAGGCGAGTGTGTCCTACAGCATTCATAGGCGTGTCCTACGGCATTCATAGGCGTGTCCTATGGCGTTCATAGGCGTGTATGTCCTACGGCATTCATAGGCATGTATGTCCTACAGCATTCAAGTCAGCTTCGGTTGAAGTTGAATAAGTGTCCTCTTCGTCACGAGTGGAGGCGTTGATGGAGGTTTTGAAGGTCATGAAGTGGCTGTCCATAAGGGCACGAAGCAGGTTCACCTCACGAGGAGAGCTGTCTGCGGCAGGTTGCAGGCGAGTAATACTGGTCATTTTCCCGAGGGTGAGCGAAGCCCTTTGGTCTCCCAACGGTTGTTGAGAGAGCTGAAAAGGCGTTGCTATACGGGCGGCTGGCGACGGCGAGTACTGCTGCAGAAGGTATGCATTGACAGCGTCATAGTAACGGTGAGAGGTGGAGGGTGGGGGAGGCGGGAGGAGCGAGTCACTCCGGGGTCACCAATGTGACGACTGAGTTCACAACCTTCTCCCTCCCTCGTCACATTGGTGACCCCGGAGTGACCAATGTGACGAGGGAGGGAGAAGGTTGTGAACTCAATCTATTGCATCCTGCCTTTGAGTTCACAACCTTCTCCCTCCATCGTCACATTATATATACAAAAGGAATTATGTACAATTGTGTGACACACGGTTGGTACAAACTCCTTTTGGAAAGGAAAACATTTCGTACTCTGAGTTTCATGGTAAAGAGAGTGCTTTGTATTTCCTTATTTCTCTCCAATTTTTTGATTATGAAGTCGTATGTTTTGCGAATTTTTTTTTCCTTCGCGGTTATCTGAATTTTTTGAATTACATTAACCTTATTCCCGTTTTCTTCGGAGAGTTTTTTTTCTAGATAGGAGTTCAGTGGATATTCTTTGTCTGCTTTCATTGCCTTAATTCTGTTCTCTCTTCAACTACCATTAGAGTCAAAGTGATATCATAAGTACATGAACAAGACTTTCTGCTTTAGTTTTGTTGTTCTATGAAGCTTAGAGTTTAATCATGAATAAGATAGTTTCAAGAGTTAGTTCACTACCTCCAAACCAATATTCTGTACGATCCCATTATCAAAAAATATTATTTCTGCTGGTCTGCATGGCCAATTCCATAACCTTTATAACTATTGTAATAATATCGGATACAGAAAATATATTTAGAAATCAGCGTTGGAATATGCACCGTTCGCGTTTGGAAGAGGAGTCAAATTAGATTTAGAACTAAGATTGGATGTGTGTTAGTGCGGCTCAAAGCGTAGCTGAATAATTGTGGTGGAATAGGATCAGTTATCAAGAGATGTGAGATTTCAGTTATATCAGTTCTAAGGTTTCCTTTAAATGGAAAAAAAAAAAAAACAAGCAAAGTAGTGGTGATGATTTTTTTTTATTCAGTGAACCCCTTCTGCTTGTTCTACTAATTGTGGTCAAGGATTCATTAGAACTCCACCTAATGAATTGATTGTGTGTATGAGAGAGAGAGAGAGAGAGAGAGAGAGAGAGAGAGAGAGAGAGAGAGAGAGAGAGATTAAACGTTTCATGTACTCAGTGTCGTTATTCAGGTTATAAGGTTATAAGGGTGCTTTCATAGTGGCACTAATTGTGTGCAGAAACTTCAGAAAAGACTAATCAAATGCATATTATCCAAGCTGAAATGTTATGATTCTATTTTTATTACATTATCCAGTATATTGAAGCAAAATGAATGAGGAGTAAGGTAAAAATTTAATGTTAAAAGTTAGCTATTATATTTCTGGAACTGGGAATAAATTTTTCCTCATATAGACAAAAAGAAAAATTAAAAATACAAATAGTATTGTTTTAAAAGGAAAAATAACTGGATAAAAGGGAGGCCCGTGCATCCAATAGAGGTGAATTAATAAATATAGGTCTTAAGTTCAGGGTACAGATGAGCCAGAAGCAATGAGGAAGTCATATACATTTAGAGGCAACGGGAAAAAGCTGTATATGTAGACACGACGGGAAGAGGCATTCTAAAGTGAAGGTGATATTTTTAGAAAGATGAAATATTTCTATAGAGGAGGCTTACTTTCTTCTAAGGGAAGTGAAGACAGGTGGAGGAAAACAGTTTAAGGGTGAAAGATGAAGGAAAAAATAGCTATTAAAAAGAATGAAAAATTCATAGTCAATTTCAATCCTTATTTTAGGATGGTTGATTCAATAGTCGTTAATATTAGAATGGAGTCATGGCCAAATCAATAAAAACGTTATGAATTACTTTGATAAGATAATCGGATTATAGTAGTAACAGAGCGTTGTCAGAAGTTAGTCGATGGAGAGGGGTTACAGAGTTGTATGCTCAGTATTCTTCAGTAAGAGTATAGTTTTTCAAAATACAAAATAGAAAAATTTGGCCATTTTGAGAGAACAAAATATAATTTCTAAAACAACACGAGAGAAAAAAAGATAATTACTTTCGTGATCAGATCACGATCCGCTCATTATTCTGGTATTCATGTTAGCTGCGGAAAATATTTTAGCGCATTTCAAAAGTTTCATAATAAATTCAGCCCCAAATATTTTTATTGAAATTCATTGTAGTTGCATATAAGAATTCTAAACCCCGAAATCTTTGCTTTAGTTCTCTCATAGCAAACACACAACAATCTTATTAATTTTATTGATGAGAAGAATAGATTTTATCTAAAACTAGAATATCGACGAAATTGAACCAATTTATCAATGAATGACATGCATTTCGACCGCGGCAATTTATGGCCATACATGAATAAGCGGGCGAAAATCGACTATGAAAAATGGTAGCATTTGCGGCTCCCACACCAGAGATTTAGAGTTCTATCTGCTGAAGCCCCAGTAATGGTTCTCGTGATCGATACGTTTTAATTCGTGCGGTTAGAAAAACGAATAATTCATAAATGTATCTGTTACGATTTCACTAAAAATACGCGACAATTTATCGTGGCCCGACCTCAAATAAATTCCTATTCTGGTGCTCGGATGTATTCAATGTACAAAATTGTTGCAATCTTTGGATCAAAGTTGGATTAAACTGTACTATCAGTAAAAACCTAGAATGACGTTTTTATTAGATTATCAGTATAATTTCCCAGGCATAGGGATACACTGACAAAGGAAGAGGTGGAGGTTGTTGTATTTATGTAAAAAATAATCTTTCTGTTAATATTTGTAATCTTTATGTTCAAAGAGTAGAGGGGGTAGAAGAGGTTTGGCTCTCTGTACAATCTCGTAAGCTACCTTCTGTTATCATTGGTTGCTTGTATAGACATCCGCATGTTTCAAATGATACTTTTAACTATATTTTGGAATGTCTGAGAATGGTTTCTCTAAAGAATAAATCAATTTATGTAATAGGTGATCTAAATGATGATTTGATGTTAGGTTCAGCAAAGATAAATGATATTTTAAGAGTCACCAAATTAAATCAAATGATTAATAAACCTACTAGAGTTAGCCCCATCTCATCCACACTACTAGACGTGTTAATAACAAACAAGCAGGAAAGTGTCATTAAAATCGAGGTAAATATAAGTATTGTAGCAGACCATGAACATATTTCATTTATCATAGATATTAAGAAGCCAAAACGTAAACCAGTCATGGTAACCTCTAGGTGTTTGAAATATTATTCTGCAGATTTTTTGTGCAATACATTGCTAGACCAGAAAATAATTTTAGATACAATCATGCATACTGATGACACAGATATTCAAACAGGAATTTTCAATGAAGTATATGACAGTGCCTTAGATAAATGTGCCCCAAAAACCACGAAGGAAATAAGGAGACCCAGTGCACCTTGGATAGACAATGATTTCAAAAACAGTATGATTGAAAGGGACAAAATACAAGAAAGGCTTAAATAGAATAGACATGGTGAAAATCTGAACAATTCGTATAAGGAAATGAAAAAACTCATCAATTCGAAGATGCGTACTGCCAAAGCTTATTATAACAAAGACAAGATCAAGAAAAGTAAATCTCGCAGAGAAACATGGAAAATTATGAATAATATTGTATCTACTAAAACAAATAAAAAGATTGAATACGACAACCCAAAAGCTAGAGTAGATCAATTTAACCAATACTTTGCTAATGTAGGAAAAATAACTTATGATAAAACGCAGGAAATTCTACAAAAGTACGAAAATGAAGATATGAGAAACAATAATATAAGATTGTTTAGACCACAACCAGTTACAGTAGAAACAATAATATTAACAGTTAAGAGTTTGAATAATAGTAATGCTTACGGAACGGATGGTATTCCTACTAGTTTTCTAAAAGATTCCCTTACAGTTATTGCATATTATATCACGGTTATCATAAATACATCGATTGTAACTGGGAAATATCCTTCATTTTGGAAACAACCCCTCGTAAACCCTCTTCACAAGAAAGGAGACAAGGACGACCCTGGTAATTATAGACCTGTTTCTATCCTTCCAGTAATATCGAAAGTAATAGAAAAGATTGTATGTAATCAGTTAATGGAACATCTAGAAAAAAAAAAAAAAATGATTTCTAACACTCAGCATGGATTCCGTAAAGGTTTATCAACAGAAACAGCTTTGATAAAATTTATAAAAATATTGATAGAAAAAAAGCTTCCATATTAATTTTATGCGACCTATCAAAGGCATTTGATAGTGTCAACCATGATGAATTGTGTAAATCTCTTAAGGAACATTACATTGATACGTTCTGGTTTCACGATTACTTGAGGGATAGAAGTCAGGTAGTTAGATTAGGAGACGTAAATTCTTGCATTGAAAAGGTTGAATTTGGAGTGCCACAGGGATCTGTCCTAGGTCCAATTCTATTTTTAGTCTACGTTAATGACATTTTAAATACATAGAAAACTGCCTGCTAATTCAATATGCTGATGACACAAAAGTTCTTTTGGCTGATCAAATAGAAAATTTAGATGGCTTGATTAAAAGGGCTGAACTAATATTGCTCAAAATTAAGAAATATTTTCTAAGAAAAGGGCTATTATTAAATGCCACTAAAACACAGTGCATGTTTGTGGGTAGCTCACAGTATATTAGCAAAATTCCAGATGACATTATAATAAAATGCGATGGTGATGAAGTAAAGATAAGTCAACATGTAAAAAATCTAGGTCTACACATGGACAGGTACATGACATTCAGTACTAGCATAGACGAGCTGAGTAGAAAAGTTAGTGGCATTCTAATGTATCTAAGTAGAGTAAAAGATTACTTTGATGATACTACTCGAGCTCTGATAGTGGAAAGTCTGGTCTTGAGTGTAATAAACTACTGTATTAAGATATGGGGGTCAACTAATGATATGCATATGGAAAAAGCTCAAAAAATCCAAAACTTTGCAGGTAGAGTAGCCGTTATTGGGGTGAAAAAACACGATCACATCACCCCAACCCTCCAGCAATTAAAGTGGATAAAATTAAAAGAAAAGGGCATGTACGATGTTTGTGTTTTTGTTTTTAAAAGTTTGAGAAAAGAATATCCCAACTGGCAATACACATTTCCTACAGTTGGTAATTGTAGGAATCCATTAACCAGACAGAATGAAAATCTATATGTAGACAGCTATCGAACGGATTTGGGTTCACGCGCAATGGCAATAAGGGGCCCAGCTTGCTGGAACAAACTACCTTTGGAAATAAGAAAATGTATAAATGTTAGTTCTGATTTATTCAAAAAGAAACTTAAGCAATATCTTTTAGATTTTACTTGAATGTATATATACCCTAGATTTTTACAATCCAATTATTGTGAATTTTATGTAAATAATTTATATTGTTATGTAACAGAATAACCATTTTATAATGGAATAAAGGTTTTTGACTTTGACTTTGACTTTGGCTGCTGTGGTGACTGAGGTACTAAGTGGTAATAAATAATGTCATATATTTATATATATGTATGTATATATATATATATATATATATATATATATATATATATATATATATATATATATATATATATATATATATATAAATATACGACATTATTTATTACATATATATATATATATATACACATATATATATATATACATATATATATATATATATATATATATATATATATATATATATATATATATATATATATATATATATATATATATATATATATATATATATATATATATTATTGGAGCAGACCCTGCGCTTATGGTTATTATGTAGCGTATAACTTGCATCACAATAAATAATTCATTACTTTCTGCAAGAAATACACGGTAGTCTATACAATACACAATCTACGGCATTCTTTTTCCCAAAAAATAGAACATTCCTGAAATATTTTCCAAGGTATGTGGTGTGAAGTTAAACTCTAACAAATCCCGATTGTGTATGAAGGACAGTGGCATTTCAACATCCATATCTTTACATTGCCAATGTCTCTTTAACTATATACAACTGATTTGAAATGCCTTTGTGTAATTCTTGATTGCAAATTTACTTTCCAAAAAGGCATCCAGTCTGTTTCTTCTTAAATTGCAAATAAAAAAATGGAATATCTAGAAAATATTTCAATATTCTTTAGATGATCAATCTATCCTGGGGAAATTTTTAAACCTTTCATTCAGCCATGATGAGAGTGTTATTCTCTTGTCTGGTCTTCGGCTTCTGACTCTCATCTTAATTCGATCTATAAAACTGACAGTCTATTATTTCTATTATCTCTAATCTGGATATTGATCTCTGGCTCCGCTGTTCAGTTAGTTCTTCGCTCATGTTCCACAAGATTTTCCATAATTGTGATCACCTTTTATATTCAGATCTTTCCAGACTGTACCATCCCGTATGCAGCACAAAGTATGCAATTAATTTCATCATTGTTGGATTCTCCATCATAAGGCCCAATGCTACAATGTATTCAAGATTCTTATTCCAGCTGTGACCAGGTTGTGGAAAGATTTATACTTATCCTTCAGTAATCTATTTCAAAGGAGAATAACAGAAAGACGTCGCCAGAAAAAAGAAACAGTCGGGGTCAAGAGAGTGCTTTATGGACGGGAAGGCTTCCTATTCCTCCTACTGATCCTTCAATAATCTATTTCAAAGGAGAATAACAGAAGGACGTCGCCTGAAAAAAGAAACAGTCTGGGTCGAGAGAGTGCTTTATGGACGGGAAGGCTTCGCATTCCTCCTACTGATCCTTCAGTAATATATTTTAAAGGAAAATAACAGAAGGACGTCACCAGAAAAAGAAAAACAGTCGGGGTCTAGAGAGTGCTTTATGGACAGTAAGGCTTCCTATTCCTCCCACTGATCCCTCAGTGATCTATTTCAGAGGAGAATAACAGAAGGAGGGCACCGGAGAAAAGACACAGTCGGGGTCGAGAGAGTGTTCTATGCATGGGAAGGCTTCACATTCTTCCTACTGATCCCTCAGTAACCTATTTCAGATTAGAATAACAGAACCAGAGAAAAGACACATTCAGGTTTATGAGAGTGCTACATGGACGGGATGGCCTCCCATTCCTCCTAATGATCACTCAGTAATCCATTTCAAAGGAGAATAACAGAAGGAGGGTACCAGAGAAAAGACACATTCAGGTTTAAGAGAGTGCTATATGGACGGGATGGCCTCCCATTCCTCCTAATGATCACTCAGTAATCTATTTCAAATTAGAATATCAGAAGGATGGTGCCAGAGAAAAGACAGAGTCAGGGTTAAGAGAGTGCTATTATGATAGGAAGGCTCTTATACCTCCTAATGATCACTCAAGAATCTATTTCGAATGAAAACATAAGAAGGAGGGTACCCGAGAGAAGACACAGTCGCGGTGAAGAGAGTGCTATATGGATGGGAAGACTTCCCATTTCTCCTAATGATCCCTCAGTAATCTATTTCAAATTAGAGTAACAGAAGGAGGGCGCTAGAGAAAAGACACAATCAGGGTCAAGAGAGTCCTATATGGACGGGAAGGGTTTTTATTCCTCCCAAATGATCCCTCAGTAATCTATTTCAAAGGAGAATAACACAAGGAAGGCACCAAAGTAAAGACATTGTCGTGGTCAAGAGAGTGCTATATGGACGGAAGGCCTCCCATTTCCTCTAATGATCCTTCTGTAATCTATTTGATATTAGAAAAACAGAAGGAGGGCGCCAGAGAAAAGATAGAGTCAGGGTCAAGAGAGTGCTATATGGAAAAGAAGGCTTCCCATTCCTCCGAATGATCACTCAGTAATCTATTTCAAATAAGAATAACTGAAGGAGGGCACCAAAGAAAAGACATTTTTGTAATCAAGAGGGTGCTATATGGATGGGAAGGCTTCCCATTCATCCTGATGTACCCTCAGTAATCTATTTCAAATTAGAATAACAGATAAAGGGTGCCAGAGAAAAGAACACAGTCGGGGTAAAGAAAGTACTATATGGACAGGAAGGCTCCCATTCCTCCGAATTATCGCTCAGTAATCTATTTCTAATTAAAATAACTGAAGGATGGCCCCAAAGAAAAGACATTGTCGTAGTCAAGAGAGTGCTATATGGATGGGAAGGCATCCTATTCATCCTGATGAACCCTCAGCAATCTATTTCAAATTAGAATAACAAAAGGAGGGCGCCAGAGAAAAGACACAGTAAGGGTCAAGAGAGTACCATATGGACGGGAAGGCTTCCCTTTCCTCCGAATGATCGTTCAGTAATCTATTTCTGATTAGAGTAACTGAAGGAGGGCGCCAAAGAAAAGACATTGTCGTAGTCAAGAGAGTGCTATATGGATGGAAAGTTTCCTATTCATCCTGATGAACCCTCAGTAATCTATTTCAAATTGGAATAACAGGAGGGCACCAGAGAAAAGACAGTCAGGGTCAAGAGAGTGCTATATGGACGGGAAGGCTTTTCGTTCCTCCGAATGATCACTCGGTAATCTATTTCAAATTAGTATAAAAGAAGGAGGGTGCCAAAAAAAAGACATTGTTGTAGTCAAGAAAGTGCTATATGGGTGGAAGGCTTCCCATTCATCCTGATGATCCCTCGGTAATCTATATCAAATTAGAATGACAGAAGGAGTGCGCCAGAGAAAATACACAGTCAGGGTCAAGAGAGTGCTATATGGACGGGAAGGCTTCCCAATCCTCCTAATGATCACTCAGGAATCTATTTCAAATTAGAATAACAAAAGGAGTGCGCCAGACAAAAGACATTGTCATGATCAAGAGAGTGCTATATGGACGGGAAGGCTTCCCATTCCTACTAATGATCACTCAGGAATCTATTTCAAATTAGAATAACAAAAGGAGTGCGCCAGAAAAAAGACATTGTCCTGATCAAGAGAGTGCTATATGGACGGGAAGGCTTCCCATTACTCCTAATGATCCTTCAGTAATCTATTTCAAATTAGAATAACAGAAGGAGGGTGCCAGAGAAAAGACACAGTCAGGTTTAAGAGAGAGCTAAATGGACGGGAAGCCTCCCCATTCCTCCTAATGATCCCTCAGTAATCTATTTCAAATTAGAATAACAGAAGTAGTCCATGACCCAGTCCAGATATTGGTACCACCTTGTGTGGCAAAATGTCACTGTTTTCATGATAGGTATATATCCATAGATGAAGAAAAGTTTTAAATCAAACTTAGAGCAGTAGCTTAATGCTAATAATCACCTAATGAAGATCTACGAATTGTCCCAATATGGGGTCTTAAATTTGTGGTAGGGGTAATATAAATTGCAATATCTTTTGAAGTAATGGTCCAATTGCTACGTATGGCCACTCAAAAGATTGGTAATTTTATATTCTACATAATTATATATCACATTTGCCCATATACAATGAAGTAGGTCACTGGTGGTCAAAAGGTCACAAGATTTTGCCCTTGCGTAAAATCAGTAGCTCTGTTAAAAAAATCCCCCCAGATAATGAAACAAGTAGAATTTCTCCACTGAAATGGGCTCAGATTGGAGATAATAGGTGTCCAAATCCATTTTATGCCTTGAAATGTTAAATTTATTTGTATATGAGGTGTGATACTTAACGTTATTTGACACATTTTTTTAAAAAGCCCATTTTTAACCAGAGAAGAAACAAAGTAAAATTACTCAATATTCTGATCCTTTAGTATGCATGTTTTGCTGAAATCTTTTTTTAACTATTAAAATATTGCAATATGCATATACTAGGTTACATTTTGTCAGGTTTACAAGGGATGAAGTCA
The DNA here is from genome assembly GCF_036898095.1 of Palaemon carinicauda. Lineage (NCBI taxonomy): Eukaryota > Metazoa > Arthropoda > Malacostraca > Decapoda > Palaemonidae > Palaemon > Palaemon carinicauda. The sequence continues at coordinate 146,598,169 of NC_090725.1, forward strand.
TTTGACAGCCCTTCATCCCATTTAAAACTGGCACCCTTTTCAAATTCTCTGAAATAACTTCTAAACAGACTACAATGTATTGAGATAGAGCGCTGTACATTTAATATTATGATAAGGGCATATGGTCTTACCATTATTTAGGATTGTATACAACTAAGTGTCTAATTTCATTTTTCATTTCCAGGCTATCTTGGAGAGTTCCGCTGATCTAGACCAAGTACTGTTGCCGTTCAAGTTAACATGCAATTCCTTTATCTTTGAATGCAATGATACAGACCTTGGGATGATTTCGGCCCAGGATTGTGCATCGTAGGAATGGCTCCTAAAAGCAGCTGAGATTCTGAAGCATACCGGAATTCTTAGGATTGCTACCACTGCCAGAGATGATGAGGTACTACAAGTCCTATATCACAGAGATGCAGGAATAAGTTCGTTAAGAAACGTGACCTCAACGCTATTGAAAAAGCAGCATCTGAAGGGAAGCCAGGGAGTTGGGTACAGAAAGAACTTAACCGGGGAAATTCATCAGCAAGCTTAACATCATCATCATCATCATCATGTGTATATGAACCTGTTTGCCTTTTCTGTCTAAAAAGCAGTAAATATCTCACGAAGACCAAGACAAGAACCACTTTGGTTCAATGTGTAGAACTTTGTTCTGACCAGACAGTTAGGCAAGCACCAATTGACAAAAGAGATCAGAGAATGATAACGATTGTCGCGAGACCTAGTTGCATCTGAGGGACACTACCACTGATCTTGCTACCGTAGGTATACCAAACCAAGTTCTCATTCCTCTTCTGAAGGTAGTGCTGATCCTATGGCATCGGACTCAAACGAGGAGTATGCCAAGACTGAAGAACTTTGTTATAGTGGACTATCTAAATACATTAGGGATGTTATATTTGAGAAGCGTGATAAGAATGACTGGATTATGTAAATACCTGCTTGATCTGTTTGTAGATTCTGGTGTAGGTCTAGAGGATGTTAAAGTCTCAACTAAAAAGCACATCCATAGAAAGATTGAGGGGGAGTTTGGGGAGAGTATTCATGTAATACCAGATGAGATGGGCAAATTGCTGGTGTATCCCGATAACCTTTCCCTTTCTCAGCTTGTCATAGAAAACGAAAAACTTAAAGACGAACTCCTAGCTACTATGCAGAACACCTCAAATGTACATGTCATGATGAAAAAACTTATCCACTATCCTGAGAAATGATGTCAAACAGCATGGTGTCAAAATGCCATGGCCCCCAGTACCAGAGGAGATGGAAGATGGAGCAGCCTTCATACCATGCTCTGTGAAGATCTTCTTGAGAATGCTGTTGACAGGTGAATCAGACACCTCAGCTCCTGTATCAGATCGATTACAAAGGCTCATTGAATCAGTTGGGCAAGACCTCGTGTATGGTATAATGTGCGCAAAGGTAATACCTCCCAAACACATCCTCCTGCCATATGATGTCAAATCCCTAACTGTTTGTGTTGAAGTCATTCGCCTCTTAAACCGAAGTGGTTATGGTGTTTCTTACTCAAAAATTGAAGAGATTGACACAGCTCTGTGTACTCATAAGAAGTTGTTGAACGAAGGATGTGTTACCATACCAAGAGTTATCCAGCCTAACGTTCAAGTGACATTGGCATATGAAAACATTGATAGGAGGGAGGAGACACTGAGTGGAGGAAGGACACCACACCGAGTTAACAGCATCATTGCACAGCCCAGGGTGTTTGGATCACAACCCCTCATGCTGCATCAAATAAATGAAGAGAAGCGAAAATATTGGACCATAAAGATTGAGGAAAGGCTTCCTTCCATCTACATTGCTGGAAAGCGTGTTGGATCTCCTCTTCATGGTTATGTAGAAATGGATGACCGGACAATGAATCTTGAAGTGAAAAAGAAAACTCAGCTTTGGTTGCTCACTCGTGCACATTGTGCTTCAAACCAAACTGTGGGGAGCTGGACAGGCTTCAACATTCAAGTCCGTGATGAAGTAGAGATCACCCCTGATGAAGTTGGTTATCTACCCACAATAAATGCCCCTGCCACTGAGCTGTCTACTGTCCATGAGGTGTTGTGCCAATCTCAACTAATCAGAAGATCACTAGGTCTTAGTAGCATTATCGTTTTGTTTGACCAAGCAATATATGCCAAAGCAACTGAAATAATTTGGAAGCAGAGAGATACATTTTCAGAAGTTGTTCCTCGGATGGGCACATTTCACACCCTGTGTACACTCTTAATTAAGCATCATTGGTAAACGATTCCAAGATGCTGGGTTGAGAGATCTTTGCATTGAATCAGGTGTCATTGCTGAGGGGTTAGTAGAAAAGCTACTGTTTGGAAAACAGTGCAATCGTTCAGTTAGGTTCCACAAACTATTGTATGAAGCTCTGCATCGTCTTGTCTGGAAACGGTTCTTAGAAATACATGGAAAAGATGAAATTGCCATTCGAAACTTGGTCAACACATTTTCCCAAGATATATGCCAGGAGACCTTCACAGAGACATTGAGCACCCAAGCATTTGTGTCACTGGCTGAACGTTTTGAGGCATACAAAGAGAGTCTGCACCAGGATCGAGGGGATCTAGCATCATTTTGGATGTCGTGCTTGGACATGGTAGACATCATGTTGAACATACTGCGAGCTTCTAGAAAAGGAAATTGGTGTCTCCATCTGTCTGCTATCAAAGACATGATACCATGGTCTTTTGCATATAATAAGCACAACTATGCCCGGTATCTTAGCACATATTATGCAGAGATGACAAACCTATCAACAGAGCACCCAGATGCCCTAGAGCATCTCCGGAACGGCGGGTTTTCCATTCAAATTGGACCTGCCAATCCATTTGGAAGTATTCCTGTGGATCAGGCCATTGAGTAGACAGTGAATAAAGACACCCAGACACCAATCGGGACAAAAGTTTTCAGCCTCAGGCCAAGTGCAGTACACAGATACTACCTGACTGCAGTACACAGATACTACCTGACTACAGAGTAAAGAAGTTAATTTCTTGGTTTAATGAAAAGTGCACTTAGGAGTAGCCAACAATTTTGTTACCCTGATCTCACTGCATCATGGATAAAGAGCTATGAAAGAGCAGTATCAATGTTGGTCAGCAAGTTGGATGAAAACTGGACAAATCCATTCGGTGTCTCCTCTGAGCTAATCAGCCTTCCCACAGAAATGATCGCTCCTGACAACATTGCAAAAGATCTTTTATGGGCCAAGGTTAAGGGAACTTTAGTATTTGAAGAATTTTACAATGAAAGGCTTGATATCAGGGCCACCAAGAGTTTTTTGACCCACTAAAGAAACTGAAACTGAAAACGTTTAGTGATATCAAAATGAAGAGCTCTGTGAAAACACAGGGACGGAGTGTCATCATAGCTGCTGACAGAAACCTGTTTGCAAAAATGATGCTCATTAGACAGATCAAAAAGCTGGACATGAGGAATGTGCTGTCCTATCGTCTTGGTCCTATACCTTGGGCATTAGCAAACCCTGAAGGCACCCTACAAAAGACCAATAAGGTTCAACTTTCAAAACGTCCGAGAAAGGATCTTTCACCAGCCGATACCATCCCAGCTAATTCAGCTTGCATTATTGATGGAATGGCCATTGTATAGAAAATAATGGCCAACACCACAAATGTCTCTTTTGGAGAAGCTTCCAAGTCCATCTTCTCTGTGATCCTGAGGGAGGGGAGAGTTAACTGCCGAATTGATGTTGTCTTCAACGTATAAAAAGAAAGCTCCATTAAGAATGCTGTACGGGTGCTATGACGTTTGGTAAGATAGTATCTGGCCACAGTTTGAAGCAATGGAAGAATTTTCTACACAATGGAAACAACAAGACCCAACTGATTGAGTTTCTTGTTGATGAATGGAGCAACGATCAAAGTCTGCGTGAAAGGCTGGACAAGAAAGAGCTTTTCCTAACACACGGAGTTCAATGCATACAAGTTAAAAAAGACTCAGTCTCTGACATTCAAGATCTACATAGTAGTCTGGAGGAAGCAGACACCCGACTACTTCTACATGCAGAGCACTGTTGTGGAGGATTTATTTTTGCTTTATTTTAATTTTTGTTTTTTGCCAAATCCAGAGAGAGAGAGAGAGAGAGAGAGAGAGAGAGAGAGAGAGAGAGAGAGAGAGATTTCATTTGCTTTAGTTTTGCTAGATCGCGCGAGAGTGTGTGTTTGTGTGTGTGTATGTGTGTTTGTGTGTTTGTTTGTCCACGGTGCGCGACGAAGAACAAGTGGTATTTAGCGAATGATTGTTTGTAGTGGGAAAGACTGTTGGTACAAATGAGATTGTTTGTTTATGTTTTTAGTTAGGTTACGACAGTGGTGAATGTTTCGGAGCGAATGCTTTTTTATTTGACTGCAGCTTAAGGCAGTTGTGTGAACGCTGGATTATGTATATTTTTCGACCAGCGTGGAAGTGTTTTTTTCATTTTCTGAGTAAGTACAGTTTTGTTTATCTTTGCTTGTAGTGATTGTGAATGATAGGAACAATTTATTATTTATCTTTGATTATAGTGCGATAGTTCAGTTAGTTAGGAGTGTTCATAAGTGTTTTTCTTTTTTATTTTGGCAGGCCGTGATTCCTCCTTTGGAGAGACTCAAGTTTTGAAAGTGGATTATTGTTGATGACCAGGCCTGTAATAAAGGATTGCATTTAGACTTCACTATTTGATTGCTCAACTGTTGATGACCCGGCCTGTATACGATTTTTTTTGGACTGTTTTTTGGATTTCTGAACGGATGATGACTTTCCTAAATCATTATCACATGTACTCATCATTCGCAAAATTTCAGTTAATGTTCTTACAGTCCTTTCAGCCAACCCATTCGCACTTGGCATATAAGGAGTCGAATACACATGTTCAATACCACATTCTCTTAACATCTGCTCAAACTCCCATCCAACAAACTCAGGGCCATTATCACTTAACATTCTCACAGGCTTACACACACACATCGGCAACATCACTTGACCAACCATTCTTGCAACAGTCTCACTCCGTTTATCCTTGATGGGTATTGCATAGGTAAATTTACTCATGTGATCAACCATAACAATCATTCCCACATGTCTTCTCGCAGTCACAGGCAACGAAACACAATCAATCACAAACATCTCAAATGGTTCTTTCATACGTAATCTCAAAACAGGCGGATTAGCATGCACTCTCTGATACTTCCCTTTCTGGCAATCTTCACACGTAGTCGCTACATCCTTACATATCTGACTCAACCCAGGTGTAAACAATCTCTCACGCATGCATTCCCATAATTTATTCTTACCCATATGCCCATATCTGTCATGCACTAACATACACATACTTACTGCTGCATGCATTCGAAACACAGGAACATATATATCTTCATCCATTCCTTTATGTAGAAAATAAACAATATTCTTACACACAATAAGTCTCTTCCTAACTTTCTTATACACCTCTAAATCAGACTGCCATTCTTCTACCTCAATACTATTCAACATACATTTACGTAACCTTTTAATTTCCTCACATTCATCTTGCATTTCTTCCACCTCCTCTTTAGTCAGTAGATCATCCTCAATCCTCGTAATATCAACCATGCCATCAAAATTCGCCATAAATACACTATTATCTTCTATCACAACTACTTCACATCCATTCTTCAGAAGCAAACCACTACCAATATCAACTGATAAATCATGCAATCTTAAAAAGTCAATTCCTATCAAAAAACAACTAGGTATCTCATTCTCTCCCATTACAATAAAATTATGTTCCACCTCCATACTTCCCAGTTTTACTTTCAAACGCACCTCTTCCCAAACTAGCAAACTTCCTTTACCTATCCCTTGAATTCTCACACTCGTACATTGCCGTTTCACTTCCCAATTGTACCGCTCTATTTCCTTGATAACAGACATATTCACTAATGACACTTGCGCACCTGTATCAATTAAACTACAGTATTCATTCTCATTTATACCTTCATACCCATACTTCTTCCTAGCTAACGTTTCCAACCTACATACGTATATTGATATAGCTTCTCCTGCACTCATCTTTGCCTCATCAAAATCATTCTTACGCTTATACTTAACACTCCCTTTCATACGTTTCACCTGCTCAATTATTCTCTTTTTCACACTTTCATAATCAACGTCACCTACACTCATTATCACTCCATACATCGTCAACAAATACCCAGTCAAATATTCTCCTAACTCCCTAGCCCAAACTCTTTTACTATCACCATACTTATCCTGACAATACCTCTCATACTCCTTGAAAAACTCGTATACATCCCTACTGCTATGCTCATTGAACCTTTCACACCGAGGTACCTCTCTCATAAACACAGTCTTACACACATCACGTTCATTCTCACTGCTATCATCACTGTCTACTCCCTTGTTACCTTCTTCCTCATTTGAATATAATGAATCCACTTCCACAATTAAATTCCTATCCTTAACCATTCCCTTCTTACCCTTTTTCTTACTTACCACTTTCACCCATTCACGATCGTCCTTGCTATCAGCCTGATACTTTTTCTTCTCTTTCTTCACATCACTTTTACCTTTCCTTTCATCTTTCCTCTCACCTTTCTGTTCATCCTTTCTATGCCTAATTCCCTTATCTTCAATATCACCATCACTATTACTACTATCACTATCACTTCCTTTCCCATTATCACCTACCTTAACCTGCTCTTCCACTACCAACCCATTACCCGAAGCTGAGGACACTCCTCCGACTGCACCTTCACCCATTATAGTTTTCATCATCCCCATGACTTGCCCCATCATAGCTTCCAATCGGTTCTCCATCCGTTCCTCATTCTCTTTCATCCTCATCTCAAAACATTCTTCCACTTTCTCTACAGTTCCCTTCAACTCCCTAAGCTCCTTCTGCATCGCCACATTCTCCCAGTTCAACCTCTCATTCTCTACTAGCAACCTCTCTTTCTCAACTATCAACATCTGCTGCCGTTCTTTATAATGCCGCAATTCCTCCTCCAAAGCCTTGTATTTACCTTCCATTTTTCTTCAACCTTAATCCTAATTCCGTCCTTCGTCCAACAGTCCGGCTTCCTATCCCACCTCGGCAGTCCCTGTTCGGGTGCCAAAATAATGTGGTGGAATGTTGCAAAACAACCCCCACACCCTTGAATCACTCTAACTGACAATTGTCCCACAACACAAACTTTCCCCTTACTTTATCAACCGGACTCTTGGACAGAAGGAAAATTGAAACAAAACATAACCTTAAAGCTATATTACCTTACAAACTAAAATAATCAACACCAAAAGCATCCACATTCAAAATACTTAAAACTGATCAAACTTAATACTAAATATGCAAAAACCAAAACACCAAAAAAAACCCTAACAAACTTAGAATTAAATAAACCACAACCAATATGTATATATTATTTTATAGGACACTGACACTGTCCTCAACACAAGCCAAACTGTCTTTTATGGCAAACTACCAGTATCACCACTTGGTGTTCAACTATTCCACTGGGTGGCAATTTGCACACACTACTTCCCTGATTGAGGTCATTGTTATCATCATCATCATCATCATCAGCAATCCTAATTCAAAGGCCAAATCATCATCCGTTCAGAAATCCAAAAAAACAGTCCAAAAAAAAATCGTATACAGGCCGGGTCATCAACAGTTGAGCAATCAAATAGCGAAGTCTAAATGCAATCCTTTATTACAGGCCTGGTCATCATCAATAATCCACTTTCAAAACTTGAGTCTCTCCAAAGGAGGAATCACGGCCTGCCAAAATAAAAAAGAAACACTTATGAACACTCCTAACTAACTGAACTATCGCACTATAATCAAAGATAAATAATAAATTGTTCCTATCATTCACAATCACTACAAGCAAAGATAAACAAAACTGTACTTACTCAGAAAATAAAAAAAACACTTCCACGCTGGTCGAAAAATATATATAATCCAGCATTCACACAACTGCCTTAAGCTGCAGTCAAATAAAAAAAGCATTCGCTCCGAAACATTCACCACTGTCGTAACCTAACTAAAAACATAAACAAACAATCTCATTTGTACCAACAGTCTTTCCCACTACAAACAATCATTCGCTAAATACCACTTGTTCTTCGGCGCGCACCGCGGACACACAAACACACAAACACACATGCACACACACAAACACACACTCTCGCGTGATCTAGCAAAACTAAAGCAAATGAAATTCTCTCTCTCTTTCTCTCTCTCTCTCTCTCTCTCTCTCTCTCTCTCTCTCTCTGGATTTGGCAAAAAACAAAAATTAAAATAAAGCAAAAATAAATCCTCCACAATAGTGCTCTGCATGTAGAAGTAGTCGGGTGTCTGCTTCCTCCAGACTACTATGTAGATCTTGAATGTCAGAGACTGAGTCTTTTTTAACTTGTATGCATTGATCTCCGTGTGTTAGGAAAAGCTCTTTCTTGTCCAGCCTTTCACGCAGACTTTGATCGTTGCTCCATTCATCAACAAGAAACTCAATCAGTTGGGTCTTGTTGTTTCCATTATGTAGAAAATTCTTCCATTGCTTCAAACTGTGGCCAGATACTATCTTACCAAACGTCATAGCACCCGTTCAGCATTCTTAATGGAGCTTTCTTTGTATACGTCGAAGACAACATCAATTCGGCAGTTAACTCTCCCCTCCCTCGGGATCACAGAGAAGATGGACTTGGAAGCTTCTCCAAAAGAGACATTTGTGGTGTTGGCCATTATTTTCTATACAATGGCCATTCCATCAATAATGCAAGCTGAATTAGATGGGATGGTATCGGCTGGTGAAAGATCCTTTCTCAGACGTTTGGAAAGTTGAACCTTATTGGTCTTTCGTAGGGTGCCTTCAGGGTTTGCTAATGCCCAAGGTATAGGACCAAGATGATAGGACAGCACATTCCTCATGTCCAGCTTTTTGATTTGTCTAATGAGCATCATTTTTG
>NC_090725.1:146619668-146627168 GCF_036898095.1 Palaemon carinicauda
TGACTTGAGAGAGTATCTAGACAGTAAAGCAGATGAGGCTGACAAAACTATGAATTCTTGGAGTGGCTATGGTGCAAAAATTACTCAAAGAATTATTAATGAAATCTCTGCTGGGGGAAAGAAGAAGAGGCTTACACTCATCAAAAAGAGAGATAAGTTTTAACAACAGGAGATAAAAAACATAATGTTGGATTGAACACTTTAGTGAAGTTATGAATACGAGATACGAAGGGAATAGTTTGATTGATATACCTGAACCTGATTAAGACCTTGAGTGAATTCCGTGTGTTTGAAGTCGAGATGATACTGGATGAAAATGAAGTGACTCCCAGGATCCTTACAAAACTATTTTGTAGAATATGGCATGAAGAGGAAAAAGTTTATGAATGGGAGTTTGGAGTGTTGGTGAAAATAGAAAAATGAAGAAGACCCGACTGACTGCAATAATTAAAGACATATAACATGTACGTCAGATGTTATGAAAGTAAATAGTTTGCTTATTCTAAAGAGACTGGAATAAAAAAAAAATGATGAAAAGCTGAGAGATGAACAATCAGGATTGTGAAAAGGTAAAAGTTTTACTGACCAAATATTCATTTAGTGACATGTACACAAATGTGCAGAATAAAGAAGTTCGCTTTTATGGCATTTGTGGACTATGAAAAAGCCTTTGATAGTGTGCACCAGCCAATTTTGTGGAGAGTCCTATGTTGTAATGGAATTAAATGGATATATATATATATATATATATATATATATATACATATATATATATATATATATATATATATATATATATATATATATATATATATGTCATGACCCTTGTCGGGTTGTGGTGCATGTTCTTATTGCACGAATAGGGAGGACAGTGATAGTGTAAGTATCCTTAGGAAAGTTGGCCAGTGGCAACGGAAACACTTGGGAAAACTTAACAATATCTATTAACAACAATTTTTCTGTAAAGCCACACTTGTGACTACCTAACAATTTAACAACTTAACACTAAACAAATAACAATTAGTGATTAACAAATAACTAAATGAACATTTTAACCAATTAGTAATTAACAATTATCAATTAACTAATAATAACAGAATTCCCCAACAGGAAACCACACACTCTCAACGAGAGAGAGTCAATTGATAATTACATCCTCAAATGGTTAACTAAAACAACATTCCACGGCGGGAAACAACACACTCTCAACTAGAGAGAGTTTAATAATTTAAATAATTAAACAAAAACACTAAGTACCTAAATGCTCTCAGCACTCTTTGAAGCTGGAGAAATCAACACCCACAGCTCCAAATAAGGTAGGGAGTACAGCTCTGTATCACTCCTTTCCAAAGGCAGGGAAATATAGTCCCAAATCAATAAAAATGGGTAATGAAAGTTCCTACCTGGTCACTGTCTCCCTACCTATCACCACGAGCTCTAAGGCTCCCGCAGCTGGTCATGACGAGGATGCGTCGACGGGGGTGTCTCTTCAGATTCCTCCTCAAAGCCGGGATTTAATGTGTCAGCTCTGCACACTTCAGAAGAGAGCACGTAGGAACACAAAACACCGCAGGTGGCAGAAATGCACCTGCAAAACACCGTCAACGGCGGGTGGCGTAATCCTCAAAAGGCTCAATTTAGCAAAGGAGTTCCTCAATATTAAACACCAGTGTCTGTTGCCATCCAATGACTAGGAAAACACAGAAAAAAAAAAACAAAGCGTTAAAATAGACACTTATAAATTAAAATGAGCGGGGAGGAGGTTAAACCAGCAAGTCAACAAAAAAAAAAAAACTTTAAATTAACAAATATCATCTTATAAAATAGAATTTCCACATAAAACAAATAAATGTAGAAACAAGGCTGATGAAAATAAAAAATTACGTTAATCCATAATATATATATATATATATATATATATATATATATATATATATATATATATATATATATATATATATATACACATAATTTGTGTGTGTGTATGTATATATACATCGCACACAGATGCATATACAGAATATATATATATATATATATATATATATATATATATATATATATATATATATATATATATATATATATATATATACACATATGCAGTATATATATATATATATATATATATATATATATATATATATATATACTTTTTTTTACATATATATATACATATATATATATATATATATATATATATATATATATATATATATATATATATCTATATCTATCTATCTATCTATCTATCTATATATATATATATATATATATATATATATATATATATATATATATATATATATATATATATATATATATATATCTATATCTATCTATCTATCTATCTATATATATATATATATATATATATATATATATATATATATATATATATATATATATATATATATTTATATAAATATATATATATATATATATATATATATATATATATATATATATGAATATATATATACATAAATATAAATATATATATATATATATATATATATATATATATGTATATATATATATATATATATATATATATATATATATATATGAATATATTTATACATTCATACATACATATGCCAAGGTGCTTTCCCCAATTTTTTGGGGTAGACGACATAAGAAAAAAATAAAAAAAGAGGGGACCTCTCCTCTCTACATTCCTCCCAGCCTGACAAGGAACTCAACTGAGTTCAGCTGGGGCTGCTAGGGTGCCACAGCCCACCTTCCCCCGTTATCCACCACAGATGGAGATTCATAATGCTGAATCCCGTACTGCTGCTACCTCCGCGGTCATCTAAGGCACCGGAGGAAGCAGCAGGGCCTACTGGTACTGTGTCACAATCGCTCGCCATTCATTCCTATTTCTAGCACGTTCTCTTGCCTCTCTCACATCTATACTCCTATCACCCAGAGCTTTCTTCACTCCATCCATCCACACAAACCTTGGCCTTCCTCTTGTACTTCTCCCATCAACTCTTGCATTCATCACCTTCTTTAGCAGAGAGCCATTTTCCATTCTCTCATCATGGCCAAACCACCTCAACACATTCATATCCACTCTAGCTGCTAACTAATTTCTTACACCCGTTCTCAGCCTCAACACTTCGTTCCTAATCCTATCTACTCGAGATACACCAGCCATACTCCTTAGACACTTCATCTCAAACACATTAAATTTCTGTCTCTCCATCACTTTCATTCCCCACAACTCCGATCCATACATCACAGTTGGTACAATCACTTTCTCATATAGAACTTTCTTTACATTCATGCCCAACCCTCTATTTTTTACTACTCCCTTAACTGCCCCCAAAATTTTGCAACCTTCATTCACTCTCTTATGTACATCTGCTTCTACTCCACCATTTGCTACAACAACAGACCCCAAGTACATAAACTGATCCACCTCCTCAAGTAACTCTCCATTCAATATGACATTCATCCTTGCACCACCTCCCCTTCTCGTACATCTCATAACCTTACTCTTACCCACATTAAGTCTCAACTTCCTTCTCTCACACACCCTTCGAAATTCTGTCACTAATCGGCCAAGCTTCTCTTCCGTGTCTGCAACCAATACAGTATCATCCGCAAACAACAACTGATTTACCTACCATTCATAGTCATTCTCGTCTACCAGTTTTACTCCTCATCAAAGCACTCGAGCATTCACCTCTCTCACCACTCCATCAACATACAAGTTAAACAACCACGGCGACATCACGCATCCCTCTCTCAGCCCCACTCTCACCGGAAACCAATCGCTCACTTCATTTCCTATCATAACACATGCTTTACTACCTTTGTACAAACTTTTCACTGCTTGCAACAACCTTCCACCAACTCCATATAACCTCATCACATTCCACATTGCTTCCCTATCAACTCTATCATACGCTTTCTCCAGATCCATAATTGAAAGAATTACCTCCTTACCTTTTGCTAAATATTTCTCACAAATCTGCCTAACTGTAAAAATCTGATTCATACAACCCCTACCTCTTCTAAAACCACCCTGTACTTCTAAGATTGCATTCTCTGTTTTATCCTTAATCCTATTAATCAGTACTCTACCATAAACTTTTCCAACTACACTCAACAAACTAATACCTCTTGAATTACAACACTCATGCACATCTCCCTTACCCTTATATAGTGGTACAATACATGCACAAACTCAATCTACTGGTACCATTGACAAAACAAAACACATATCAAACAATCTCACCAACCATTCAAGTATAGTCACACCCCCTTCCTTTAACATCTCGGCTTTCACACCATCCATACCAGATGCTTTTCCTACTCTTGTTTCATCTAGTGCTCTCCTCACTTCCTCTATTGTAATCTCTCTCTCATTCTCATCTCCCATCACTGGCACCTCAACACCTGCAACAGCAATTATATCTGCCTCCCTATTATCCTCAACATTCAGTAAACTTTCAAAATATTCCGCCCACCTTTTCCTTGCCTCCTCTCCTTTTAACAACCTTCCATTTCCATCTTTCACTGTCTCTTCAATTCTTGAGCCAGCCTTCGTTACTCTCTTCACTTCTTTCCAAAACTTCTTCTTTTTGTCTTCATATGAATGACCCAATCCCTGACACCACCTCAGGTCAGCTGCCCTCTTTGCCTCACGTGCCTTGCGCTTTACTTCCACATTTTTCTCTCTATATTTTTCATACTTCTCTATACTATTACTCTGCAGCCATTCTTATAAGGCCCTCTTTTTCTCTTCCACTTTAACCTTCACTCCTTCATTCCACCATTCACTGCCCTTCCTCATGCTGCCTCCAACAACCTTCTTGCCACACACATCACTTGCAATCTCAACAAAATTTTCTTTTACTAACTTCCACTCCTCCTCTAAATTACCAGTTTCTCTTACTTTCACTTCGTCATATGCCATTTTCAACCTTTCCTGATATTTACTTTTTACCCCCGGCTTTATTAGCTCTTCAACCCTCACTAGCTCCCTTTTACATCCACATACTCTATTCCCCCACTCTTTTGCTACAACTAATTTTCCTTCCACCAAAAAATGATCAGACATACCGTTAGCCATCCCCCTAAACACGTACACGTCTTTCAATCTTCCAAACATTCTTCTAGTTATCAACACATAATCCATTAATGCTCTTTCTACTACTCTTCCATTTGCCACTCTTACCCATGTATACTTGTTTTTATCTTTCTTTTTGAAAAAGCTAGAACTTATCACCATCTCTTGCTCAACCCACATATCTACCAGTCTCTCACCACCTGGTACGCCATATTTCCCAATGACACCTTCTACCTCTCCAGTGCCCACTCTAGCATTTAAGTCACCAAGGACAACTACATAATTCCTTCTACCCAGTCTTTCTACACACCTAGTTAATTCATTCCAGACCTCATTCCGCTCTTCTTCACTTTTCTCACTACCTGGCCCATACTCACTGTGGCCGCGGGGGCATAAAAACAATTAGAATAGCGCCAGCGTTATCCCTGCGTGTCGTAAGAAGCGACTAAAAGGGACGGGACGAGGGGGCTGGGAACCCCCTCTCCTGTATTTACAATCCTGTGAGACATCAGCAAAGAGATGGAGCTGGGGGGAGAGTGACTGCTCCCCGCACTCTAGTTTTGGGGTGTTTGAATGTGCGTGGATGTACTACGATAGAGAGTAAAAGATGTGAGATTGGAAGTATGTTTAGGAATAGAAGGATGGATGTATTGGCCTTGTGTGAGACAAAGATAAAAGGAAAGGGTGAAGTGATGTTTGGTGAAATGTCTGGTAGAGTGACTGGGACTGAAAGGAGAAGAACGAGAGAGAGTGTGGCTTTATTGCTGAGTGAATAGATGACAGGTAAAGTAAAGTAGTGGAATGGAAGGAGATATCATCTAGGTTAATGTGGGTAAGGGTTAGGTTGGGTAGGAATGCTGGGCATTTATATACTGTATATATATATATATATATATATATATATATATATATATATATATATATATATATATATATATATATATATATATATGTATGTATGTATGTATATATGAATTAAATAGTCAATGCTGCTATCATCTTCTTTATTTGGGAGCTTTCAACATAACTTATGTCATCTTCAGCCTATCTGCAATTATCATATGTAAAATTAATAAAATTAATAAAATCATCCTAAGTACATAGTTAGGAAGATACACTTTCATGAACTTATCAACTAGCTCTAAAATCAACCAATCAAGGAACATAAAACCTTAAAGAAAGACTTATTACACACATAACTATATAACTATATAAAAGACTCAATAGCTAATATACCTAGTCACCCGCAGGAGACGTTGACCACCCATCCTGACCAGCAACCCACAGACCAAACGGATCAATGGGTCACCGGTAACTGAACAGGTAAGCCCTCATTCAAGCTGGGTTTTGTCTTAAAAATGTATAAAGACTCCAAGATTCTCAGCTGGCTGACGCTACTATGTCTGTCTGTAATTTTGAAATTTTCCTTAGAAATGGCATGACCAGATTTAAAAGCGTGGTCATAAATAGCTGAAATTGGTTTCTTATTTAAAGGTATATTGGTTCTTACCGATCTCCCCATGTGCTCCGAAATCCTACACTGAAGTTGTGTAGACGTGCTTCCAGTGTAGCACTCATTACAGAGTGCACATTGAAAAGTGTATATGACACCGCAACACAAGGGAGTAGGTAGACTCTCCTTATATTTAAACAGTAAACCAACTGAGAACTTGTTAGTAAAAATTAGTTTTAAATCTATGTGGGGATAACATTTCCCCACAACACTCATAACCTCTGTTCTTAGTCTCTCCGAAACATAACCATAGTACGGAAAGGAGACATATAACTTTTTCTTACTGTCTGTTTGAATTGCTATATGAGCAGGTGTCCTCCTTCAAGTCCGGGTTAGTGCAGGTGGCCATCGTTAATAAAGAACCCATGCCAGGAATCCAGATGATCCTGGGCAATGATTTGGCAGGTAATACCCGTTATAATCCCTCACTTCGACTGCATCCCCAGCCTGTTTTGAATAAGAGCCCGGAGGTTTCTAAGGGATTACATAATGTATTTCCACAGCCACATATCCACAATGTTCAGGAGGAATTATTCTTGCATGTAGATGCCAATGGTCAGGGAGCCAATGCAGCGCTTCAGCGGAGAAGGAAGGATGGTGCTGAACACCCTGTGGCTTATTTTTCCAAGAAATTTAGGAAACACCACAAGAACTATGCCTCTGTAGATAAGAATGTGTTTGCCCTTGTTATCGCCCTGAAGCACTTTGAGGGGTATGTTCAAGGCAATCCTGGTCCTATTAGGGTTTTCATGGACCACAATCCATTTACATTCCTTCATGGCAGGAGGAACAAGAAGTGCAGATGGCAAGATTGGCATTTGCTGTCGCAAGACCATCAACTGGAGATTCATCAACTGCCAGAGAGTGAACATACCCTGGCTGACCACTTTTAAATTCAGTGATG
>NC_090725.1:146632168-146637168 GCF_036898095.1 Palaemon carinicauda
CTGGCAGATGGTGGTAGAAGGACATGTCTGAGGCCTTTTTCCTGCAGTGGACCGGCAATGGCTGGCAGATGGAAGTGGGAGGACATGTCTGAGGCCTTAGTCATGCAGTGGACTAGCAATGGTTGGATGATGGGGGTAAAACGACATGTCTGAGGCCTTTGTCCTGCAGTGGACTAGCAACTGCTAAAAGACGGGAGTGGAACGACATGTCTGAGGCCTTTGTCTTTCAGTGGACCAGCAATGGTAGGCAGATGGGAGTGGAACGACATGTCTCAGGCCTTTGTCCTGCAGTGGACTAGCAATGTTTGGCAGATGGGAGTGAAACGACATGTCTGAGGCCTTTTTCATGCAGTGGACTAGTAATGTCTGTCAGAAGGGAGTGGAACGACATGTCTGAAGCCTTTGTCCTGTAGTGGACAAGTAATGGTTGGCAGAGGGGAATAGAAGGATATGTCTGAGACCTTTGTCCTGCAGTGACTAGCTATGATTGATGACGTTGATGATGATACACACACACACACATATATATATATATATATATATATATATATATATATATATATATATATATATATATATATATATATATATATATATATATATATATATATATATATATATATATATATATATATATGTGTGTGTGTGTGTGTGTGTGTGTGTGTGTGTGTGTATGTGTGTGTGTTTGTGTGTATAATTTTACCGTTAAACCATTTCCTGAAAAATCAGTTGTTCTAGATGAAAAAGAGCTGGAAATGTCCCTGCCACATCCATCATCTGACTAATGGTTCATGAATAATCTGCTTTACTGTCAATTCCTATGCCATTACCAGCCTCGTGCACTCACTCAAAAGCCTCCTAAGTATTGAGCTAAATTCTGCATCATTCACTTCTTCGTTATCAGTATTTTTGACCTTTCATTTCTATACTAATTTTACCAATACACTTATACATGAGTACATTATGCCCCCATTTCCTCCACTCTTTTCATCAAACCAAGTTGCCGTTATTACTGATGTATATATTTCCTTTACTATAATTTCTTTAGTATAATTACTCGATCATAATGTATTTTAAGCTGCTCCGAATTGTTTCTCACCATTTTTCCGAATGTGATAATTATAAAAAGATTCCATTTTCATTCATGTTATTTGTTTCTTTATACTATAGACATATTTTCTTTGCCTCGCTTATCATTAGATCCCTTTTACGCAGTGCATTTTCCCTTGTTTACATAACCCAGTATACCAACATTCTTAATGACATCCCACCTTTTCGTTGCCCATAATATTCTTTACCTTGTTACTTGGGATATTTCTCATCTTCTTTATGTGTTTACGTTATAAAAACTAAGTAACCATATCATTAAAAAACATTAAGGAATTCTATATTAAATAGTAGCCCTTTCTCTTTTCTTTCATTATATGTACCTATATTTTTCGGTCTTTCCCTAAATATGGACTTCATCATCATTTCCAAAACAAGTTACAGAGACATAAAAATTGCAGTTAAGACAATGTTGTATAACGAACCAGTTAATTATTTTTTACATATTGATTGCTACTCAGAAATTACCCTCACGGTCTTTGTATTATCTGGGCTCTCTATAGCACTTTTATGAAAAAATTTCTTTTGGACCTTCAAAGTTTTATACCATTCGATTTCTCTCTTTACTCTCAAATTCCCCGAATCAAAGCCACGCAACACTTGATCCATTTACATTGTGTGTTGTCCCTGTCTATGTTTATGCAAGAAACTTTTTTTTTTGTTTTTTGTTTTTTTTTGCTTTAACTTCTCAATCAAAATACTTTCGTATACACTTTTGGGAATAATGAACAATGTTACGGCTCTACCATTTTTATAATGTCCTCCATACAAAAGAACAATGGATTTTATCACTTATTACAGTACTTTCTACCCCAAGTTTCGCTTTAAATACCCATCCTTGACCAATTTCCATTGAACAATTTCATATTTTTCTGTCTTGTTTAAGTAGCTTCATTATAGAAAGTAAAGTTTCAATGAAAACAGTTTAGTTTATGGGACTTTCTTTTATTATGGAGTTTTGAAAAACAAATGCAGCAATTCTCCATAGAAATATTTGATATACAGAATAGATGTGGAGAAACAGATATTCAAAAGTTGGTCAAGAATATTTCTTTGAACAAAGTAAAAAAAAAAAAAAAAAAAAAAAAAAAGGGTTTTACCGGATAATGGTCAGGGATATGGATTGTTAGAGATATGCCAGTTCGAGAGAAAAGGTTGAAAAAAATTTCAACATATGGATAAAAAGTACATTTAGAAATGGTGGATAATATGGATATGGATAGTGAAATGTAAATGGGTATATTGGTGAAGTTCATGCAAGAAAACAATTGCCAAACATGTACACATTTTATATTGTTTGATAAGGAAAGTTTTATCATTTCTTTTTTTTATGAAATCTATGAAAATATATTTAGATTTTCAATTGCAAGTCACGCAAACGTTATGTTCTGGTAAAGGCAAAAGGTGTCAGATCGAAAGAGCACATCGGTAGGTTAGTGTCATGCAATGATTGATCATGCCCTTTGGCTGACGATTGATAACGGCGTTTGAGGGATTTGAATGTGATCATTTTTTAGAATGCTGAATATGTTGAATTTGATGATCAGACAGTATTTTTGAGATTTATTGGGGTTTATATATCACATTTAAAACTTGAAAAGTGACGATTAATTTGATTACTTCAAATAGATAAGAATCTCACATATGATGACCAATTAAAAATATGCCCAGATATTAATGGGAATAATTATAAGTATTTATATTTCTTATGTATCTAATATTGTTTATCCATTAAATATTGAAGTATTTTCCCAACAAATTTCTACAGCAGGTTTCCTTATAGATGTACATTGGAGCTATTTCAGAAACGAGGGCATTTATATTGCTTAAACTGAAACCAAACTAGGAAATTGTTTTTACTATTCCAAAAACATAACTACTATTCTTATTTTGTCTTATCACGAAATATAGCTTAGGATTAAAAATATGATACAACCCCCTTTTTACTGTTAGTTCTCTTAAAAAGGGAAAAGACAATACCTTTAGGAAACATATATTTACTTTATACACAAACACACACACACACACACACACACACACACACACATATATATATATATATATATATATATATATATATATATATATATATATATATATATATATATATATATATATATATATCATTGTGTTATTAGCACTTGTTGGCATAAGACATGAATTTTACAAAGGTGACATATCCAATTTGAATCCGACTCCTAAAACGAGAAAGAAGACAGCAAGTGAAGGATCTATATGCTCTGAAATACAATACAATACTCTATACGTATACCCAGGCGTTTACGCAAAATTATCAACATGTTTCAAATTAATACCGAAATAGTAATGTAAACAGGAGGATGTATGCATAAGGACATTAAAATTGAATTACTGTATCACGAAAAGAAACTTTTTTTTCTTCAATGACAAGATGGTCAAGGGATTTCCCCATCACAGACATATTATTCCTAATTAATTCTTGATCAAAGTTTTGTTTCATACATATCAAGGATAATTGGAAGCCGTAATATTATACAATATACCCAAATCTGGTTAGAGTAACTGGTGATACTTTTCTAATTTTGCCTCGAACAAGCGTTGTTATTTCACTTCGTAAACAGGTAAATGTATGAGACAACGTTGGTCCATTGTTATGTAGAATTCTATCATTGGAAAATATTAGATCGTTTAAAAAAATCGCGTTATATTAATATTTCAGAAAAAAATACATACGTTAGTGTAGCACGAATCTTCTGTCACCGTAACTTTGTGATACTATTTGTGGAATTATCTGTTTGGATAGAGGGAAACTGGGAGAGAGGGTGTCAAATTGGAGAAAAATCTAAGCAGAACCCTATAGTTTAATGAAATAAATTAAGTCGTTTGGAGTATAAAACAAATGTTAGTCATGATCGTGATATCAGAAGTGCAATAAATTATTGTAAGCTTTAACTTAGATTATAGGCAACACTACTATTTGGTCTAGTCTCTCAAGGGGTTTCTTCAGCATGAGGAAAAAATAATAAACAATTAAGTAAATAGGCGAGGTGGTGGGTTATCTTTGCTATTAGAAATACAACCAATTCTACCTTTCTAACTATTATTTTAGATGTTCAGGCAATTGGTTATAACTATTTTATTTTATTTTTTTTTTTTTTTTGAAAATCTGGTGAAATACCACTCAATTCGAGTTATAGATTTTAGTCGGGGATGGGTAGCTCCAGTCCTGTTTGACTGATGACTAGACGAGAGTAAACCTACAGTACTTTATGACACTGCCAGATGATGTCGAGTTAGACCCCACCCACAACATCTCCGACACGTTCAATACGTTTAATACTTTATTATGGTGCCAAAAAAGCCACATTTATTAAGTATTTTTTTTTCTTTTTTTTTAGTTTGAGCCATAATTAAAGATTATTGTGTTAATTTATCTATAATGATCTCGCTGACTGTTTGATAAAAAATATATAATTAATTCTTTAAAACCATGTTTAATTAATTGTATCTTTTATTGAGCGAAGTTTTAAAATATTTTATCCTTGAAACCAAAATGTCATTAGAAATATGATGAATGTAAGAGTTGCCAGTTAGTGACTTTTGAAAGAAAACTGAAATTAGGTATCACAAGTTATGCTAAATTATATACTGTACAAAATAAAATGTTACGAGAGGAAATTGGTAAAGTGTATAAGACATGATAACAATTTTTGAGCCGAATCATGCAAATGATGATATAAGCATAAAATTTAACACAATTGTTCTTTATATGACACCAATTAAATCTGGCTGACTGGCCAGTTGAAAATCCAAAATGCCAGCCATTTTTCAGGAGGCGCCAAATCACTCGCTGGAAGCTGAAGTTGCAGTTGTTTGATTTGCATGCTCTAGATACGGATTCAGTTTTCAAGCCT
>NC_090725.1:146642168-146644668 GCF_036898095.1 Palaemon carinicauda
AAGATCAACCTTGGCGATTCGGTGGCCGTATACAACTATGAGGATAAGATAACAGTGCTCTGCCAGAAAGTCAACACAACCAAGAGGATTCAGCTGCTATCTACAGTTCACCATAGGCCAACCTTCGCCGAGGGAAAGAAAACGCACGTCCATATTTTTTACAATGCAACCAAAGGGGATTGGACACCTTTGACTAAATGTGTGCGGCAAAATCTTGCAGTCAAAAGACAAGTAGATGGCCATTATGTCTGTTTTATGGCATTCTGAATATTATTGCGAATAATGCATTTATAGAATATTCCAACAGACCTAACTTTAGAGATGCCACACGATGTCAGTTTTGGATGGAATTGGCGATGGATCTATGTCGTCCTTGGGCATACTACAGACTTACCCGGACTGGTCTTCAAAGGGATCTTGCAATATGTATCCAAAGTGTATTTGGCCCGTGCAACAGCTCCCCAGGCAACAAGAGGAAGATGCAATGAAGGCAGAAAAGCAACAAAGATGCCATATTCGTTCTCGTTCGTCAACAACTAGGAAGAAGCTGTTTTGCGTCAACTGAAAAAGTCTTCTTGCCATCGTCATATTAGGACACTTTGCACTGAATGTAGCCCAGAATGGTTAGAATTCATTATTTTCTGTTTTATCATAAAGTTTTCTAGCAATAATTTGCGGATATTATAGGTCACATACACTAGAATAGTGTAAATATGAAAAAGGAAAATTCATTATCGGCGTTATTTTTTTTAAAAAAGTAGTTAACTTTTTTAATATCAGGATTTTCATATACCATCTTATTTATCTATGATTCAGATTTTATGTACACAATTTTCAGCAGTCTTAGTTTATAATTTATATTAGAAAAAAATATTTTTGTCACATGTAACTTTTTTTCGTTACTAAAAATTTCCCCCTTTTTCTTTTCTTTCCAGATGTTTCAGTTTTTAGCCCAGAAGGTTCATCTTTTAACTGAAAATGCACTGAATGTGACTCACAATGGTTAGTATTCAATATTTTCTTTTCTCTCTTAATATTTTCTACAATTCTAGCAATAATTTTCGGATATTATAGGTCACATAGACTGGAATAGTATAAATATGAGAGGAAAATTCATTATCAGTGCTAGTTATTTTTTTGAAAATAGAAAAAAAAAATAGTTACCTTTTTTATTTCCGGATTTTCATATATCATCTTATTTATCTATTATTCAAATTTTATGTATACAATTTTCAGCAGTCTCAATTTAGAATTTATATTAGAACAAAAATATTTTTGTCACATGTAACGTTTATTTCGTTACTAAAAACTTTTCTTTCCAGATTTTTCTGTTTTCAGCCTAGGAGGTTCATTTTCAACTGAATATGCCCCAGTGACTCCTATAAATTACCATTAGGCTGTTTTTATCCAGTAGCAAGGACAAAGGCTCCCAGGGCCCTAAGAGTGGTAGTCTCTCAAAATCAACAAAAGTTTTCAGGTTTCAGTTAATAAAAAATCCTTAAATTACTTCCATGTTTTTTATTGAGTATATCCTAGTCGTAGACAGCTAGAATTATATGTATAAAAAGGCTCATAAAAAAAATGCACTACCGGAACTACCAAGTGAAGTTGAAAGAAGCGGTAGAGTATACGCTAAACGTTTACCTGTCCAGGGTTAATAATGCGGGACTGAATTTTGCTTTCATCCTCATCAATCACCAAACCCGTATGCATGCATAGATTTTCCAACTCTTCCAAAGCCCACTGCAATACTGTTTCATTAACACATTAGAATATCATCAGCAAAGACAATAACATCTCTACCTCTTGGAAAACTGTCTTGCTATTCAACCTATTAGGACATTAAATGAGATAGGATTAAGTATACCGCCCTGAGGCGTACAAAATTCCATCAACATTTCTTCCGACTCATATCCTTGATACCATACATTGGCTCTCCTTTCAGTTAGACAACTCTCAATCCACTTCAGTAACGCACCTTTAACGCCTTTGTTAATAAGTTCTAAAATCACATCAATATTAGCCCTGTCAAATGGCCGTTTTAAATCCACAAATGCCCTTCTCTTCACATTAGGATTACTAAAGGTCTTGACGACACAGTCCGAAGTACTTCTTCCTTTTATGAAGCCGAACATGTATGAAGACAATTGGTCTCAAATCCCATAGAGTAACCGATTTAGTGCACGTCTTTTCATCAATTTCCATATACCCACTTCTAAAGCCTTTCAGCTCTTTAGGTTGATTAAAATATTGGTGTCTTTTTATTCGGCCTATAATCTTCCTAGATATTTTATAAATTACTCTGAATAAACTTATTTGGTGGCAATTTTTCAGGTCTTTTGTATTACTATTTTGTGATTTAGTATAATAATAATTTCTTTTCCAAGCCGTCGGTATAACGCATTCCTACAGACATTTTGTGTAAAGTTCAGCGAGTTTTACTACTATGAAATCTCTTCTATCTATCATCATATCAATGATTTATTAGTCTATCTTCCAA
>NC_090725.1:146657168-146682224 GCF_036898095.1 Palaemon carinicauda
ATCGTCCCAAATTAATTACACTGTTCCTCGCAGACTTAAAACAGAAGGTTCAAGAATTCTACCTGCTGCTACCACAGAACTCATAAGTTGCTCCACTTGCTTCGCATAGTGCATAAAGAACTCCTTGGATGACTACCAGCCGGTGTGCAAACAAGGATGTTCAAAGTCCATATAATTAAGGAAATGTTATGGAAGAGGCAACTCTCCTCGGATCATGACTAACGGGTGTACTGCCTGGATCCGTTCTGCGAATAACACGGGTGAATTTCGCCCTTAGTTATAGATAACTTTGAACCCAGGGTTTCTCTTCTGAAAATAGATTCAGTTCTCCCTCCAAGAACTGTACGTGGCCTTCCTCTCTAGAGAGAGCCACAATTTCATAACTCTGGCCCCCAGGCGAGAACAAACAGAAATATGACCTAAAATCAAAACCTTCTAAGCACATTCCTCATTGTCCATTATCTATACACAATGAGGAATCATATCTAATGACCATGCAAAGGGTCTTTGGAAGCGCTGAAGGGCTAGTTCATTATGAACGTTGTTAGAAAGGTCAACCTGTAAGGCATATGGTATCTGACTTGTCAAGGCAGGCTTGAACAATAGAATTGTGTTGGCTGCTAAACCTTGCTTATGAAGGTGAGTGAAGAATGATAAATAGGAATCTGTCGGGATTTCTTTCGGTTTCTTCGTCTTGACAAAGGATAACTATTCCTTCGCTGAAGCCTCATAATGTCTTCTGGTTTCCTCCAAAAGTCTAAAATGACTTTTAAACACCGAATCTTTTTCTCATCGTTAAGGAGAGAAAATCATGAGATGTAGGTTCTGTGTTTTCTGTGATGGAGCGAAGACAGTCGACTTCTGTACTCGCTGAGACAGGGATGGATCCGGTAGCGGTACGAATTATAGTCGTAGTTCCCATGCCAGAGGGAACCACACGCTATTTGCCCACTTTTGGGCCACTATTGCTGCTTTCCTTTTGAAGGATCTCATCTTATCGAGGACCTTCAAAAGGAGGTTGTGCAGAGGGAACAGATAGATACTGGACCATCTGTTCCAGTCCAGGGACATAGCGTCCACTGCCTCCGCTAACGGATCCTCGTAAGGGGACACGTAACGATCTATTTTCTTGTTGTCTTTCGTCGCAAAGAGGTCTATCTGCAGCTCTGGGACTTGACACGAGATGAAGGAGAACGATCCTGCGTCAAGGGACCATTCTGACTCTATAGGTGTAAACCTCTTAGCACTGGATCTGTTATCGAAGAAAACTGTAGAGAGCCCAGCACTCTCCTGTTCGCGTCTTGATATCCGTTTGGATTTCAATAGTCTCTTGACAGATCCTGCTGTTTCTTTCCTCTTCTTACTAGGAATGGAAAGCCGATGTGACTCCAAATTCCAGAGGATTCCCAACCACTGAAATTTTTGAGCTGGAGAAAGTCGAGACTTTTTGATGTTGATCCTGAATCTCAGATGTTCCAGGAACTGGATCACTATCTTAGAAGCTTGCATGCATTCTGTCCTGGATGCTGCCCACATCAGCCAGTCGTCCAAGTAGGCTACTACTTGGACCCCCTTAGGCGTAATTGATGGATGGCTGCATTCATGAGCTTCGTGAAAATCTTTGGGGCTATGTTTAGCCCGAAAGGCATGGCTCTGAAGGCGTAAAGTTTTCTATGTAACTTGAAGCCTAGGTAGGAGGAGAGGTGACGATTAATTGGAATATGCCAATAAGCATCAGATAAGACTATAGCGACAGCATATGCCCTCCTGGGCAGTAGGGTCCTTATGTGCTGAAGCATGAGCATTCTGAACTTGTAGTTCAATATGAACTTGTTGAGTGGCGACAAGTCTAGAATGACTCTGAGTTTTTCTGAGTCCTTCTTGGAACACAAAACAGCCTTCCTTGGAATTTTATGGACTTAGCTTTCCGGATTACTCTTTTGTCTAAGAGTTCTCGGACATATCTTTCCAGAACGGGGGATGAGTGTTGGAAGAATTGAGGAAATTGAGGTGGAGGACTGCTCCAGCTCCAACCTAGTCCATTTTTAATCACGCTGTGGGCTCAGGGATCGAAGGTCCAGCAATCCCTAAATAGCTGTTGTCTTGCTCCTACTGGAAGTATCTTACTTCTGCTGCTGTGGACCTTAGGCCTTGCCTCCTTGACCGCGACCTCCCCTGTGTCCCCTTCCTCTTGAAGGGCATCTAGAAGAACCTCTGGCTGTTCCTCTACCTCTCGAACGAAAGGAAGAAGTCGGCCTTTCGAAGGCTGGGTAAAAACTGGCGACTGTGTCGCCACTTGTTGAGGTACCAGCTGGCACTTGGTTGGAGGTTGTGCCACTATCTGAGGCACCGTGGTCACAGGAAGTTGTTGTTGATGTTGTTGTTGGTAAGGTTTAGCCGGCCGAGAGGATGGCCCAGGCTTTTTTGTCTTCCTCTTGGGTTGGGGACTCTCATCCGGAGAAGACTTTCTCTTAAGATCTAAGCCCCACTTTTTGAGAAGGTTCCTATTCTCTGTGGCGGCCTTGCCTACTACCTCTTTAACCACTTCATTGCGAAAGAGGTCTTTACCCCAAATACAATAGGAGATCAGTTTCCTCGGTTCGTGCCTCAGCGCAGCCGAGGTGAACGCAAACTCTCTAGAGGCTCTCCTAGCTTTAATAAAGCTATAGAGATCCTTCGTAACTGTGGCCAGATGGGTTTTTGCCACAACTATGAACATGTCTTGGTTCTTGGGGACACTTGCCATCGTTTCTAGTGTCATTTGCAACGACATCGATGCCGCAAGTCTTTCCTTTGTCTCTTGCTCTCTACGCAAGAGAACCTCCGCCAGTTTTGGAAGTGCCTCACCAAACTGGCGTTCAGCAATATCAGCTTCCAGCTTCCCGACTGAGAAGGTAAGATGTACGTCCTTCCAGTCTTCTTGGTCCAAGGACAAGGTCAGAGATAATGGCTTGCACTCCTCCAAGGAGGGGCATGGTTTCCCTGCCTCCACTGCCTTTAAGGCTGTCTTATATCCCTTTTCCAAGAAGGGAAAGGCTCTGGTAGGAGAGGCCACAAAGGAGGGAAGGTTCTTACTCAAGGTGGGCACCTTTGAGTTAGAGAAGCCCCTCTCTTTCATCGAGCTCGCTAGTAACGTCTGAGCTTTACTATGGTCAAAAACTATGACCACCTTCGGCTCCGTCTCCTCCTTTGAGGCTGGCTCCTTCCTAAGACGGACATAGCAGTCCGGATAAGAGTCTTTGTTGGGCCAAAATTCCACTTCTTCCAGGGGAATTGCTCCCAACTTTTCTGAGAACACGATATTCCCGGTTGTCATTGGCATGTGTTCGGCATACCTCCAAGGATTGGTATCCGAGCACAAAGGAAGATCCTTCACGCTGAGCCGCTTCTGGGGCCCACGTGATGCTGCAAGTCTACGTAACTCCAGTTTCATTGCAGTTTCCTTTTCATCATTCTTCCTTTGAATTTGATGGATCATCTCAACAATGGAAGAAAGAGTCCTTCCCAGTTCATCTGGGATAGCAGACGATGTAGACGGAATAGGTTCTGGGTCCGGAATCGATGTAACCGACACTTCGCCGATTTCTTCCTCTTCTACTTGAGGAGCCTGGAACAGCTCCTCCTCCTGACCTTCTTCTAAAAGGTCCTTCTCAGTAGAATCCAATACCTTCGACGTCCTATCGTCCAATTGGATGTCTTGAAGGGCGGCTGAGACTTCAGAATCTACCGGATTCTGTGCAGTTGGTATCTCCACCTGAGGCTGGGGGATGATTGCATCAGCCGATGCTTTAGGGAAAAGGTAGGCCCTCATCTTCTCATTTGGAAGGTAGCGACTTGAGGTGTTTTTCTGAAAGCTCCTCACCCAGGATCATAACGTTTCCCTGGCAGCATCCCTTGACTCCGTTGACTTAGGGTCGTCAAAAGCCTCGGTAATCAGGTTAGAACAAACTGTACAAACCTGAGAGTCCCAATAGCGGAGATCACCTCTGGAGGCTGCGCATGGTGCGTGCCTCCTGCAATATTGATGTCCACAGAAGTTCTTACTGCGGACATTACAGAACACACTCCCGCACTTCGGATGGTCCTCCTGTAAAGAGAAGAAAAATCCATGAGTATCAAGTGAAGGCTTTCACTTATATTGAGACATATAGCTTATATAGAAAAGCTATAAAAGAAAGAAGGAAAGACACATACTTGTATTTCCTGTCCAGTCAATTGCCATAACCTCCCAAGATATTAAAACTAAGGTTAATTCTAAACTAGAATACCTTATGTAATTTCCTAAACGGAAATTTAATGTGTAGTTTTAATATAAGGGATCGAAAGAATAAAGAAAGAACTCATTTTCTATATAATGTACGGTCTCAACAAAAGGCTGTACAAGATAACATTAAGTATGATAAAGAACTTTAGTGTTAACACAAACTCTGTACAGCAGTTTCTACTAATGCAGTGTGTACTACACTACGAATATAGCAACTACTGTACATTGCATGCTGTTGTGCCAGCCAGCATGTCCCGGTACGTACCGGCGTACGCCAGCACGTGCCGGCCAGCATCTACCCCTTTATAGATCAAAGATATACCATCTTTAACTAATAGGCGGCAGCCCAATGATTCGCGACTGTGTGCTGGCTGGCAATCATTGCCAGCCAACGGCTGAAAACACTAATACCCGGCTGCCGGCCACTAATCGTAACGGCCAGCAGATTCGGGCTCTGATTCCACTGCCGGCCAGCAAAGGTAATAAAACCCAAGCAGGCCGGCAGTAGCCAAGAACCAGAGAACCTCTACCTGCCCGGCTGTCGGCTGTCAAGCCGGCAGCTGGGATAGGGGTGCAACACAATAGTCAAAGAAACAGTTTGGATGAAAGGTTATAAGGCGGCATGCCATACGACCTTCCATCCAGAAAGAGTGAACTTATGGCAGGGGAGAATGTAGCATTCAGGCTTCCAAAGAATCCACAGCCTGCCGGGCTCTACCGGCAGACATGGAAGAGAGACCAAGGGAGGTCTGGGGTTCACTCTGCAAAGAACAAAGGGTCTCTGCCGGCCGGCACGTAATGGCGGCCGGCAGAGAGCTGAGCCGGTCCTCCATCCTAACCTATGCTAGGTACGGAAGAAGGACTATGGCCAAAGGAAAATAAAAGAAAGAGAGGTGGTGAAGGGATAAGGGTCCTAAAGACTTCATTCTATCAAGAGACACACTCGGCAGTTAGGGAAGCTCATCCTAACCAAGAGTTGTCTATTAGGGAGGAAGACTGGCAATGCTTGCTATCCTCCTCCCAACCAGAACAAAGTTAGGTGAAGTTATTTCGCCGGGCACCGAGAAACTCATTCTCCAGCCCGAGAAAAAAAAAACACAGGACAGTCTGCTAGGCCACTAAAGGAAGGAATCATCAGAATCCTTCCGACATGGACTAGGGAAGCAAAGCTTCCTGTGTCCGCCCCTAACCTAGCAAAGGAGACTCATTCTCCATGCTAGGAAGAAGCAGACCACAGACTAAAAACTCTGAAGTTCTGCCCAAACCCCAAAACCAGTCACTGGTTATCAGGACAGGGCAGATATGTCCTAGAATAGTAATACCTGGATTAATATACAGGTAGAACCACTAGGATTAAGCCAAGGGCTTTCAGAGGGAGAGAGGGATTGAACTTGGCCTCCGGAGGAGAAAAGAACAATCGGGGATGTGCGAAAGTATACTACTGTACCTAGAATACTAGCTAGGTAAGGTGAGAATCGATTACCTAAATCACCGAAACTCTCTCGTATACAATCTTGGAAAAACATTCAACAATATCTTACATGTATTAAATATTTGCCTATAGCTTCAATAATATAACACTCGGAAAAACTTATACCATGCATGAAAGTACTAGTGCCAGACGTCTAGGCTACGAAGCCTCGCAGATCGGTACCTCGACCCGTGTCGAAATCACCGGGCTAAAACTGACCGAACAATATAAGCATTTCTAGAGTAGCTAAATAGCTAAATTATTAAAGCGTAACAAACCGGGAACGTCGCTCTAGCTAACTAACTGACCCATAAGAGCGAACAATAGCATCCAGGATGCCTCCGGTAGGCAACAGCTCTTGTTTACGTTAAAATCACTTTTGATTTAATTCAAAACGACAAGAGCTTACATTTATACATAGTAAAGATAATACTCAACTTTCCAGAGGCAGAAGAGACCGGAGAAGTCATCAAAAAGTTGAATTGAATCCAAAATAACGAGAGAACACAAGGGAAAACACCGAGTAGTATAGCTACACGAAAAGGAATAAAGAGGGCGCTACCGCCTTCATCAGATACACACTGGAAACGGGATAGGAGAGATGCCTTATGAGCGTCTCTCTTTTCATTCTCATTTCGGAGTCTTGTCACTATATCCCCCTTGAAGCGTTAATACTGTTCGGGGTGAAGATAGCTATGTGACGTGTCAAGAATACTTCCTCTGATATTTTGCGATATCCCTTTGAGATTATTTATGGATATTTGCTCCAGGAGTTAGAATTCTGGATACCTTAAGGTAAAATTCTCTGGGAATATCACTGTAGTCAAATATACCCTAGGAAGCTACCAATTAGGAACTTCCATCAGGACGACATGGCCTGAGCTCAAAAAGATGATGTATAAGAACCTATCAATGCATACGAGCAAAGAGATCTAGCCTGATTCCGAAAGAACCATCGTCCAACAGTCCTCTCCAGCATCTATTCAGCCACTACGTGTCTCCTTTCCAACGTGCTTAGTGTCTCCTCTCAAACGTGCATAGTGTATCCTGTTCGGGGTGAAGATAGCTATGTGACGTGTCAAGAATACTTCCTCTGATATTTTGCGATATCCCTGTGAGATTATTTATGGATATTTGCTCCAGGAGTTAGAATTCTGGATACCTTAAGGTAAAATTCTCTGGGAATATCACTGTAGTCAAATATACCCTAGGAAGCTACCAATTAGGAACTTCCATCAGGACGACATGGCCTGAGCTCAAAAAGATGATGTATAAGAACCTATCAATGCATACGAGCAAAGAGATCTAGCCTGATTCCGAAAGAACCATCGTCCAACAGTCCTCTCCAGCATCTATTCAGCCACTACGTGTCTCCTTTCCAACGTGCTTAGTGTCTCCTCTCAAACGTGCATAGTGTATCCTCTCAAACGTGAATAGTGATTTCTCTATAACATATACCGTTTATAGTCCTATTCAAACATCGGTGATATTATTGTGTGCCTAAGTTGAAAGCGTATTGTGTTAATGTAAGTGCATTTTATAGTGAAAATATTTTGACTGGCCCTGTGAGTTTAGGCTAAACAGAGAAGTTTATTCAATTTTGCTTAACTGTTCGGTAACCTTGTGTGAGCCCAAAGTACGTAAAGAGTAACAAATAAATATACGTGAGTGTAAATTTGATTTATTTTCTAGTTTTAAATTGTCAACTTTTTTCATTAATTGTCAAACTTAGATATTTTTGTAAATTCATTTCTGTAAAACAAGTGTTTGTATAATCTTAATGAAGTGTAATTTTTTCCTAATCTAAGGTTTAGTTCAGATTTAATATTTCCGATGACTATTTTTGGGTCTTATTTTTTCTATTTGTTATTTTTATAGAATATATTAATTTTTGTAAAGTGTGTATTATAACTATAACCAATAATTAGTTCAAAGCTTTTCTCGTATCCCCTAACTAGGAACCAAAGTAAGAGGTTGATTTTAGAATAGTAACATTTTAAAGTAAAGTAATAACTTTTTTTTTTTTTTTTTTTTTTTTTTTTAGTGAAAAGTAAAGAGACCTTTTTTGATATTCAGTTTTCATATATATATATATATATATATATATATATATATATATATATATATATATATATATATATATATATATATATATATATATATCACTATCTGGGAGTTCCGTATTTTTCTCGGAACTCTGAGATTTTCTATTATGTTTGAAGTTATATAATATAAAGCAGCTGAGATTTAGAGCTTGGGAGTTTACGTAACTCGCTAGTCATAACATATTTTTTGGTGCCCAGATCCTGGGATAGAGGGAGTCTGTTTTAAATATTGGTGATAACAAGGCCGTTTTTTTTTTTTTTTTTTTTTTATCAAAGGTTTGATCATTTTAGGTTTGATATGATTCTGTGTACTGATGAGATATGTGCAATTAAATGTACAAGAACTTTTGGAAAACCCAATTGTTCAGGAATTATCGGAAGCTAATGTAACTAAAGCTCAGTGGCTCGATATTTTAATGGCATGCGTGGCCATGCAACTGGTGGAATGATTAAAACCGAAATCAAGTGTTTAGCCTAAGAAGTATTGATAAACTCAGGAAAGTTGCCGTAAGAAGTTATTGCCGCAGTTTGTGACCTTTTCGAGAAGGGTGAGGTAGAATTCGTAGATAAACATGTTTCAGATGACTCACAAACTGAAGGAATGAAAGCAGAAACGAATGAATAGGCTGAGATGAGACGAATTGCAGCAGAGGAGAATTTGATCAAGTTGAAGATGATGGCAGAACGGGAAGAAGAGGCACGAGAAATTGCAAGACATGTAAGAGAACAGGCAAGAGAAAATGCAAGACCGAAAGAAAGAGAGAGAGAAAAAACAAGAGAGTTTGCAAGATAGGAAGAAATAGAGAGAGAAGAAGTGTTATTTAGTTTTCGCGTGTGCTGATTAATCTCTCTCTCTCTCTCTCTCTCTCTCTCTCTCTCTCTCTCTCTCTCTCTCTCTCTCTCTCTCTCTCTCTCTCTCTCCAAACAAACTACAAGACATGCCAGGGAATTGAAACTGTTGAATGCTCGTGCAAGGTCATCAACTCACACAGGTGTGACCCCTGCTATACACGATCTAGTGTTTAATGTGGCCAAGCCACAGAGATAGATTCCGAAATTTACGGAAGATGCTCCCGACGAGTTCTTCGATCATTTTGAAACGGTTGCGACGACGATTAAATGGCCTAAAGATAAATGGTCTGTGTTATTGAAGAGTGTCCTTATTGGAAAAGGATGCAGTGTATACCTTTCCTTGTCTCAAGGCCAGAGGAAGGAGTATCAAGAAGTTAAGAGGAGTGTGCTGCAAATGTATCAGATGACCCCTTAATATTATGATGAAAGATTCTGAAATTTACGGAAGGACGAGAAAATTACTTTCCTGGATTATGGTTATGAGGTTAGGGGCTGCCAAAGTTAGAGAGATGGGTAATTTAGAAGAACTGCTAGTGCTAGAACAATATTTACGAGGAGTTCATAAACATATTCGAATGTACGAGAGAGAGAGAGAGAGAGAGAGAGAGAGAGAGAGAGAGAGAGAGAGAGAGAGAGAGAGAGAGAGAGAGAGTGAAAAAAACTTGATAGAGCCCCTTCACTAAGTGAAGATTTTAATATTATCAGTCATATACCCTTCTCGGGTATAAAGTTTCCCTTGTCATTCTGACCAACTGACAAGTATTCGCCAAACATGGAAAACAGTTCAGTAATAACTATGGGAGCAAGTTCAATAGTTACAGCGGATGTACTACTGGTATTATTCCAAAGTAGAATGTGCAGAATGTGACACTACTACAACAACAATCGTCGAATCGTCCTCCTTAAGGTGCTGTGAAAGACGTGCAGAAGATTAATATCGTCTGTTATAAGTGTGGCAAAAAAGGCCATATAAGTAAGGAATGTTGAAGAATAAAACGGGAAAGGTCGACAAGGAAAATAAACCAGCTTACATTCGCACAAGTGGGACAACCCCAAACAGCATAGATGACTTTAAACCATATATTTATGAAGGTATGTCAGCCACTTTGGAAGGAGTGAGCAGATCCCGCTCACGATATTATGCAACACAGGATCTAATCATAGCGTGGGGACACGAGGTGTACACCCATTGGTGGAACAGTCTCTCACAGGAGATTCGGATATTTTGAACCAAATAGGCGGTAAGGAGGTTACTCCTATTTGCTGTTTGAAACTGTTCTACGAGTTAGTGACATGTCATTTTGATTTTGTGGTGAAAGATTAATTGGCTGTCGAAGGAGAAGTCATGCTGGGAAATGAGGTTGATGGAGCGCCATTTGTGCCTTGTCCCATTGTTATGGAGAAACAAATGAAGTATAGTCCTACCACTGAACTCGGGAAGGACTGCTCATATCTGTTTCCTAATTGTGTGATGACTCGGATTATGATGATGAAAGTTACTGCAGAAGAAGACAGAGAAACTGAAAGAACGATGAACATGGAAGATTTGTTTATGGAAGAAGAGGTTTCCCGTGATAGTACACAAGAGGAGAACTCCCGAGAGAGCCCGAGAGAAGAGGAACGACAGACGAATGAACAGGAAGGCAAGGAAGCAATGGACTTGGAAGAAATAGAAAACTCAACGTTAGAAGTAGGACAAGTGAGTAGGAAGAGGCTGATAGGATTGACACGGAAGGGTGCGACGTTAACATAATTACTGTACCGTGTGGTGCATGAGATGGAGGTGCATCAATCTTCCACCTGTTATTACTTCAAGAATGGATTGCTTATGAGGAAGCATAGACCACCGATATCCCTGGGAATGCTGAATGAGGCATATACCACTGAGACACAGGTGATCGCAGTAGCTCAAGAAACAGGACACATGGGAATTAGAAAGACAACTGAGAAGATTATGAAACAATTTTTCTAGTCTGACATACATAGGGATGTGAGCCAATTTTGCTGTGCATGTCATGTTTGTCAGAAGGCTGGAAAGCCTAATGAGTGCATCAAGAAAGTTCCCTTACACCGGATTGAAGTACGAGGAGAATCCTTCAGCAAGGTAATGATCGACATTGTGGGACCGGTACTAAGAACGAAGAAAGGCCACAAGTATATGTTAACTTTGATGTGTCCAGTAATCCGGAAATTGTTCAGAGCCGCTGAGGAACAAATTTCACGTCAAAAATGTTTCAAGACGTGATGAAACTGATGGATGTGAAACAACAATTGTCTACTGCTTACCGCTCTGAGACCCAAGGTGCATTAGAGAGATTTTATCAAACCCTAAAGAGTATGTTAACCAATTACTGCAATGAAACAGGAAATGGATGG
Source organism: Palaemon carinicauda (assembly GCF_036898095.1). Lineage (NCBI taxonomy): Eukaryota > Metazoa > Arthropoda > Malacostraca > Decapoda > Palaemonidae > Palaemon > Palaemon carinicauda. The sequence goes on from NC_090725.1 coordinate 146,668,237, forward strand.
GGCATCGGACTATCGTTAATGTTATATGAGGTACGCAATGCTTATAAAAAAAGCATGGGATGTAGCCCAATTAAGATGGTGTTCCGACAAAAATTAAGAGGACTGATTAAAATGTTAGCAGTAAAATGGAAAAATCGAGAAGAAACGGAAGGAGAATATGTCAAGAATTTGAGGATAAGCAAGATAAGGAAATCTTCCCTTAAAACCTGAAAACGAGCCAAGAAAAAAGGAAGAAAAAGTTTGATATGAAAAATAAGAACAGACAATTTGCTGTAGGACAGCAGGTATTGGTTTTCTTATCAATGAGAATATTCCCTCTCACCAACAAGTTCCAAGGACCATTCCGGATTTTGGTGAAGAACAGCGACCTGATCTATGTTATCGAAACCCCAAGAAGAAGGAGAAGCCAGAGCAAGGTATAAGTTGACTTATTGAAACCATACTTAAACGAAAACAAGACCGAAGCTTCACAGATGTGTATGGCTCAAACCATTCTATCCACGGAAACGATGATGGATATAAGGTAGGAGCTGTAGGCAAAGTGAATAATTCTTTGTCATTAGGAACTTTGAAGAGAAATTAACTTATTTGAACAAGGAGCAGCAAGAGGAATTAAGCCGATTGATTAAAAGTTTTCCTGAAATTGTCTCAGACGTCCTAAAATAAACCATCTTGATGAAGCATGAGATACATCCTCAACACTACGGAAAGACTGTTCAAGCAACACTCTTATCGACTGTCGCCATATCACTGAGAAGTCATGAGAAATGAAATGAACTATTTGTTACGAGACGGATTAGCTGAACAAAGCTCTTACAGTTCTCAAAGCTTGCCTGTTAAAAAAACCCGACGGATCTTTCAGGATTTGTATGGACTATCGAAAGTTGAATTCTATCAGTGTGGCCGATAATTATCCATTGCTACTTATAGACCAACTACCTGACAACATTGGACAAGCAAGGTTCCTCTCTTAAGATCAAATTATTAAAAGGCTATTATCAAATTCCTTTGGACGCAAAGTTATTAAAAATAATTATCAGCTTTTATAACCCCATTTGGGTTGCATCAATACACAGTCATGCCATTTGGTCTAATGAATGCATGTGCTATCTTTCAAAGAGTGATGGATAACCTCCTAGGATCGATTGAAGGAGTAGACATATATAACGACTATATTGAAACATATTCATTGACCTGGGAAGAACATTTCCGAATCCTGGAGAAGGTGTTTGAAACGCTGCGAGGAGCACCTCTGACGATTAACCGTGAGGAGAGCAAATTTGGAAAGGCAACTATTCAGTACTTGGGATTTGAAGTCGGAAGTGGGCAAATCACCCTGGTAGCCGCTAACGTCAAAGGAATAAGGAAATCGTTACCCTTCACAACAAGGAAGCAATCACAATGATTTTCATGGATGGCATGATTCTACTGACGGTTTTTCCTGAATTTTTCGGCTGTAGTCGCTCCTTTGACAGATTTGACTAGCCCCAAGAAAAAGTTTGCATGCTCCAGCAAGTGCCAGAATCCTTCAATAAGATAAAAGCCATATTATCTTCAAAACCGATACTACAACCACCAAATTTCAAAAAGAAATTATTTCCAATAATGAGATTGGAGGTGTCATATTGCAATAAGGCAAGGAAGGAGTTTTTCATCCCGACTGTTTTATGTCGTCAAAGCTGAAGAAGCATCAACGAGCCTACTCAACAGTTGAAAAGGAGCTACTAGCGCTAATCGCAGCGATAAGGAAGTTTGTAGTCTATGTAAATAGACCACAGAATGAAGAAATTATGGTTTATTCAGATCACCCTCCTTTAACTTTTGTTAATAAAATTAAGAATAATAATCAAAGGTTACCTACAAGGTCATTATGTTTGCAACCATATTGTATTAATGTAAAGCAAATATCAAGTAAAGGTAACGTGGTTGCAGATTATTTATCTTGGGCTGATTCGGTAGATTCAGGCGTGGAATAAATAATCTTTTTGGGAGGAGCTATCTTACGAATCTGGTTTAACATGAGATTAGAATATTTTATTCACATATTTCATTTGTGTATTTAAGAGATGTATACCCAACACGTAAGGTTAGTTCTACTCACGTAGGATTAAGTAATGTCTGTAAATTACATAAAAAATTTCGTCATTCATTTACTTGTATTTTCATTCAGTTCTGGGTATGTAAATTTATGTTATTTTAAAGAATTAGATTTTCATTTCACGTAGCTGTGTTACAAAGTCTTATGTAACCTTGTTAAAAGGTATGCTGTATGCCACACACACTAGGGATTCCATCATATTTCCACGTGGGTGGAAGAGGCATGAAGGCTCTAGACTGAGGTTTAATCTTTTTTTTTTTAATGTTACGAGAGGAGGTAGGCGGAGTTAGCTGAGAGAATTGCCTCGCCATCGACAATAGTACCCTAATTTCCTAACGCTAAGTTGGCCACCTCACGCCGCTAGAACCAAGCCCCAAGGCTACGAGAAAGCTTTATCAGAAGCATCTAAAGTAAATTAAAATTATATATAAGGACCCAGCAATGCATAGGAGTAAAGAGATCCAGCCTGATTCCGAAAGAACCTTCGTCTGACAGTCTTCTCCAGCATCTATTCAGCCACTACGTATCTCCTTTCCAACGTTCTTAGTGTCTCCTCTCAAACGTGCATAGTGTATCCTCTCAAACGTGAACAGTAATGTCTCTCCAACATATACCGTGTATAGTGTTGTTTAAACATTAGTAATATTATTGTGTCTAAGTTGAAAGTGAAGTATGTTACTATAGGTAGATTTTATGGTATAAATTTATCATGATTGGCCCTGTGAGATTAGGTTAAACAGTGAAGTGCATTTAATTTTGCTTATCGCTTAGGTAACCCTGTGTAAGTCAAAGGACGTAAAGAGCAACAATAGTATATGTAAGTGTAAATTTTAATTATTTTTTACAGTGTTAAAGTGTCAACTTTTTTCATTAATAGTTAGAATTAGATATTTTTATAAAATAATTTATAGTAAAACAAGTGATTGTATAGTTTTTATAAAGTATCATTTTTTTCCTTATCTAAGGCTTAGTTCAGATTTAATATTTTGAGTGATTTATTTTTGGCGTAAATTTTATTTGAATTTGCTATTTTTATAGAATACACATAGTTTTGTAAAATGTGTATTATTTTGATCACCAATAATTAGTTCAGAGCTTTGCTCTAAGAACCCAAGTAAGAGATTGACTTAAAAAAAGTACCAGTTAAATATATCGCAGGCAACCAGTTTTGTTTTCAGTGTAAAGTAAAAAGACCTTTTAGATATTCAGTGTTCATATATATTATTGCCTGGGAGTTGCGTATAATTCTCAGAGCTTGGAGATTTTCTATTGTGTATCAAATTATGTAATATAAAGCAGGTGAGTTTTGGAGCCCGCAAATTTGCGTAATTTACTAGTCGTAATAATATATATATATATATATATATATATATATATATATATATATATATATATATATATATATATATATGTATATATATATATATATATATATATATATATATATATATATATATATATATATATATATATATATATATATATGTAATTATATATATATATATATATATATATATATATATATATATATATATATATATATATATATATATATATATATATATATATATATATATATATATATATATATATATATAAATATATACATATATATATATATATATATATATATATATATATATATAATTACATATATATATATATATATATATATATATATATATATATATATATATATATATATATATATATATATATTATATATATATATATATATATATATATATATATATATATACATATATATATATATATATATATATATATATATATATATATATATATATATATATATATATATATATATATATATAGTTGAATGTAAAATAGAAAAAAAGTTTGCTTCATTGTTTTAAGAATGGAAATGAATGAATAATCTTGCTAACATTACTATATTCTCGATGCTCAATATATTTTTCTGTATCAAAATCTATTTTTAGGTTTAAAAAAAAAATAAATGAGGTTTGCCATAAGCAAAAACACATGTGAAATCAATAAGTTATACTAATCAAAATAAACAAAGCAATAAGAAAACACAAAATGGATATGTGAAAAAATTACTCATTAATACAGAAAGGGAAAAATAATTTTCTCCCCGTAAGATTAAGTAAATTGCTAACTGATACCACGACTTGGAACAATCTGTGATGGGCCAAGAGTAGGTTGTGACTCAAAGGCAGTGTGAAAGCAACTGAGTACTTTATTATAGACACATCGAGTATATATACACACTAGGTCCCGGCAAGAAGGTCACAAAATACAACATGCTATTTCTTTTACAACTGGTGACCGGTTCTGTTAACAGTTAACAATGAGAAATAGGCAGACAGGTTGATGCAAGTTGCTGTTAGTGTGAGGGGAGAGTGAAGATACAAAGGATAATATATAAACAAAGAGAAATGTCGTTACTATGTACGATCGTGTGACATATGGGTGGTATATGGCTCCCCACCTAAAAATGACACACTATACATGTTAAATAGGGCCTCCTGGTTTAGAGAGACGAACTGTAGGCGAGTCATCTGGCGAGAGATAAGCAGGTTTTATACGAATAATGGACAACCAGTCTTCTTTGCCATGAATGTTTAGTAGGAATGCTTTCGGATTGCGTCGGATCACAAGGAAAGGGCCCGTGTAAGGGGGCGTTAGCGGTGGCTTGCTAGTGTTATTGCGTAGGAAGACGTGTGTTGCAGAGTGCAAGCCTGTTGGTATGTGATGCTTCGCTGGGGGCTTGTAAGTCTGGCAGCATGGAGTAAATTTTCCCACGACTTGACGTATGTAGTGGAGATCGTCGGAGGAGGTTGCAGAAGTATAAAATTCGGCCAGGACGACTAACGGGTCACCATACACCATTTCAGCTGCCAAGACATCTAGGGCGTCATTATGAGTGGTCCTTAGTCCCAGGAGGACCCAGCGAAGCTGAGTAAACCAGTTGGAGTCCTTGCAGCGGGACATCAAAACTGCTTTGAGGGTGCAATGAAAATATTCAACCATTCCATTGGCAGCAGGGTTGTAAGCAGATATCTGATGTAGGGTGATGCCCAGGAGATTAGCTAATGATGTCCACAATTGAGAGGTGAAAGTGGTACCCCTGTCAGAAGTAATATGCCCAGGGATACCAAATATTGCTATCCATTCTGAGAGTAAGACAGATGTACATGGGGCGGACGTTGCAAGTTATCATGGGAATGGCTTCAGGCTAACGAGTGGAGCGGTCAATGACGGTAAAAAGGTAACGATGTTCTTGTGATGTGGGTAGGGGGCCTACAACATCAACATGAATGTTGGCAAAACGACGCTGAGGTTGAGGAGAGGTGCCCAATCCTGAATCCGTGTGTCGATGTACTTTGGAAGTTTGGCAAGAAGTACAGGCACGGACACAATCCTTAGCATCCTTAGTAATGCCGTGCCAAATAAACTTCATCTTCAGCAGCAGTGCAGTAGAACGCCGCGAAGGATGTGAAAGTCCGTGAATGAAATCCAACACCTGTCGGCGCATGGGAGCAGGAACCTACGGTCGTGGTCTACCAGTCTCAGAGGAAGGTGGTGTTGGAGGTGTCTAGGGGGACGTCTTCCCAACGCAGGGTTATGTAGGATGCCCTACATGCTTGATACTCTGGATCCTGTCGTGGGGCCTCAGCCAAGGCGTTGTAATCCAATCCCAGTTGAATGGTGGCCAACGTATTTCTTGACAGGGTTTCGGCAACGGGATTCATTTTCCCAAGGACGTGTTGAAGGGTGCAATTGTATTCAGGCACGGTGGAGAGATGTCGGCGTTGACGGGCAGACCAGGCGTCAGACTGTCGAGTGAAGGCTTGCACCAGAGGCATAAGGTCTGTGCCAATGATGAAGGGCATAACTTCTAAGAAATGGCGAAAGTGACGGACAGCCAAGTGCACCGCCAGCAATTCGCGATCAAAGGTAGAATAACCTAACTCTGCCTTGGACAGTTTTCTTCTGAAGAAGGCCAATAGGCGGGGCGATCCATTAACCACCTGTTCGAGTACTGCACAAATAGCGACGTCGCTGGCATCAGTGGAGAGAAGGAGAGTCGCATGTGGTACGGGAAAAGGGAGAGCAGCAGCAGTTAATAGGGCATTCTTTGCATTGCAGGTCTTTTGGCTTGCCCTTGAGGGCGACATAGAAGGGAGCAAGAGTGGTGGCAATGGCTGTCAAAAAGCGGTGGTAACAGTTGATTATGCCCAAGAATTCCTGCAGTGCTTTGATGGTCGAGGGCGTGGGGAGTATCTGAACGGCTGCTACCTTCTCAGGAGGGGATTGACTCCTTCAGGAGTGATGTCGTGACCTAAGAACGACATTTCGTTGGCACCAAAGGTACACTTGTCGTACCGGACTACAAGCCCGTTTTACTGTAGGCGGTCGAGCACGATGCACAGGTAACAGAGGTATTCCTCTTTTGAGGAAGAGAATATAAGTATGTCGTCCACGTAACATACACAAATGGGGAGGTTTCCTAAGATGCCATCCATGAGACGTTGAAAAGTGGAACCAGCATTATGAGAGCCAACACAGGAGTAATTGAATGTGTATGTACCAATGGGAGTGGTGATGGCGGTCTTGGGGATGTCTTCTGGGTTCATAGGCACCTGATAATACCCCTCCAGGAGGTCGAGTGTGGAGAAAACCTTCGCTTTGTGCAGGTAGGAGGTTACGTCGGCGACGTTTGAGAGGGGGTAGTGATCCGTTTCTGTTTGCTTGTTCAGGCACCTGTAATAATCCCCACATGGACATAGGGAGCTGTCTTTCTTCAGCACTATGTATAAGGGTGACGACCATGGGCTGGAGGCCTTTTGACAAAGGCCCATTTCTTTCATTTCGGCGAACGTCTGTTTTGGAAGCTGCCTATCGATTCGGTGCTAGATGTCTGAATTTGGCGAAGACTGTGGGCCCTGTCGTCTTCATATAGTGATAAATACCTTTTTTAGCAGGAGCCGTGGGCGTTTGGTGAAGTTCTGGACAGAAAACTTCCAGGTACGACGTTCGAAGGTGGGCATAGGCATCCGTGGATGCGCTGATGTGGAGAGCGAGGTTGGAAGGGGCGGGTTGAAGAGATGTCGACAAGTACGAGTCTGCCTTGACCAATCTTCGGTGGGCGACATCGACCGGTAGGTGGAAGTGAGTGTCAAGACAGACAAATAAATTGAAAAATATAGTTCAAGAAATGGGATAAGACAGTGACTAATCTGCATTTCAAACTTTCTTATATTTAAATGAAAATTTCACAACTTCATTCTTAAGCACTTCATAAATTTCTAAGTTACTTAAAATTCTGCAAAGCTTCCTTAAACTCAAAGTGACAAGTGCTCTTACACTAAAAATATTACATCATAATTTTCTTGGCCGAGCCTACAGCTAGGAGACAGAGTGTTCATTAAAATGTTTTCACACTTTAACTTCTTACTTAAAGACAAATCATAACTTCATTTATAATTTCTTATCTTAAATAGAGTCCTTGAACAATGGAGCAACACGAGCCGTTTACTATGATAAGGGCTCCCTCAGACTGACGCTAGGTGTGGCACTCCCGTAAGACGTGGTCATTAGGCGTCCGGGGGCAGGTGCCACCTTTCCTAGGGGTGTCGAGGTAGTAGTCCGTTTTGTTACTAGCCAGATGTTCTTCCGGATGTTCTTCTTCTCCTTGCTGCAGCTTTCCCACACAATATGTAAGAACAAAGAGAAGGCAACAAAAAGCTCTTCATCAACATATTGAGGAGACAACAGAATCCTGTCGCGGGTGAAGGCTGAGGTAGCATGTGTTCCAAAGCAAAGCCAGCAGGCAGAGGCCGTTTACATGACCCCAAAAAGGGGTTTCAAGCATTTGTTAAATGACAGTGAGAGAGGAAATCCGCACGGAGGATTGGCAATGTGACGTCAGCAACGAGAAACTTCAAATTAAATTTCCCATCCCCAAACGATAATGTGAGGTTCTCATAACTATAAGTGGGTATCGCAGATCCGAGGGAAGCTACCAGGCATACGTCGGAAGACTCAGACAGACTACACCGTGTCCTGAAGAGTTCCCTTGGCAAAAGAGTGCGACAAGCACCCGTGTCGACCAAAAATCGTACATCCGTTCCTGCATCATGTGAAAAGGAAAGACTAGAAACACGGGAGGCCACTGCCACAAAGGATGGCCTACTTACACGTTTTTTGGAAACTGACAATCCTTGGCAGCAGTAAATGGCTGTAGAAGTCGTCGGTTAGGGCGCGAGCAAGTGGTGGTGTGGCGGGATGTTGCAAGAACAACCCCCACACCCTTGAATCACTCTAATTGACAATAGTCTCCTCAATACAAACTTTCCCCTTACGTTATCAACTGGACTCTTGGGCAAAAGGGAAATAAAAACAAACCATAACATTAAGCCGTCCGCCATGGGCTTTTGACATAACAACTTTCAGAAATCGAAAATCGTTTTATTGCTTCTATGTATGCATAAACATATCGTACATGCTCCCCAGAAGTTTCAGCCAATTATTTTTACAAATAACGAAGATATAGCGGTCTTTAAATGATGACGTCACCCTTACTGTGTCGTCTGCATGACTGAGTTTGAAAAATTCGTCTTTGTGTGTTATTTTTGCATATCTATAGCAATTTTTCACTTATGTTTTGAGCTATCCTACGTCTGACAGAAATGGGAGGCATTGGTAAAACGTAGTTGAACGAATTCTACTCCTCAGAGAACAGAAGCCAAAGTTTCCAAACAGTTACAGAAGTTATAATGCATGCGTTTGTTTACTTGAAGTTCGTATGTAGATTGTTTTCACAACGTCCTCGGGAACTTTATAGCAAGGCCAATGTTACCTAAGGTTATAAAAAGAACAATTAGTCAATCATTTTTCCAAACAATGAAGATATAGCGGTCTTAAAATGATGACGTCATCCTAACTGCGTCGTCTATCTGACTGAGTTTGAGAGAATCGTAGTTCTCTCTCTCTCTCTCTCTCTCTCTCTCTCTCTCTCTCCTCTCTCTCTCTCTCTCTCTCTCTCTCGAATTATATAAAACTGCCATTTATACAAATACTATAATTCTCTCTCTCTCTCTCTCTCTCTCTCTCTCTCTCTCTCTGAAGTTCGCATGTAGATTGTGCTTTCATAATATCCTCAGGAACTTTATAGCAATTGCAATGTTACCTAAGGTCATGAAAAAAAAGATAGTCTATCATTTTTCCAAACAATAATGTTATAGCGGTCTTTAAATTATGACGTCATACTTACTGTCGTCTGCATGACTGAGTTTGACAGAATCGCAGTTATGTTTATTTTTGCATCTCTCTCTCTCTCTCTCTCTCTCTCTCTCTCTCTCTCTCTCTCTCTCCTCTCTCTCTCTCTCTCTCTCTCAAATTATTCAAAGCTGCCACTTATACAAATTCTATAATATCAATGTTCAACTCTCTTAGAATCAAATAATGGTTGATCTCTCTCTCTCTCTCTCTCTCTCTCTCCTCTCTCTCTCTCTCTCTCTCTCTCTCTCTCTCTCTCTCTCTCAATTTGAACTGCCATCTACAGTATATCAACCAAAAGCTATCACTCCAAAATTAAATTCATGATCTCTCTCTCTCTCTCTCTCTCTCTCTCTCTCTCTCTCTCTCTCTTACTCTTATGTTTCGATATATCTTACTTCTGGCAGAAATGAAAGGCATTGATTGAGGGTAGCTAAATGAAAACTACCAGCTACGAGAACAACAGCAAAGTTTCCAAAGACATATAGAAATTATAATGCATGTGTTTATTTACCTGAAGTTCGTATGTAAATTGTGCTTTCACAATGACTTCTGGAACTTTATAGCAATGTCAATGTTACATAAGGTGAAGGAAAGAACAAAAAGTAAGTGGAGACAAAAAAAAAAAGAACCAAGAAAGAGGGAAACATTAATAAGAGTAAAAGCTGAAACCTGCTAACTAAAACACTGGCAACAATAAGAGATCGCTGGCAACTCCTAACATAGGAATAGTGAACTGAGGGTTCAAATACCTCGTTTAGGGTGCATTTGTGTAAGAATAAACAATAAAAGTTATCATAAAAATATTATCTTGATTTCTTTAAGAAAAGAAGCGAAAATTTGTTGCAAATCTTTGGGAGCTCATAACTCAAAATCATACTTATTCACACTTAGGTACATTTTTCTCACTTATTTGTTGTTCGATATTAGAGAGAAAGATATCATTGAAAAGAAGAATAAAATTCCCACAATTCTGTCAGACAAAATTTTGATTTTCTTTTAAAAAAATTTTTTTCACGATTATTTTCCGTCTAGACGAGGAAAAAAAATGAAAATTCATTAAAAAAAATAAAAAGGAAAATCAAAATTCTGTCTTACAGAATTGTTCGGTTGATAGAGTAGTTTTTATGGTATAAGTTTCAATACAATTGATTTTATAATAGTTGGGAAAAATGTGCTTAAATGTTTTGGTTAAATCATGATTTTTGCTAATAAATCCAAAAGTTTTTGATCAAATGACTTGAAATTTTTATATGGGAAAAGTATTATATATGTCTAAAATATATATAGAAATGGTGTAATTTGGATCATTAGAAAAAAAAATGGCGGACATGGCGGACGGTCCCCGTAACACTATATTTCTTAAAACTAAAATGCTTAACCCAAAACCATCCACAATCAAAATACTTAAAACTAATCATAAACTTGATAAATATACAATAAACTAACACCATTCACATAAAAATCTTACAAACTTAAAATTAAAAGGCACATCAACACCAACATTTGTTTATGCATGGACCTCTTTGTCCACACAAAGGCCAACAGTCTTTAATAGCCCAAAACCATAACTCTGCAGCAACCGGAACACTGATATATATCAATACACGAATGCATTAATTGGTTTGGGTTGTGGGCATTATCATCATCATCATCATCATCATCAATAATCCAAACAAAGTCCTTCAACCGGGGTGAATCATTAAGGTAACGATATCATCAAGATCTACAGAGCAATCCAATCAGGTCCTTAAACAATCCAGGTCATCAGTAATTAATTCCACATTCAAGGAGAAATCTCTCTAAAGGAGGAATTAAGGCTGTTGAAATAAACAAAACACTTCTACGCTGATAAAAAATATAAATTAATCCAGCACTAAAACCACACAACTGCCTCTAGGTGCCGTTAAATAAAAAGAACATTCACCCAAGACATTTACAACTTTCCTAACCTAGCTAAAAACATAAACAAACAACCTCATTTACACCAACAGTCTTTCTCACAACAAACAATCGATACACTAACTACCTCTCTCTCTCTCTCTCTCTCTCTCTCTCTCTCTCTCTCTCTCTCTCTCTCTCTCTCTCTCTCTCTCTCTCAGGATTTGCTAAAAAACAAAAAAATAAAAATAAACAGAAATTGATCCTCCACAGTGGGTGATGGGTGGCTTTGTTGCCGCTCCGGCACGTCACGGGGTAGGAGTGTGTGTCCTATGGCATTCACATCAGCTTCAGTTGACGTTGAATAGGTGTCCTCTTTGTCAGGAGTGGAGGTGTTTATGGAGGTCTTGAAGGTCGTGAAGTGGCTATCCATAAGGACGTCAGCTTTGGTCATCAAGTATTTTTTTGGATAAACTATCGATATTGGGTATGGCAGTGCGTATAGGTTCGGGTAAACAGCGTACCCAAAGGGCTCGAAGTAGGGTTACCTCACAAGGAGAGCCGTCTGCAGGCAAGCGATACAGGTCATTTTCCTGAGGGTGAGCGAAGCCCTTTGATCCCCAACGTTTGTTGACAGAGCTGAAAAAGCTTTGCTATACGGGCAGCTGGCGACGGCGAGTACTACTGCAGAAGGTATGTTTTGAGGGTGTCATACGCTATTGCGGCGTCTCCTTGCTCACAAATCGAGTCGGAGATTTCCGGGAAAGTGTCCTTGGGTATCGCCGCGAGAACATAATCTGCTTGGTGGTTGAGCGAGTCACGCCCTTGATGTGGAACTGGACTTCTGCACGCTGAAACCAAGCAAACGCTTCTTCGTTGGGGAACGACGAAAGTTTGAATGGGGCGGCGCCAATTTCCGTGGAGTCCTCCATAGTAACAGTGAAGGGCAGGGGGAGGCAGGAGGACGAGTTGACTTACGTGGTCACCAATGTGACAGGCCAAGAGTAGGTTGTGACTCAAAGGCGGTGTGAAAGCAACTGAGTACTTTATTATAGACACATCGAGTAAATATACACACTAGGTCCCAGCAAGAAGGTCACAAAATACAACATGCTATTTCTTGTCCAACCAGCAACCGTATCTGTTTACAGTTAACAATGAGAAATAGACAGACAGGTTGATGCAAGTCGCTGTCAGTGCGAGGAGAGAGCGAAGATACTTAGGATAATATATACAAAAAAGAGAAATGTCGTTACTATGTACGATCGTGTGACACACGGGTGGTACAAATCTAAAGTGCAAGGCAAGATCGCTTTCAGTCATGCTTTAACAGAGGCTTTAACAGAAGCCATAACCTAAGTTATAGCTGTAGTTCAGAATTTATCTCGTGAGACTAATGAGTTATATACCAGCGAGTTCTACCTATCTTCCCGACATACCAGGTAACCCAACTGATAGCTTTTGAATCGAATGACCCTAATGAGTTAATGTGTTATGAAAATCAACACAATACCATGTTTGCATAGAAATCAATTTATATCTCACACCCAGATCAAACCCCAGTTTATGTGAGCTGAAGATTACCTACTGTTGACTACTGCTACATACAGATGTAATCCAATCAATCACTCAGTCATCAATTCATACGAGTGGTACAGACACTTTAGATAATACTTTCTACGTCAAAACTTATTATTGTGTTCAGTTTTTAATTTTCTCAATTATCTTGATTTTAGAATTTTCCACATATTTTTTTTTTTCATGTTTGGGAGCCAGGTTTTGACATTAAGCCCAAGCAAAACGGTATTAACCTTGCATAATATACCGGCTTGGTTTATTAAACTCTCATTTAGTGGTCGTTGGGTCTTTTCTTCCAACTAAAGGTAGATCTCTCCTTTCTAGAAGAACATTAGAAAATTTTGTGGTGCTTCCTCAGCATCTGTAGATTAGTTTTCACCGATGTTGATTAGATTGTGCATTCGAATGTGTGGATATGACAATTGACTTATCATTAGATACTTATTCTGATCACAAAACACCGTTATTTATGTAGAAACTATTTATTCATCTACGAGATTAGCTAAAATATTAGGTTTTGGGTCACACTTTCCTTATTTTTTTCCAGAGTTTTGCATTGAAACAAGAACTAACACGTTCAAATTGAGCCTCATAAACATTGAAGATAGTGTCAAGTGTAACTTTACGAAAATTTAAATCTAGTTCAAAAACTACAACAGAATGAAGAAGAGAAACATGAAATAATTCTAAAAATATCTAATACGAAACCTAATATTAAATATGTAAACTTGATAAGCACAACACAAACATCTGAGGTTCCGTTGCAAAGGAACAGTTTAATGCTAAGGTCACATCGACTTCCCGGATAGCCCCGGACCGTCTAGGACCTTATCCCGGGCGATCCTGGAAAAAATTTGAATGACTCTTTATCAGTCCTTGACAGTCCTTCGCAGTACAGAAAGGTCTAAGATTGTCCAGGATGTCACCCCTGATGTTTTTGTATGTCAAAATCACCAAGGTGAATCTGGATGTCCGGGATAGTCCGGGCCATTTAAGTGATTGAAGGACAAATAAATAAATAATAAATAATTAAAAATATAGTAAGTTCCTTTAATGAGAATTTTTTCCAAATTATGTTTGACATTTTGCATATAATAAGAAAAAAGATGAAAGGAATGCAACAAATAGAAATAAAACGAATATATTACTAAGAACAAATTAAAAT
>NC_090725.1:146682724-146685224 GCF_036898095.1 Palaemon carinicauda
TTCTAAAGACCCTGTATTGTAGATCGAAGTTCCTGAATACTCTTGCAATAATATTTCATCTTCCATTGCATACTCCGTTCTCATTATATCTTTCTTTCTTTTATTCATCTTGAGCCCAATATCGTTTGATATTTCATGCATTCTGGTAAGCAAGCATGCCAAATCCTTTGGTGGTCTGCTAACAAGGACAGCATTATCAACATACTCTAGGTATGCTAATTTCATATCAACAATCCAATTCAATCCTTCTCTACCATCTCCGTATGTTCTACGCATTACAAAATCCATGGGTAGGATAAACAACATAGGTGACAACACATTCCCTTGGAGTGCTCCGCTTTCACTGGTAATTCATTTGACATTAATTTTGCACTTGCTATGCTCATGAACAAACTTAATCAAATTTGCATATTTGAAAGGAATTCCATAATAACGTAGGGCTCTCCACAAAATTGGCCGGTGTACACTAGCAAAGACTTTTCCATAGTCCACAAATGCCATCGAAAGTGAATTTCTATATTCTACGAGTTGCTGTACATGTCTTAAAATGAAAATTTGGTTAATGCAACTTCAACCTTTTCGAAATCCTGCTTGTTCATCCTCGATGTGAGTGTGTGTGTCCGTACAGGAAAGAGTGCACTCATCATTTAAGACAGCAGTAAGCACCTGACAACATTTGAATTACCAACACTATTACATCTGTGTGTCGTAATACACTGTTCAAATAAACAAACCTGATAAACGTGAACTAAAGATTGGAAGAGTGAATCTAGGACGGAGAAAATTTCCCGTTGGCGATCATTCCATCCATCGGAGTAAGAAGGATCCTATTAGAAAGGAAATCCCAGGTCATAGCTGACGTCATTTCATCTCTGAGCGAAGGGGGCCAACTTTACTTATCCTTTATCCCAGAGATAAGTCAGAGGAACCCTCAATTGACAACACAGTTTTCTATTCCTATATAACGAAACAGGAAGTCGAACTCGAAAATACTTTACTGGCTGCCTCTAGCGCAAGAACCTGTGTCATGCTATAGGCATAGCAATCTAGATCTAGACGAACAAACGAAAATACTGATGAGAAATTTAAACAAGAAAATTATATCTAGAATTAAGCTTCGAGAACACTGGGTACCATAGTATTATTCTTTGTGAATGAAAAAGCAAACTCTTAGATTTATCTGCATGCCTTGCACTACATGGTGGATGGTATAGTCTGGGAAGATTTAAATGAAAAGAATGGTTAGAGAGAAAAGGGTTCTTCTAGCTAACCTGCAAAGATCTCGATATCTTAGGAGCTAGTTAATCAAAATCATCACCTTCATAACCATTAAGGTCAAGTAGGATATTCCTAATTTTGTTGTAACTAAAAGCTAAAGAACTTTAGGAAAGTAAGTATAAAGTACAGTATAGAGCGAGTTTCTCATTATTCTGCTTAAGCGTATTGCTAAAAACGTCATCTGGAGGGGTTGCCACTAGCAAAGGCGGTACTTTGCAGTCTGTATCAAATAGAACAAAAAATAAAGGTAGTCTACCATTTGTGAGTCAGTTGTAATAAAGAGTGTTTCAATATTGGTCAAATCATACATAGTTTTAACTCGGGCATGATCTCTCCCATCCATATCTATGTTGAATAATATTATTATGAATCAAATCTGATATATTAAGTGTTCAATAAATGTGAGTCTCTTGTTTATCAAATCATCAATCATCAATGAACCAGACGTTGTTTCTTGTTAAGGTAAATCGACAAATAATCATATTGATATTTTCATATATCTTATGGTAGTATGTCATACAGGGGATGGTTTGTCAACCTTATATAAATGATCAACGATATAAAAGCAACATGAAAGGGGACGATAAAAATAATAATGATAAACCACGAAGGATTCTTTAAGCTACCCAGACCATCGTTTGTGAGAAACCAGAGGGAGAACAAACTACCTGGGAAGTGTGCCAGGGTGTAACCTCAAGTAAGAGAACTCTTTAAAGTTTTTTATAGCCAGGAACATACTCCAATGTCTGGAATTGATATAAGGAATGAAAATAACAATTACAAAAAAATTTGAGAGTTCGACCTAATTTGAGAGCTTAAAATTTGTTTTGACACATAACATTATACAACATTATACTGGAAAGTTATTTAATAAGAAACACGTGAGCTACTGAATGATATGAACAAAATCCCCATTTATACATTATATATCTCTTATGAATAAACCAATATCAAAATGTATGATGGTATTTGAAAATATCCCACTGAACATAATTCAAAATGGTCCGTATGTTCTTATGAAAAGGATTACCAAAAGAAGAAGATAAGAATTATTGTTTTGTACCGTAATAGCATGGATAAAACATCGAGTCATTTTCTGAAAGGAATCGGCATTAGGCTTGAAGACGGTATTCCAACGTTAAGTGAAAAGTGGACCGATACTAATGAATACGTCTCAAATTTTCCTTTGCTCTGTGGATCTTCATCTAGTGATAATAAAGGC
>NC_090725.1:146697724-146707724 GCF_036898095.1 Palaemon carinicauda
ATATGAACACGTTTCTATAGAAAAAAAGAAATTACACTTAAACGATATCTAAGTTGACTAATTTGAATTAAACGGAAAGAAATGAACAATTATGTAAGTTTCCATAAACATTTTAGATCCGACTATAATTCACCTTAAACGCTCTTAGGTTTTATGTTTATGAGTGTTATGAAGTCTTACAGGTATAAAGATCACAGTCAACCGATGATTTGGGAATATCTTATATGGAAATCAATTCTTAATTTTTTACAAAATAGGAATTCATTTTCCAGCAGTATTTTGTTATGCAAACTAGGCTTAGCTATACAAAGCTTTTACATATGTAAACTGAATGGCTGTCAGGTGGACGTGCAGATCTTGTTCTTATCAAATCAGAAAACTGAATGAAAAATATAAGATGGCTGAATGGTGGATTATAAGAGTAAATTTCGTGTGTAAACAAACCTTTTGCAGTTCATATCCTCTGGCATTTTGATGGACAAGCAATGACTCGCTAAGTAGAGCAAAAAAGGAGTTATAAAAGATACCGAACTTTTGTAATTTATTTATAATTGATTGATCAAATCTATAGGGAATCATATTCATTTTGACAAAACCATAAATTAAGGGACAAAATATTTAATTGTTTGAGGCCGAATCTCTCTTGAGGCTCGGTCAAAAATTAAATCTCGGATCCATGCGTCTAAGTTGAAAATGATAAATGATGGTCTTTCTTGATAATATATTTCCGGAAACTTTGCCGTGGGAAGGAGGGAAGTTTGTTTGAATGTTGTAATTAACATTTGTTTCAATTATAATTTCGCCTTACCATTGATACATATCCTTTTGGTATGAGTTCTTTACAATTTTCTCTTATTCTTGGACGTTAAATGACCGACCATGTCAGGCAGTTCGCAGTGATAACTGAAGTGCTCTCGTTATGGGGGATTTCCAGACATAAGTATGAAATCGTCTTAATTGCGTCGAGAGATGGATGATCCACCAAACACCTTCTATTCGGCCACTGGTCAGGAATAACAACGGAAGCCGTGCAACACACTTCCCACGTTCACAGAGGGCATATTGTTTACACGGAGTCAAGTTCATTAGTAAATTTGATTCTCTCTCTGCTTGTAAACACGGCGGAACGGCGTGCAACACTTCGTGAAATTTTGCTCTTACTTGGATTAAATTCTTATACATCCCCTTGTTATTGTTTATTTTAAGATAAAAATTATCAATTTCTCTCCCTCTCTCTTTGAAATATTTTGTGTATTATTCCAATCGTGGATTTAAGTTATTGAATATGTTGCAGTTAATTTCAGTCTCTCCGAAACAATATCACTCCGTCTGGACTCAGCTTAGTAGTTATGCTTCCGATCGTCTTGCTAATATTAATTTCCATCTCACGTGGATTGCAATTGTTAATAACTTACATTTCTATTGCTCTGAAAAGGGAGTATGCAATGTTTAAGGCATCCGTTTTATTTTGCTTGAAAGATCACAACAATTTATTAATCACTGATTATCTTTCTCCGTATCGTACCAAGGAAGTAAATATCGTAAAAGTTTTCCCTAATGAAAGTTTAAGATCTGTGGAATAGAATAAGAAAAGTAGCCTTAGTATTATTATATCTGGTTATAAAAGTATTCGTCAAAATGGATTATATATATATATATATATATATACATATATATATTATATATATATATATATATAAGTTCAATATAGAGACGACTATCATCATCTCGTACGCCTATTGACAGAAAGGGCCTCGGTTACATTTAGCTAGTCTCTATATTGAGCTTTTATTTCAATACTTCTCCATTCATCATCTCCTATTTACCGCTTCATAATTCTCAGCCATGTAGGCCTGGGTCTTCCAACTCTTCTAGTGCCTTGTGGAGCCCAGTTAAACGTTTGGTGAACTAATCTCTCTTTGGGAGTACGAAGATCATGCCCAAACCATCTCCATCTACCCCTCACCATGATCTCATCCACATCATGGTACTCGAGTAATTTCTCTCAAAGTTTCATTTCTAATCCTCTCCTGCCATTTAACTCCCAACATCCTTCTGAGGGCTTTGTTCCCAAATCTACTAAATTTATTGGAGATTGCTTCATTGTCATACCACACCTCTTTTACATACAGTAACACAGATCTCACTAAACTGATATATAGTATGATTTTCATATGTAATTTCAGGCAATTTGATTTAAAAATTTCCCTTATCCTAGCCATAGACTGATTTGCTTTTTTTCAACCTTTCACTAAACTCAAATTCTAATGACTTGGTCTTGGAGATCATAGTTCCTAAATACCCGAACGATTCTGCTTCATATACCACGACTCATATAAATACAGTTACACAGATCTCACTAAACTTATATATAGCCTGATTTTTATATGAAATTTCAGGTGATTTGATTTAAAACTTTTCCTTAACCAAGCCATAAACTGGTTTGCTTTTTTCTATATTTCACTAAATGTCTCTGTATTGGGGATCATAGATCCTAAATACTTAAACGATTCTACCTCATTAATCTTTTCTTCTTCCAATGATATTTCATCTTCCATTGCATATTCCGTTCTCATAACTTTAGTCTTTCTTTAATTTATCTTAAGCTTAACATTATGTGATATTGCATGCGTTCTGGTAAGCAAGCATTGTAGATTTTGTGGTGTTCTGCTAATAAGAACAGTGTCATCCATATACTTTAGGTCAGTTAATTTCCTATTATCAATCCAGTCCAATCCTTCTTCACCATCTTACCCTGTTCTACGCATTAAAAAAATCCAGCATAGATGACAATACATCTGCTGTTGACTGGAATTTCATTTGGTAGAACTACAATAACATTAACTATATACTTGCTATGCTCATGAGCAGACTAGATCAAATTTATAGAGTTAAAGGAATTCCATAATGAAGCAGGACTCTCCGCAAAATTGGCCCATGTACAGTATCAAAGGCTTTTTCATAGTCCGCAAATTCCATCAAAAGTAAATTTCTATATTCTACGCATTGCTGTACAACGTCTTGAAAATAAAATTTATCAGTGCAACTTCTATCTTTTCTAAATCTTGCTTGTTCATCACTCAGCTTTTCATCAATCTTTTTCTCTAGACTCTTTAGAATGAGCATACTATATATTTTCCTGACACCTAACGTAAATGTGACCTCGGTAATTATTGCAATCAGTCAGGTCTCGCTTTTTTTATCATTTTCAGCAACACTCCTATCTCCCATTCATCAGGTTTTACCTCTGCATGCCACATTCCTTTTCTTCCAACGCCATTCTCATGAGGGTTGGCGTTGGAAGAAAATGAGTAGGAATGTTGATGACAATAAAAGCAGAAAAGGTATTAACTGAGTGGAAAGCTGTAAATAGCAGATTGTTACACGCAAACTTTAAATCAAACTAGTACAATATGAGAATTATAGTTTGCTATGCACTAATAATTGATTCCCCTGAAGAAAGGAAAGATGAATAATAAGAACCGCATAGTGTAATAGATGAGATCCTAGAGAGAGATATGAAAATTGTAATTGGTGACGTCAATTCTAATGTTGGAAGGGATAATCAAGGTATAGAGAACGTGATGGGGGTTGAGGGTCTTGGAGGAGTTCCAAATGAAAATGGAGCACACTTTTCCACTTAAGGTTAAGATATCCAAACTATATATCTCTCCTTGCTGTAATTTCCCAACCTGATTCATGGTTCTACCATTCCAATTTTGATTTTTTATATCATTTATAAACAGGAGATTTTATATATATATATATATATATATATATACACATATATATATATATGTATATTTATATATATATACATATATATATATGTATATATATATATATATATATATATATACATATTGGAGTAAGGAGACGCGTTCTGTTTTTTTCCATTCATTTATTTGCGCCGACGTTTCGTATCAGCTTGATAAATTTTCCAGGCTGAAACGATTACAAGTTAATTGTGTATAAGTAAAAAGATACACACAACGTTTACCAACACCAAAATTAAAAAGCTTTTTAATAAATTAAGAATAAAAACAGAGTAAAAACAGAAACACAGAATAACAGTGAAAGGGCTTGGAGCGAATATAGAGAAACAAATTAATTCAATAATAATTATAATAATAATAATAATAATAGAAAGATATATAATAATAATGATAATAATAATAATAATAATAATAATAGTAATAATAATGATAATAATAACAATAATAATCAAACGAACAAGACACCTACCCACAGCGGTAGCGTAAGGAGAACTGACATGAAAAATTGTTATGGAAGGGAGTATAAACAAAACAACAGGTAATTAGGCAATAAACAATTGGGTGGAAGACGACTGGTGGTTAAGAGAAGGTACAGTTAGCTTAATCATTATTGATTCAAGGGTGGTTAGTTCGTCTATATGTCGAGTTTTTCCTATTATATTAAAATGACTGGTATCTATGTGTGTTTTGCAACTTTTACTGTGATTTCTTATGTTAGATAGTTCTGGATTTGATAGTCGACAACCCGTTCTATAGCTAATTCCCTGATGAGAGGAAATTCGGACTTTTAGCAGCCTCCTGGTGCAACCGATGTAAGTGCCAAGATCACATCTGGGACAATTATACTTATAAACGACACCGGAGGCAAACAGGGGGCTGATCTTATCCTTGACTTGGAAGAGTGAGCCGATAGTTAGGGGGTTTATTGGAATTAGTTTTAAATTAAGGGCAGGCAATTGCTCACTGAATAGGTTAATGCATTTTTTCCTAAATTTATTATCATGGAGAAAGGGAAATCTAGTAAACATACGGAGCTTGGGGACATTGTGGACTATTGGGGTTGGATTGAATTTCAGATTAAGTAGCTTATTAAGGGATCTATGAAAAATTGCTGGAGGGAAATAATTATCCTTAAAGTAATCAGCAAGGAAAGTCACTTCAGTATGAAAGGTAGACCAGCTTGATGTCAGATTAATGGCTCTATGGAGGAGAGTTGACACGGAATTCAGTTTAAAGTTAAAAAAACATGAGCTATAAAAATTGGTCCCCAGGCCAGTAAAGGTGCTCTTTCTATAAATACCAGTATGAAAGCCAGACTCGTCCTTGGATATCCTCACATCAAGGAACGGAAGTGAATTCTGTGGCTTTCATACTGGTATTTATAGAAAGAGCACCTTTACTGGCCTGGGGACCAATTTTTATAGCTCATGTTTTTTTAACTTTAAACTGAATTCTGTGTCAACTCTCCTCCATAGAGCCATTAATCTGACATCAAGCTGGTCTACCTTTCATACTGAAGTGACTTTCCTTGCTGATTACTTTAAGGATAATTATTTCCCTCCAGCAATTTTTCATAGATCCCTTAATAAGCTACTTAATCTGAAATTCAATCCAACCCCAATAGTCCACAATGTCCCCAAGCTCCGTATGTTTACTAGATTTCCCTTTCTCCATGATAATAAATTTAGGAAAAAATGCATTAACCTATTCAGTGAGCAATTGCCTGCCCTTAATTTAAAACTAATTCCAATAAACCCCCTAACTATCGGCTCACTCTTCCAAGTCAAGGATAAGATCAGCCCCCTGTTTGCCTCCGGTGTCGTTTATAAGTATAATTGTCCCAGATGTGATCTTGGCACTTACATCGGTTGCACCAGGAGGCTGCTAAAAGTCCGAATTTCCTCTCATCAGGGAATTAGCTATAGAACGGGTTGTCGACTATCAAATCCAGAACTATCTAACATAAGAAATCACAGTAAAAGTTGCAAAACACACATAGATACCAGTCATTTTAATATAATAGGAAAAACTCGACATATAGACGAACTAACCACCCTTGAATCAATAATGATTAAGCTAACTGTACCTTCTCTTAACCACCAGTCGTCTTCCACCCAATTGTTTATTGCCTAATTACCTGTTGTTTTGTTTATACTCCCTTCCATAACAATTTTTCATGTCAGTTCTCCTTACGCTACCGCTGTGGGTAGGTGTCTTGTTCGTTTGATTATTATTGTTATTATTATCATTATTATTACTATTATTATTATTATTATTATTATTATTATCATTATTATTATATATCTTTCTATTATTATTATTATTATTATAATTATTATTGAATTAATTTGTTTCTCTATATTCGCTCCAAGCCCTTTCACTGTTATTCTGTGTTTCTGTTTTTACTCTGTTTTTATTCTTAATTTATTAAAAAGCTTTTTAATTTTGGTGTTGGTAAACGTTGTGTGTATCTTTTTACTTATACACAATTAACTTGTAATCGTTTCAGCCTGGAAAATGTATCAAGCTGATACGAAACGTCGGCGCAAATAAATGAATGGAAAAAAACAGAACGCGTCTCCTTACTCCAATATGTTTATGCTTGAGTAATTGCTCCTGTCTCCATACTTATATATATATATATATATATATATACAGAGAGAGAGAGAGAGAGAGAGAGAGAGAGAGAGATGTATATATATATATATATATATAAACATATGTATATATATATAAATATATATATAGATATATATATATATATATACAGTATATATATATATATATATACAGTATATATATATATATATATATACTGATATATACTGTATATATATATATATATATATATAGATATATATATATACATGAATAGATGTTTCAATGAATATAGAAAAAAAGACAAGAAATAAATAATAATTAGTATTTATGAGAATACCTCGGAGTATAAGGTACTTATTTTCAAAAAGGGTTTTGGATAAAACGGTTTCCAAAATCATTTTTTTATGCTTATATTCGATTCTTCTTCTGATCCTTTTTAGATCATCTCCGTCTTTCATTTTTTCTCCAATAATTTCTTTACTTGAATAAAACTGATGACGCGTTTTTACATCATCACATAAAGTTGACGCTCCAGTAATTTTTGTCTCATATCTGAAAGAAGCAGCTGATACGAAACAGGCCACGGATTTAAGGTCGGATGAATTTCCCTAAGAAATCAAGAGAAACGTTAAGAATGACGACGTTCATCTTTTTTCTCCTTTTTTTTATGATTGCGTATATCACTTCGAGGAATCTATTCTTTAGGGAGGTGAATTTAAAAAAAGAAAAAAAAATGAAAGAAAAAAGAAAACTTACGAAATCTCAAAATATATGGAATAAAAATGATGACCCAATAACTTTCTAGCGTTGGAATATTTTACGTTCGTGGAAATAAGAATTCCTACCTATTGTACTTCTGTGACAGAAGAAACGATTAATCCCAAAAATTAAGATTTCATATACGAGAATGTTCATCAGAAAAGGCTAAGTGTGCCTATCTTCAACCCTTGGGGCATTCCAGCATAAGGTCAAAACCACAAACGTGATTGAGCCTGGTGTGATGTAAGTACTTCTTGCTCATGAAATACTGTGGATAAACTACATAGTTTTTGTCAGAGATGATTTTCATCCGCTTGCTATTGATATGAAAAGGGTTAAGATTCCAGGAGTAATTTACATATTTAGAGCAATACCTTGTATTATCCTTCTTTTAATTCACGGTTTCTCATTTTATACGAACATGTTTTTCTTGAGCCTGAGGATGGAGGGAATTCATTGTCATCGGAGAGTGAACTATTATTGGATAAAAATTATTGTTTATAAAAAAAAAAAAAGTTATTTGGTTGTCAGCAGTATTTTCTAATGACCAGCTGTTCTTGTGATCCAGAGTATTATGAAATGTATAGTTTGACCATTTCTTCAATATCCGCATTGCATATTCACCTATCTAAGATGTCTGAGGTTGATGATATGTTAAATGGTGGATATATTGGTATACATTCATGCCTAATCCTGAACCCCAGTATTTCACTAGAAAGTATTTCAGCTTTAATGAATATAATAATATTTCTCTATTACTCTCCAAAGTGTGAATTAAATTTTGCTTATTAATATATTCAATTCATAAAAAACTTTATTAGGTTTATATATTACAGACAAAAATTGTTTTATTTTTACAAAAGTTTATTGTAAAAATTATTGTGTGTACGACTTCAAAACTGCACGATCTCAATGGCGTTGGCAAACGAACATCTATTTTATGTTTTGATTAAAAATAAAAGAAAAAATCCATAATCAGATGACATTAACGATAACGAATTTTTTCTGTATATCTAATAAAGCCTTTAAGGAAAATTCATAAAAAAGTGAAAATGAATATTAAAATGATTAATTCAAGGATTAGGTCTGAAGGCTTTATATCGGGACAGGAAAACCTGCTTTCAGTCAGAAATTCACTTATCTTTTAAGGGGAGACATGATATTTATTGATATTAGTGTATTATATTGTATAGAGAGAAAGAGAGAGAAATAGAGAAAGCTTTATAGCTCCGATGTAACCTTGTAAAATACCCACAAAAATTCTCTTGTAAAAACTGTGCATTTCAAATCAGAGGAATAAGGGTCAGGGAAAGAACTCCAAGGACTTATTGAATCAAACAATTCGCAGAATGTGGATTTCCCCAAGTGAAGTGTGTGACAAGGTGACTTAGCGGGTGTTTAGTGCACGCCTGAATGGAACAAATTATATTTTCTAGCCCTTTCAAATAATGGGCATTAAATAAATATTTATGGTTCTATCAAATGCATTATCATGAATAAATTAGGCCTTCACTAATACACATGCAAGGAAACAATTTGAATATATGGTTCAGCAAACTTTAAATGTACTGTATGCACGTTCAAAAGACGAAGAACCGAAAAGCCTATGAGTCCATATGTCTGTGTGCGCCTTTTTTGAAATACAATGAAAGCACTTGTTTTATATATATGTATATATATATATATATATATATATATGTATAATTTTGAGCATTTATATGTGTTTTTAACGTATATTCATACAAGCCATACATACCTCTTCACATCTGAATTCTCTCTATTCCGGAATCAGAGAGCCACGGGCGAATCAACCGACCAGAAGCTATTATCAAATACGTTAATTCCCCCTTAGGTCTCAGATCCCTTGGTGGAGAAAATTCAGATACTGAGAGGTATATATATATGTATATATATATATATATATATATACATATATATATATATATATATATATATTTATATATTTATATATATGGTGGTGCACATATTTTATATATATATATATATATATATGTATATATATGTGTATATATATATATATATGTACATATATATATATATATATATATATGTCCTCATTTCCTGGCGAACAATTTGCTGTCTTTCCTAAGTACGCCTATTCATTAAAAATCAAATGAGGGTCGACCATAATCATTATTTGTGGTCTCCCTGCGTTTTCATTGAACATTACCTTAGTTTTACTCGTATTCAGTTTTATTCTTACATTTCTGCTTTCTCTATTCAAATCTTCCATCATAATTTGCAATTCTTCCAATTATTCAGGAAACAGTTACGGTATGTTATCTGTAAATCTTTTATTGTTAAAGTATTCCCCATTAATGTTAATTCCTACATTTTCTCAATCTATACTTTTAGAAACTTCTTCTAGGCACACTGTGAATATTTGGGAGAGAAGAGGTCTTCCTGTCTAACCCCATTCTCAATCTGAATTTTTTATGATCTTTATGTAGTTTTAGGATTGTTGTGATACCTTTAGGGAAATCTCTAATTGTTCTAACATATGATTCATCTATTCCTTGTCTTTGAAGGGCTTTCATTACTACTGAAGTTTTGATAGAATAAAACGCTTTCTCAGTTTATAAATGCATTGCATAGTGGTTTGTCATATATACATATATATGTATATATATATATATATATATATATGTATGTATGTATATATATATATATATATATATATTCTTTATATAAGCCATAGATTATACACCTCCGAATATTTAGATTCTCTCTACTCTCGGATCAGAGACCTAAGGGGGAATTAACTCAATGATGATAGCTTCTGGTCTGCCGTGGAATTGAACATGGGCCAAAGAAACTTAGATTCCATTAACTTAGTGAAGCTA
>NC_090725.1:146710224-146752724 GCF_036898095.1 Palaemon carinicauda
AGAGAGAGAGAGAGAGAGAGAGAGAGGGGGGGGGAGGCAGCTGTCCTTAGAGGTGATACCTTTGTGTGCGTCTGTTAGATGGATGTTGAGAAGATAGGGAACTGTTTCCATAAAATCCATATTTGGTTTCCACCCGAAGACAAGTTCCTTGTCTTCTCCGCTGGGCATTTGTACAACCTCCCTATCTCGGCAGATGAATAGAGGATGGATTATGGAAGACCTCTTTTATTAAAGGTGAATGGAGCTCTGCCAGATTCGTCCGTCTATCACCGAAATGTTGAGTGAACGGGTGAACACTCTTAGTGATCTGTAGCTGGGGTATTTCTGAAGAAAAAAAAAATGCATGAGTTGTTATCAGAACTATGATTATTAATTTAATCATTGTGTGAATCCCGTTTTTTGGGATGGAAAATTGAAAAGGAGAATTATAGCTACCAAAATAAAAAATTGGTTGCAATATTTCATCCGGCCATGTAAGAAAAGATCCACTGATGCTATAAATAAGGGAAAGGCTGATTGAATTTTAGGGGGAAATCTGAAAGGGATAATTGGAGAGGCAAAATATAAGGGGATATTTGATCAAGTAAAATAGGAAAGAAAGATGTTTGACATACTGTATATATGAAGGATGCAGTTTCACGTTACGGAAAACAGATCAGTACTTGGTATCATATGGATACATTTACTAATTTGATTTCTTTTTACCATTTTATTAACAAGATTCACATTAGTAATGGTAAGGAATGGAAAATATAAGAAGGAAAAATTATAAAAGGAGACTTAAATAATCAAAGAATACAAATGATATTAAACAAAAAATATTTTCAAGAAAGGTCTAAACAAACGCATTATAAGCCGACTGTTATTGAATCGCTTGGTGTATGGCAGAAAACACTGTTTATAAACTCTGAATTCCGGCTTTTATAAAGCAGCATAAATAAGAATATCACTTGAAGAACCGAGGAACAATTAATGGATGGGGATACAATGAATGAAGGGATTCTGCTTCATGTTAATATTTGGGACTTGTTTCATTGGTCGACTGATTTCAAACTTCAATACTGTTATATAAATCCTCTAGAAGTTATTACTGATTTTTTCTTGTCAGTTGGCCTCCGAAAATGAACATATAATGACGTCTTTTATATAATTATGATCACAAGAAAAAAACAACCCTGAGTAAAATTGAAGGAGGCTATTCAGAACTATCTCATTATATTTTTATTAAAAGAAAAACATAACCGGAAAAATTCGATGAATCAATTAGCTAAGGAATTTCTTTACAAAAAAAAGAAAAAAAAAAACTGTAAATACTAAATCATTTCCTCACCACAAGAAACTCAATTATCTAATGGAATCTGTTGAAGAGAAAAGCCGAAACCCAACCTCATAATTAAATACCACCTCAAGGGCATTAAAAGTATTCGTTGACTCAGGGTTAATTCAGAAAAAGACTAGGGAAGACAACAAAAAATTCCTGTCCGAACTTAATAGACTCGCCCTCTTTCGATTTGTGAATAGAAATTGACGAAAGTCAGAATTTTCCGAAGGGGGAAAAGAATTCTTTGTTTTCTTTTATTAGATTACATAAGAAGAAAGACAAGAATGGAGGATTATACTGTTTTAGACTTCCTGAGTACTAGATGTGTGTGTGTGTGTGTTCAGAATGATTAACAAGGTCTATAAGCACATAGGAATATATATATATATATATATATATTTATATATATAAATATATATATATATATATATACTGTATATATATATATATATATATATAAATATATGTATATATATATATATATATATAAAGAGAGAGAGAGAGAGAGAGAGAGAGAGAGAGAGAGAGAGAGAGAAATGTAACAGTGAAGCTCATAAAATATGCATAATTTTCATGTTCATTCAATATTCAGATTTTTCTCATCATTTCTGCATTACGTTTATTGATCCTCCTGTCTCATTTATACCCATTTGCGACTCACCTGCTGAATTGTCTTCTGTAAGTTATTGCATTAGTCCTTTCTCAACATTAACTCCTCAGTACAATCTTGCTGTAAAATTAAAGGGGTTTGGCTCAAACAATGCTTATGCTCGTGGAATACCCCTCATATTTCCCCCACAATCTATTTTACAGCCGTTTTTTAAATCTTTTCAAAATCTCTCCTAAACCCCTTTCCAAAGTCCCCCATTTAAGCCTCCTTCCCCTTAATCCTTTCCGACTCCTCCTGCGTTGCACCCCTTCTTGCAATATTGCAGTCCGTCCTATTCGAGATAGGTCGGCCTGAAACATCGGACATGGAGCAGAAAATCATGACAAGAGATTCACGGATGAGAAGTCTCTCACAAAGACTCTGATCTGAGACTTACGCCGAGTTGCAACTGTGATGTGAAAATTCCGCAGGTGGAATACGTTCCTTTATGGATAATAACATTCATAACTGGAATACTATGACATCCTTATTTCCCTTCCATCTCTCTGATGAAGAGTGCCCGGAAAGAAGGGAGGTGAAGGGGGAGAAGTGAGGATGGATTCCTACGAGCTTCTACGTGAAAAGGAAGAGATCAACATATCATGGCAAGTTATGTGTCAGGTATGCTGAGGGAGTCACATAAATTAACATATTTTCTATATCTTTTTCGATTCACGAAGAAAATATTTTCTAAAAGGGGGCAGAAGGTAGGAGGGACTATTTTGGTGAATTCACAATGAGACTTGATGGTGAGTAATGATCAATCTGTCATTGTCTGTCAAGACTGTATCAATTTTGATGAATCTTTATTAAAACCGCATTCATGATTATTCTCTTGTAGGAGAATTACAACAAATAGTACTTTATTATTACCTAAAGTCCCCACCTATTATGAAAACACTTTAGTGTAGAAAGAAATTTCCACTTACCACCTCCTTTTAGAAGTAAGAAGATTTTATGAAATTATGTTTCTCTATATAATAGTTTCAGAAGAAAATGCTTATTTATATAAGAGGTAACAACATCAAGATCTTCAAGAGGATTTTTTTTTTTTTTATAATTGCATATTAAGAAAAATAGCAAACTGAATGGACTTTGCAGTAGTTTGGAGAGATACCTTTTAAACTTTTCTTTCCACGAGATAAGAAACCATCTGCAGCGAATATGGTAGCTTGTGTAAATGTATGTAATGATAACAGGGCACACGTGCAGAAGAATTGTTTCAACACGATCATAAGGCTTCCAATTACAGTGTGAAGCTTCATTTCTCTACATAGAAGCAATAATAATACAAACGGAAACATTAAGTCATACCTAGAAATAATTACAGTCATACTTTTTAAGGTTATGTTTTCACAAACGAGAGGTAGAAAAAAATTGTATTAGCAAAGAGATCAAAGTGAAGAAGAATAGTTTTCTATGGCTAAAGCATCTCCGTGACCATTCAAAGATGCTCAAGTAAGGGTAAAGGAGGAGTTTTTGAATGGAAAAGTTTAAACCATCTTGAAACGATCTTAACTTTAGGGAAGGGCCCCTTTACACACCAGAGAGCAAAGAGAGTTTAGTGTAACATTATTCTCGAAGGAAAAGGTGAATAAGGGGAGGGAGAGCAAAAAAATTGGGGAAAGGAAAGAATAATAAGCTGAGAAAAAAGGAAAAAAAAGAGGCATATTACATAAAGTAAGACAAGAAAATAATCATAACTGTTTTATCTACTTTCACCTGTTCTTGATTTTTTAAAAATTCCCATGATTTTGAACATGTGGCTTTTGGTTAGAATCTGTAATGAAGAAAACGCTACTGAAAATAAATAGAATAATGAAAACCAAAGATCTCCTTCACATATAAACAGAATACGTACAATAGGCAAATGTGGTAAAATATTATTACACAATGAACAACAAATAGAATTCTGCAGCTCTGACAATCGGTGATTGTGAAGCTCGAATTGCTGAGTCGGTGTCATGGAATGACTGATCACATTCGTTTGGTTGACGAAGCAAAATGGGATTTAACAGGGCTGGATGTAATTAATTCCCGATCCCTGTTCAAATATATGAGAAAATTCACAATTCAGTACATTAAAAAATGGATATTAACAAATACACGATATGAAAGTTGGAATTGTCGGTTATAAGCTATATGAACAAATATATATATATATATATATATATATATATTTATATATATATATATATATATATACATATATATATATATATATATATATATAACATACAGTGAACAATAACTATTGTAACTTATACTATTTGACATGTTGTTCACATTTTCCTTAAAAATAATGCGCTGGTTCTATGAGGTAATATTGCTTGATAATTGCATATATTCATTTATAGTTTTATGTTTGACAGAACATATGTATTTTTACTGTAATACCAAATGCGCTACGGATATCAGGAGTAATGTTGCACAGTATTGCATTAATAGAAGATGTTTTAGCATGGTTTTTAATTAGAGTAGCGTATGCTATGAACGATTTAATCATTTATTAATTGTCTCAAAGATAGGATGGGATTTTTCTTACTTTTGTATTGCAGTAGGATTCAGTCTTTTGAGAGTGATGCTCATTTGTTATTTCGTATTTTTGTACAAGAGTTGGTTTACATCGATGTTCTCACTCGAGAGTCACAAGCCATAGAATATCGTCCTTCATCAAAGATAGGTAATGAAGATGCTTTATCTAGGTTTCCAGTAAATAAAGCATCAGAAGATTATGATGGCAGTACATGGCTAGCTTCAGTATATGATATGCACATTACAGCAAAGGATATTGCACCCAATACCAAGAAAGACCCGATACTTAGTAAGGCTATAGAGAGTTCAGTGATAGGTAGGGACTTATATGGAAATGAGGCAAATTCTAAATTATGAAAGATTATATGGAGTGAATTGAGCATAGCACAAGGTTGTATAATGAACGGGTCAAGAGTAATTATTCCTAGTTCACTGAGGAATAAGGTGTTGTCTGAAATACATGCTGATCACCAAGGCATTGTAAGATCACAAAGTCTATTGCTAGGACTTTTGTCTGGTGGCCAGGTGTAGATAAAGATATTGAATTATTTGTGAGAAATTGTATGAATTGTGTTATGCAAAAGAAAAATCCTCATTTTGCTAGAATGCACCCATGGGAGTTACCCAAGTATCCATTGCAAGGAGTGCACATGAATTTTGCAGGTCCTTTCTTAGGTTATTTGTTTATGATAGTAGTAGATGCTTACAGTAAGTGGCCAGAAGTAATTCCAATGAAGACAACAATATCTTACGCAACTGTAAAAAAATTAATGCAATTTTTATTTCATTACACATGGCATACCAGAAAGAATTGTAATTGATAATGGTCCACAGTTCACCTAAAAAAAATATAAAGATTTTTGTAATGTAAATGGTATTAAACATGCTTTTTTCAGCAACGTATCCTTCCACGAATGGAGAGGCTGAAGGATTTGTTCAAATATTGAAGCGTAACATAAAGTGTAGAAAAGCAAATGCAAATAACATTATTTCACGTGTCAAAGTCTTTATTGTCTTATAGAACAACACCTCACAGCACAATAGGTGTGACGCCATCACATTTGTTGATGGGAAGGAGGATTATGTGTAAGTTTGTAAAGTGATTTAGTATAAAAAGTAAGAAATTTTTCCCCTTATCTAATGTCATGGTAAGATCATGCAATACTTAAGAAAATTGGGTCCCAAGAGAAATGGTAAAAGAGTTAGGAAATTCACATTATGGCGTACAAATTGGTGAAAATATTATCAAACGTCATGTTGAGCAATTACATCCGTTGAATAAAATATCTGTAGATCATATGAATGTTAGAGATGGAAAATTTTCAGTAGTTAACTCAAATATTAACCAAAATAATCAAACAGAATTTATTCAGAATCTATTAATGTAAAAGTATAGGATGAACTTCGAGTACTTCCCAATAGGATGGATAGAGGGAAGCTTCCTGAGAGATTAAATTTGTAAAGTTTTGTACAATGTCGCGTTAAGGGGGAGAAGCCTGTTATGTATTTGTACTGTAATACCATATGTGTTACGGGTATTAAGAGTAATGTTGCACAGTATTGCATTAGAACATGTTTTAGCATGGTTTATAAGTGTAGTAGCGTAGATTATGAGCGATTTAATTATTTGTCAATTGTCTCAAAGGTAAGATGTGATTCTTCTTACGTTTGTATTGCAGTAAGATCCAGTCTTTTGGGCTAATTTGTTATTTCGTATTTATGTTTACATCGATGTTCTCACTCTAGTGTCACAAGCTACCGAGAGTTGAGCAGTAATGTGTGCCTTTAAGCATTAAATGTATTTTAATTATACAGAATCTCATTTAATCTTAGAAAGAAGATTCGGCGAGGATCTCTCTCTCTCTCTCTCTCTCTCTCTCTCTCTCTCTCTCTCTCTCTTTAGTTATTTATTCTAATTTACTCTAAAGAAGGTTACTGACAGTTTTTCAGAGTTCTGGAAATGATCATTAAGTTGTTTAGCTGGATACGAATGTAGCAAATCTATTGCTGTACTGAATAGCCGATCGCATACCATAATACAGCGACTCCTAACTAAACCTCTTTCTTTTGTTCTCTAAATCTGACCAAGAGAAGATTGAAATTTTTTTAGATTCTTTCCCTTTCAGGTTGAGGCCGTTAATCATATAAGATCTATGCCACGGTCACACGTCAGTGATTGCAGGCCTGCATGTCGCAGTGGTCAAAATTTCACAAATTCTGACTACTCCATACTTTAATAATGATCAAATCACCAACAGTTGTGTTGAAGAATAACAGAGTCGTTAAATTTAACAATGCGCAGCTAGTGTCTCAGTATGTTTTTGCCTGGCAAAATATACGCAGTCTGACCTCACCAATAATCATTTGTCATCTTGTCATGGTGTACTACATAAGACTGACGTAGTGATGCTTATATAATTCTTAATGACGCTATGAATATTGCAAGCCCCATTATGCATTGTGTTGAAGAAATTATGATTTGGCAACACCCCAGCATGCATATCGGCCGCATATACAAAACCACAGCCAGCATGTCGGATAGCTCAAAGTCAGTTGCAACTCAGCTCCCATGAAAAAAGAACCAGGCAAAATTCCTCTTGCCGAGAATTACTGCACTTCCAACAAGCTAGCTTAAATTTTGAACTTATCAGAGTTTTGCAGGTCGAAATCGTTGCCTAACTGGCTGAAATTTTCAGCGTAGGCCTTGACTGTTGACTCTCAATGAACGCTTACAGCCGCACCTTCATCTGCAAGTCCATCTACAGTAGGCATCGAAAGTGATGCTACAAATTTCAGAGGATTTCGTTCAAAATTCACCTAGTGGCAACTACTGTACAACACGTTGATCCAAAACTTATTTTTGTTTTCTACAATGAAAGCTCTATGGAGCAAAATAAAGCTAACAATTGATACACAAATATAAAATCTATGATATTTATAACAATCATAACAAAAATTACGATAATGATAATTAGTTCAAAGTATAGTAATTACTTCACACTATAGAGACAAAACAATGAAATTTGGTTGGTAGTCCGGGATTTTGCTTCCAAGACTCAAGCGTTCGGACTCTACTTCAAATTTGGCTTCGGGTTCGACCCATGACACAAACGTACCGTTATCTACCCAACCTATGAATTACTAGCCGTATCCTACGTGGAGGAAGGAATTTGTATTTATACCCCTATTGTAAGAAAGTGCTTACCAGTGGTGGTGCTTGACTCCAGGCACACCAGCATCAGCCGTAGTCGCAACCACCAGAAGAACACAGTGATTTCTGAAACTTTGGAACAGCAGGAGCTATGAATTCGCTAAAGAAACTTTGGTGGAATTGCCAGTTAGTATATTTTACAATGATTATTGCCATCCTTTTTATCTGTTAATAAGTATCAGTGATTTGCTGGAGAATCAAAGAAGGTGTTTCCTTAGCTGACGGTCAATGTTAGTTCAATAATTGCTCATTAGAAGAAGGGGTTCTGCGTGTGTTAACGAGAGTTCAACATTGAATGGCAGCATTAATTCTAAATTCACTTTCTATTTTTATAGTGTTGCATCGAAAGCTATTATGATTTTTTTCATAAAACACAAAAAAGCTCAGCATGTGAATAATGAAATATAAATAGGACACATATTGGTGTGAAAAAAAAATCCAAGTTATATGCACATTTAGCATTGGCTACATGGTTAAGCCTGTTTCAATAATCAATATCTGCATTATTGTAATTAGGATTTTCATTCATTAAGTTTCATTATCATGAACATAATTATGTGCTTGGTTTACCACAAAATTTCAACTTCTTTAACAGGAATGCGTTAAAGAAATTCGTCACTGTCACTTATCAGTATGTCATACGAGTCATTATTTCCTGTAGGAAATAAAGATATGTTAACAGAATTCGTCAATTTCTTCTAAAACAGCCACTTTGAGAAGACATTGCTTTATCATGCAACTTACTAAAAATAATCAGAATTCTATTGTAAATTACATAAAGAGATACACATTTCATAATCTGTCTACCGAAATATTTATGTTTATACACACACTCATATATAAATATGTATGTATGTATGTATGAATATATATACATACATATATATATATATATATATATGTTTATATATATATATATATACACAAATATATATATATATATCTATATATATATATATATATATGTTATATATATATATATATATATATGTTTATATATATACACAAATATATGTATATATATATATATATATGTAAATGTAATTAAACACACACATATATATACAGTAAATATATATATATATATATATATACGAGAGGCGTAATTAAAGATTTCCCTTGACCCACTTAGAATTATCATATCTGGATGAAATTTCACCTGTTGATTGGTACATTATCGTATAGGTCACATGATAAGTTGCGGTAGTGAACTCTCATTGTTTCCTTTTTTACAAATGTTAAATTGAAGTAAGGTTTGACTACGGGGCTAGTCAAGTGTCAAATAGTGATCATGTTTCTATATTTGAAAGTTTGCACGCCGAAACAGAAATTCGATGAAATGAAACAAATTTATGGAGATGCTGCCCCATCATAAGATGTTGCAAAACACTATCATTGCCGTTTCAGGTGTGGCCGAACTTCTGACGAAACGTCTGCCATTGCTGAAGAGACCATCCATTGAGTAGAGGCTGCCATTTTGAAAGACGGCCGTATAGGTTCTGTAAAAAGAAAAAAAAAATGATTCAGGATAATTTGCATATGCATAAGGTGTCTGCACGGTGGATTCTCAGGCTCCTTTCTCATTTTCAAAGGCAGGAACGAGTGGATTGCTCAAAGGCTCTTTGGGACATGTTTCAACAAAACCATGAAGCCTTTTTTGACAGACATTACACGGAATGAAACATGTGTCCATCACTATGGTCCTGAGACTAAAGACCAGCCTATGCTGTAGAAGCACTTTGATTCACCACCACCAAAGAAAGCTTCACTGCTGCATAAATTGCAAGAATCCATCAAAAGGCATGGCACGCTGACCAGAAAAGTCCAACTCCAACAAGACTATGCTCCAGTTCACAACTCTCATATCGCCCAGACAGAAGCCCACTCTCGTGGTTATTAAATTCTTCCGCAGCCCCCTTATTCTCCTGACCTGGCACTATCTGTCTTTCACCTCTTTCCAACCATTAAGTCATTTTTGAAGGGACCACTTTTTCCAGATGACGAGGCACTGATTTCTAAGGTGAGGTCATGGTTTGTGGCTCAACCCACTGACTTCTACAAACTGGGTGTCCAGAATTGCATAAAGCGATGGGAAAAATGCATAACCCTGGGTGGTT
Organism: Palaemon carinicauda; assembly: GCF_036898095.1. NCBI lineage: Eukaryota > Metazoa > Arthropoda > Malacostraca > Decapoda > Palaemonidae > Palaemon > Palaemon carinicauda. Next base: position 146,720,058 of record NC_090725.1, read on the forward strand.
CCTATGTAGAGAAAGACTAATAACTGTTCAAACTTTTTTCTGTCTATGTCTGTTGGAAGTAGGTCAGGAGAAATATAAAACGAATGATCCATATATATATATATATATATATATATACATACCAAGGCACCTCCCCCAATTCTGGGGGCTAGCCAACATCAATACAAATAAAAAAAGGGAACCTTTCCTTTCTAAGTTCCTCGTCGCCTAACAAGGGACTCAACTGAGTTCGGCAGGTACTGCTATGGTGCCACGGCCCACCCTACCCCCGTTATCCACCACAGATGAAGCTTCATAACGCTGAATCCCCTGCTACCTCTGCGGACATCCAAGACGGCCGGAGGAAGCAGCAGGGCCTACCGAACTGCGTCACAACCGCTCGCTATTCACTTCTATTTCTAGCACGCTCTCTTGCCTCTCTCACATCTATCCTCCTATCACCCAGAACTTTCTTCACTCCATCCATCCACCCAAACCTTGGCCTTCCTCTTGTAATTCTCCCATCAACTCTTGCGTTCCTCACTTTCTTTGGCAGACAATCATTTTCCATTCTCTCAACATGGTCAAACCACTACAACACATTCATATCCACTATAGCTGATAACTCATTTCTTACACCCGTTCTCACCCTCACTACTTCCTTCTTAACCCTATCTACTAGAGATACACCAGCCATACTCCTTAGACACTTCATCTCAAACACATTCAATTTCTGTCTCTCCGTCACTTTCAATACCTACAACTCCGATCCAGACATCACAGTTGGTACAATCACTTTCTCATACAGAACACTCTTTACATTCGTGCCCAACCCTCTATTCTTTACCACTCTCGTCACTGCCCCCAACACTTTGCATCCTTCATTCACTCTGTGACGTATATCTGCTTCCACTTCACCATTTGTTGCAACAACAGACCCGAAGTACTTAAACTGATCCACCTCCTCAAGTAACTCCTCATTCAACATGACATTCAACCTTGCACCACCTTCCCTTCTCGTACATCTCATACCTTACTCTTACCCACGTTAACTCTCAACTTCCTTCACTCACATACCCTTCCAAATTATGTCACTAATCGGCCAAGCTTCTCTTCCGCATCTGCAACCAGTACAGTATGATCCGCAAACAACAACTGATTTACCTCCCATTCATGATCATTCTCATCTACCAGTTTCAATCCTCGTTCAAGCACTCGAGCATTCACCTCTCTCACCACTCCATCAACATACAAGTTAAACATCCATGGCGACATCATACATACCTGTCTCAGCCCCATTTTCACCGGAAACCAATCATTCACTTCATTTCCTATCCTAACACACGCTTTACTACCTTTGTACAAACTTTTCACCTCTTGCAACAACCTTCCAAAAATTCCATATAACCTCATCACATTCCACATCACTTCCCTATCAACTCTATCATTCGCTTTCTCCAGATCCATAAACGCAACATACACCTCATTACCTTTTGCCAAATATTTTTTGCATATATGCCTAACTGTAAAAATACACCCCCTACCTATTCTAAAATCACCCTGTACTTCTAAGATTGCATTCTCTGTTTTATCCTTAATCTTATTAATCAGTACTCTACCATATACTTTTCCAACCACACTCAACAAACTAATACCCCTTGAATTACAACATTCATGCACATCACCTTTACCCTTATATCATGGTACATTACATGCATAAACCTAATCTACTGGTACCATTGACAACACAAAACACATATTAAACTATCTCACCAACCATTCAAGTACAGTCACACCCCCTTCCTTCAACATTTCAGTTCTCACACCATCCATACCAGACGCTTTTCCTACTCTCGTTTCATCTAGTGCTCTATGTCAGGATGCCTGAAAACTTTAAATCAATCAATCAATCAAATCCTTACTTCATCTATTGTAATCTCTCTCTCATTCTCATCTCCCATCACTGGCACCTCAACATCTACAACAGCAATTATATCTTCCTCCCTATTATTCTGAACATTCAGTAAAGTTTGAAAATATTCCGCCCACCTTTTCCTTGCCTCCTCTCCTTTTAACAACCTTCTATTACCATCTTTCACTCTTCAATTCTCGAACCAGCCTTCCTTACTCTCTTCACTTCTATCCAAAACTTCTTCTTATTTTCTTTATATGAACGACCCAATCCCTTACCCCTCCTCAGGGCAGCCGCTCTCTTTGCCTCAGTTACCTTGCGCTTTACTTCCACATTTTTCTCTCTATACCTTTCATACTTTTTTACACTATTACTGTGCAGCCATTCTTCAAATGCCCTCTTTTTCTCTCCCACTTTTACCTTTACTCCTATATTCCACCATTCATTGCCCTTTCTCATGCTGCCTCCAACAAAATTCTTGCCACACACATCACTAGCAATCAAAAAAAAAATTTCTTTTACTAACTTCCACTCCTCTAAATTGCCAGTTTCTTTTACTTTCACTCTGTCATATGCCATTTTCAACCCTTTTTGATAGTCACTTTTTACACCCGGTTTTATTAACTCTTTAACCCTCACTAACTCCCTTTTACATCTCCCCAATCTATTCCCCCACTCTTTTGCTACAATTAATTTTCCTTCCACCAAAAAATGATCAGCCTTACCGTTAGCCATACCCCTAAACACATACACGTCTTTCAAATCTTCCAAACATTCTTTTAGCTACCTACACATAATCAATTAACGCCCTTTCTACCACTCTTCCATTTGCCACTCTTACCCATGTATACCTGTTTTTATCTTTCTTTTTAAAAAAGCTAGAGCTTATCACCATCTCTTTACTCAACACAAATATCTACCAGTCTCTCACCACTCTCATTTTCACCTGTTACGCCATACTTCCCAATGACACCTTCTATCTCTCCAGCGCCCACTCTAGCATTTAAGTTACCCATGACAACTAAAAAAATCCTTCTACCCAATCCTTTTACACACATGATTAATTCATTCCAGAACTCATTCCTCTCTTCTTCACTTTTCTCACAACCTGGCCAATATGCACTAACAAAAGCCTAACATTCCCTACCTAAGCTAACCCTTACCCACATTACCTAGATGATATCTCCTTCCATTCCACTACTTTACCTGTTATTCATGCACTCAGCAATAAGGCCACACCCCCTCCTGCTCTTCCCCTTCCAATCCCTGACACTCTACCAGTCATTTCACCAAACATCACTTCACCCTTCCCTTTCATCTTTGTCTCACACAAAGCCAATATATCCATCCTTCTATTCTTAAACATACTTCCAATCTCACATCTTTTACTCTCTATTGTACTACATCCCCGCACATTCAGACATCCTAAAACTAGAGTGCAGGGAGCAGTCACTCTCCCCCCCCCCCGCTCCACCTCCTCGATGTCTCACAGGAGTATATAAGGCAGGAGAGGGGGTTCCCAGCCCCTCGTCCCGTCCCTCTTAGTCGCCTCTCATGACACGCAGGGATACATTAGCACTATTCTAATATATATATATATATATGTATATATATATATATATATATATATATATATATACATAAATATATATATTTCAAGGGTAGGGCCGTTCCAGTCTTTAGTAATAATGGCCCATAGATTTTCGATGGGACTGATGTCTTATGATTTGATGGGCCAGTTAATCCGGATGATTTCAGGATGCGCTTTAAACTACACTGGGAGTACAAGGCTGGTATAAATAGAATTACCAAGCACGTAAACTAATCACATAATTATAAAGCTTATGATAATGAAACATACAGTATATTCCCTTGATTATTCAAGTAAGCCAAGTAATGTAGCCAATGATAAACTTGAATTTTTGTTTTTTCACGCTAAACTTCTTATGTTTTACCCAAAGAAATTACAATAACTCTTGATGTAATGCTATAAAAGTAAAGAAGTTGATTTAGGTATCACATTAGGCCAATGCTTGTGCAGGCCTTCCTTGCTGTTATTTAATTTTGTACTTTTGTTAACACACGTAGAGCCACAAATGTTACTATGGGGAAATTTTTTTTCTTCTATTGAACCTTTTATTGAACTAACAATGACCATTTACTAAGGAATTACCTTGTGAATCTGTACAGTTAGTCGGTGATACTTATTATCAGATAAAGAGGAAGGATAGCAATAATTGGAATGAAATATATTATCTGGCAACTCCACGAGTTTCTAAAAATGAAAATATAACGAATTTTGCAATTTGTAGCATCAGTTTTGAGCCTACTGCACAAGACCACCGACATCCAATGCCAGGACTTCTTCCATAGATATAGGAAGCCATGTAAAAACTGTTCCACCTATTACAACGCAAGAGACTATGGATTTCTCCATGCTAAATTCAACTTTGATGATGATGTGGACATGGATGCTAAGGAACATAAGATTTGGTGCCGGTGCAATGTATGCATGCTGTAGTAAGATGACCTGTACCTCAACAACACTGGAAGGCCAAAAAGGACACCTCTTTATAAAAGCAGAAAACTAAAAACGAGGTTTGCAAGAACCTTATCAGCCTTCTTTCCAGCTTTTTCTTTTCCACTGCCACTGCATCTGCACTGGCCATTGTAGCGCCCCTTCCCACCAAAAAAGCAAAGGGCAAGTATACATAGCCTTCCACTGCCTTCAGCCAAACCCATCTGTCCAGGTACACCTTGCTTTCAGCCAAGTTATGCCCTCTTCAGAAACACCTCCTAAAAGAGTGACCTGCCAAAACCACCATGGTTACCATCTAAGTCCTGCTTTTGCAGGACCCATCATCCTCTAGCCTAATCCTACCCTCTTTGAGCCCATCGGCATCTACAGTAGACTAGTCCTGCCCTTTTTGGACCAACCTGCCTCAAGTCAGTGATACTTATTATCAGATAAAGAGGAAGGATAGCAATAATTGGAATGAAATATATTATCTGGCAACTCCACGAGTTTCTAAAAATGTAAACATAATGAATTTCGCAATTTGTAGCATCAGTTTTGAGCCTACTGCACATGACCACCGACATCCAATGCCAGGACTTCTTCCATAGAGATAGGAAGCCATGTAAAAACTGTTCCACCTATTACAACGCAAGAGACTATGGATTTCTCCATGCTAAATTCAACTTTGATGATGATGTGGACATGGATGCTAAGGAACATAAGATTTGGTGCCGGTGCAATGTATGCATGCTGTAGTAAGATGACCTGTACCTCAACAACACTGGAAGATCAAAAAGGACACCTCTTTATAAAAGCAGAAAACTAAAAACGAGGTTTGCAAGGAACTTATCAGCCTTCTTTCCAGCTTTTTCTTTTCCACTGCCACTGCATCTGCACTGGCCATTGTAGCGCCCCTTCCCACCAAAAAAGCAAAGGGCAAGTATACATGGCCTTCCACTGCCTTCAGCCAAACCCATCTGTCCAGGTACACCTTGCTTTCAGCCAAGTTACGCCCTCTTCAGAAACACCTCCTAAAAGAGGGACCTGCCAAAACCACCATGGTTACCATCCAAGTCCTGCTTTTGCAGGACCCATCATCCTCTAGCCTAATCCTACCCTCTTTGAGCCCACCGGCATCTAGACTAGTCCTGCCCTTTTTGGACCAACCTGCCTCAAGTCAGTGATACTTATTATCAGATAAAGAGGAAGGATAGCAATAATTGGAATGAAATATATTATTTGGAAACTCCACGAGTTTCTAAAAATGTAAACATAATGAATTTCGCAATTTGTAGCATCAGTTTTGAGCCTACTGCACAAGACCACCGACATCCAATGCCAGGACTTCTTCCATAGATATAGGAAGCCATGTAAAAACTGTTCCACCTATTACAACGCAAGAGACTATGGATTTCTCCATGCTAAATTCAACTTTGACGATGATGTGGACATGGATGCTAAGGAACATAAGATTTGGTGCCGGTGCAATGTATGCATGCTGTAGTAAGATGACCTGTACCTCAACAACACTGGAAGGCCAAAAAGGACACCTCTTTATAAAAGCAGAAAACTAAAAACGAGGTTTGCAAGGAACTTATCAGCCTTCTTTCCAGCTTTTTCTTTTCCACTGCCACTGCATCTGCACTGGCCATTGTAGCGCCCCTTCCCACCAAAAAAGCAAAGGGCAAGTATACATAGCCTTCCACTGCCTTCAGCCAAACCCATCTGTCCAGGTACACCTTGCTTTCAGCCAAGTTATGCCCTCTTCAGAAACACCTCCTAAAAGAGTGACCTGCCAAAACCACCATGGTTACCATCCAAGTCCTGCTTTTGCAGGACCCATCATCCTCTAGCCTAATCCTACCCTCTTTGAGCCCACCGGCATCTAGACTAGTCCTGCCCTTTTTGGACCAACCTGCCTCAAATCCTACATCTGCCGAGCTTTCTTCAGCCACCAGCCAATTCCCGCCTTTGCAGAAACCCCTTGCCCCTTGGTAAATCCTGCCCTCTTCAGACTCCACCAACGTATGTCCTACATCTTCATCCTCAGAGGTTGCCTCACTCAGGTCCTCTAGCCACATATTTACCGCTATAGAGGCAGAAAAATCCTCTATTGAGGTCCTACTTGATTCTGAAGTAAGTCACCAGTAAGACTGCAATAGCAAGAACTGTCTTACACTTTTACTAAAAGAAGCCGCCACCATGATCTCCAGCTCTTCTTCATCATCTTCCCATGTAACAAAGAAGAGACCTCAAAATTCTCTGCCAAAATTCAAGCTCCTTCCCACTGAAAACACCTCCTCATATGATGCACTTGCTGCCCTTACAATCACAAATACCGACATCCAGATTTCAGTTCGACCAAATTGCAAAGGGGAACTTATTATTAACCCCAAAAGGATCAAGAAAGTGCCAGTTTCCATCAAACGAGATTCTCTGTGGCACTTTTTGACCCAGCCAAGAAGCAAAAGAAAGCCGTCATCTCCAGGTACCAAGCCTTCATGCCTTTAACATTCATTACCTATGTCAGCAACATCACCTGTGCGGAACACTGCAAGAACAGTCACAAAGTTCCTGTGAACAAAGTCATAGCTACCTTCATGGGCTACCTTCCACCTTCCCTTAACTTAGGAATATGGGGAACTTTCCCCATCCAAGACTACATACCTGAGCCAATTTAGTATTACCACTGCCAGAGGTATGGTCACTTGTGCAAGGACTACAGAGTAGAGGACCCAACATCTGCTGAGTGTGCAGCCAGTATTACTCAACTCAACAATGCATTGACGCCCACAAGCAAGGCCAGATGACCAAGCTGAGATGTCTGAACTGCTCCGTCTCCCATCACACCGGGAATAGGAGGTGTCCTGAGTATTTGAATAGAATAGCTGCTATACAACTTATCCCACCAGCTAAACCTACCTCAACCCACGTCACAGCTGTTTAAACCTCAGATTATTCCTCACAAGAGACCTCATTGTCAACTCACCCCTGCTCCTGATCCTGACATCCCAGCAACCACTACTCCTGATCCTGCTATCTCTACTGCACTAGCACCATTACCTCGCCCTAATCTTTTTAATCCCAATCTCTACCCAACCAATAGAATCGTTGATCCTTGAAGACCTGATCCTCACATTCCTCCAACTTTTCTTCAGGCTCCTTTCCATTTTTAGAATTTCCAAATCCTACCAAACCCTTATCTAAATCCTCGTTTCCTAAATCCCTTTCGTCACCATCTCTGAGCAGGAATAAAATCTCCTATTTATAACTCCTCCTTTCCTTACTAATCAAGATCCTTCCATTTTCCTTCCTAGTCTCTTCTCACTAGGACTTGTTGCTATAACACCATTCCCTATTACCTTCCATTTTCCTTCCTAGTCTCTTCTCACTGGGACTTGTTGCTATAACATCATTCCGTATTACTAAAACTCCTCTCTTTTGTGCCACTTTTGGGTGATCTTAGGGCTAAGCCATGAACCTAAAACGCTCCTTGGGCTAAGATTATTAAAAATCAGGTATGCTCTATTGACAGAGGTAAAGTTGTACTCTCTTTGTGTCCACTCTTACTCTTGTATTTTGACAGCATTTAAGGGCTATCTAGATCACTAGCAACAACACCATGTCAGTCAGTTTTCTCCTTCGAATGGCGTACATTGACGTAGTTGTTCTCCTCAATATGCCTTTGTACTTCGTTATGATTCTCTTCGCAGTGCCAAGGCTTATACTTAGTGACGATCTTTTGCTTATGCCTTTTGTATTTCCCGATGCTATCATATCAATCCAGATAACCAGGAAGCAGAAGATGATGATGATGCCTTACAAGGACACTTTTAACTATGATGACTTGAATTCCTCTTCTGCAGCATCTGCCCAGGGATCTTTGTTCTCTGCTTCTGTAGAAAATCCTAGTTAGGCGACCTTCAAATATCCATAGGAAAAAAAGTTTTTTTTGACATCGGTGGTCCATGAACAGGAAGAAAATGTACTGGTATTACTATCGATTTCGGGGAGGAAACCAGTGTCTTTTCCAAGGATGACAAACCTTTTGATTAATATGGTCTATGCTAGCTAGAGTAATTTTTTTTTTTATTCCAAACACCAGCTCGATGTCTCCCAAAACATTTCCGATCAGATAACCTTCCTTCAACAAATTGGAGAGGAACGACGAAGGGAGTAGTTTACAGAGGCGTTGGAAGAAGAGACCATGTGTCTTCCTGAGGGATCAACAAGAAAAATATTGGGCGGAGGGCAATAGGAGCATCCATTGTTGTATTATTGGGGTCTTGTCGAGTTCAAGGAAACACCTAGAAAATATGACTCCTTAAGGACAAGGTCAAGTCCCTTGAACTCTCCTTGACAGGAATTCAGCTAAGTACGTGGTTGAAATTCTTTCGTACCAGATATACGAGTTAGTGGCTTATGAAATTGAAAAGATGCCACGCAGCAGAGAGAGAACTTACAGAAAGGGAGAGGTTCCTTCCCTCGGTGTTTAGATTTTTCGGGAGGCACACTGATCGTCACAAGAACCCCAATACCTTTAGATTGAGAAAGGTATGTAAAAAAATTGTGTTGATAAAACACTCTCCATTGAAAATAATTTTTCGTTATAATTAAGTAAATAAGAAATAATAAAAAAAAATATGCACAATGATTTTCCAAGTTAATTATCCCTTGTGAATTTTCTTTTGCCTATAGTCCGCTACTGCAGCGGCTACCCAACCTGAATAAAACGTAGAGCTACTTGTTACTGTTGAAGAACCTGAGGACATTAGACCTAAGAATATACAGAAGTCTGACTTTAAATGTCAGCGAGGGGAGGATTTCGTTCTTGAAACTAAAGGTTTTGGTGAATTTTGTTAAAACTAAAAGGAAACATTCACATTGGTAAATTATTAACAAAGGAATATTTTGCTAGAATCCAATTATCAAGGATTTTAAGTATTGAATCTTTGATTGTAAATTTAGTATATTCATATTATACATGTAAGCAAAAATATTATATTATTTTAAGTCTGAAAATATGGAAGCCGCAAAAAAAAGCTATCTTGAAAAAGATAAAAACTGACTGAAAAGAAGCCTACTACAACCTCCACCTCAAGAAGGTTGGCAATGACTGTGGTAAAATATTACATGCAGGTGGAAATCAGTTGTTTAATGGGGGAACGAATGAGATGTGTGTGTGTGTGTGTGTGTGTGTTGCCAGGGGGAGGGGGGGTGGTGCTGGGTGACTAGTTTTGATATGTTCCCAGACACAAGGTAGACGTTTATGGAAATGGAACTGCATTCGACGATCAGAAACTTGCTCCGACCTCAACCATTGACCTCATTCGCGCAACCGGACTAAGTTTACCACCTCATAGGTCAACAACTGCAGATTATGGATGCCTAGGGCACACGTCCTCGATCACCACCTGTGCATGGTTCAGCTGTGGACCGTCACCTGACATTCAAACCATGGACTTGCACAGTAGAGGCCTTCCTTTTTAATTTTTTTTCTTTTTTTTTTATTAAAGAAAAATCCTTCTAACTACATTAGGTGTAGCTTCTACTAGAGTTCTTGAGGTGTGTTCTACTATATAATGCGTTATTTTCTTTGTTCGATAGTAAATAGTTTTGCATGTTTTTTATAATTGTTGTATAGATTACATTCTTTTTATTTGTTCATCAATAAATTGTAAATATAGTTATTTTACTTCTAATTTGTTTCCTAAAAGCTATAACCAGTACTTTAATATACTTTTATAACAGGAACAAAATAAGGAATGAGGGGAAATACTTTACTTTTTTTTTTGAATAAAGAAAATGTCTATAAAATTTCATTGAATGTTATTGAAATAGATTTATTTTATATGATTAGAATATATGGAGTAATTTCAAGTAAAATTTACTTTGAATACTGACAAAATAGATATGTTACATACAGGGAATATATGAATTACATTGAAAATATGTTCTTATAGAAATTACTTTACAAACAAACATTGAACTTTATTGAATATAAAATATATATTGAATATGAAACATATCATGAAATACTTTTAGAAAGGTTTCAAAGTTAAAATTGACATTGGAAAATAGCTTTGCAATTCATTGTAAATAAATATTAATTTGTACTTAAAATTAATATATGAAATAGTTTCGGGAAAAAAATAGCATGCAAAATGAAACTGAATTATGTCATTGAAAAACACCTTATAATGTGATATATACATATTTGATAAATGCGAATATTTATTAAACTGGATGCAAAGAATATGAAATACTTTCTGAGCTTTCTTGGAAATTAAAGGTCAAAACATGTCCTATATAAAGATTTTTTAATTTCACAAATGTTCATTGGTTATTTTCAGAAGGTATATATTGACATGGAGTATATCATAGAATAGTGTACACAGGCCAATTTGGTAGAGATTCCTACATTATTATGGAATTCTTCTTAAATATGTAAATTTAATTAGGTCTGTTCATGAGCATAGCAAGTGTAAAGTTAATGTTAATGGAGTCCTATCATATGTATTTCCAGTGAACAGCGGAGTAATTAAAGGGAATGTGTTGTCACCTTAGTTGTTTATCCTCCTCATGGATTTTTTAATACATAGAACAGTCAGTGATAGTGGAGAAGGATTGGACTGGACTGCCCTTGTTAGCAAAACACCACAGGATTTGCAATGCTTGCTTACCAGAATGCATGAAATATCACGCGAGGTTGGGCTCAAGATAAGTAGAAGAAAGACAGAGATGATGAGAATGGAGTATGCAATGGAAGATGATATATCATTGGAAAGAGAGAGGATTAATGAGGTAGAATCATTTAAGTATTTAGGAACAATGATCTCCAATACAGGGTCTTTAGAATTGAAGTTTAGTGAAAGATTGAACAAAAAAAAAAAAAAAAAAAAAAAAAAATCAGGAAATGGCTACGTTAAGTAAAATTTGGAAATCAAATCGCCTGAATTACATATGAAAACCAGACTATATATCAGTTTAGTGAGATCGGTGTCACTGTATGGACATGAGTCATGGTATGACAATACAACAATCTCCAATAGATTTAGTAGAATTCACAACAAAGCCCTCAAAAGGATATTGGGAGATAAATTGTAGGACAGGAATAGAAATGATACTATAAGAGATTACTTGAGTGCCATATGTTGATGAGATCATGATGAGGGGTAGATGGAGATGGTTCCGGCCTGTTCTTCACACTCCCCAAGAGTGATTAGTTGAGCAAACGTTCAGCAGGGCTTCACAAGGGACTAGAAGACTTGGAAGCCCCAGGCCTACATGGCTTAGGACTATGAAGCGCGTAGCAGGAGATGATGAGTGGAGAAGTATTGATTTAAAAGCTCAAGATAAAGACAAGTGGCGAAATCTGACCGAGGCCCTCTTCGTCAATAGGCGTAGGAGGAGATGATATCAGAGAATCTTTTCATGGAACGGAACATGCAGGTAATTCACACAGTGCTGTAGATATTTTTTTCCCAGTGATGCTTGATGTATGTCATAGTGTAGAAGTCGTCTTATAAATTTGGGTCAGACTTCTTGTCAAAACTATGTAATGCAGTATATAAGCGACCAACACCATGTACTCACGGTAAGATCACAAAAGTAATCTTCATAATTTAATTTTTTATATATTGCCTGCTCAACTGTAGATTCGTTTAGAATGTGTGCTTTGGCCTGGGAAATACACTTGTTGCATATCATGATTTTGCTACTTGCTTCACATCAATTTCATATACTGAATGTTAATCTTTGGTTGCTAAATTCCTCCATAAATATCCATCTAAAATTAGTACATAGTGCAAATATGGGGAGTGGGTGTTGAAGTTAAACCTAACAAAACTTGAATTATGAGTCACAGTGAGTCAAGGACAGACAGTCATAATATAGTGGCTCCTCAATATTAAGATCTTTACATTGACAAAGCCTCTTTCACTATATTCAACTCCTTTAAAATTCCAAGAGGAGTTATTCTGGATTACAAGTTTACTTTTTAGAAACGCTTTTGTTCAACCTCTTCTGCAATTGCACAAAAATGGCTTATTATGAAAGTCTTTCAAGGTTTTCGGTGATCAATCCATCAAGAGGAAATTCTTATAATTTTTCCTACATCGTTTCGAGGATTGTTCTGTTTGGTGTTCAACTGCTGACTTTCCTCTTAATTTGCAGGACAAAAAGCTGGTTATTTATTAAATTCCTTATCAGTATAGGAAACAACAGCAATATTTGAGACTAATTGTAATATACAAACATGAAAATGACATGCTTGTTCTTCAACTGATACTCATGAAATGTGACTGTTTTGCCATTTAAGAATTTAAGATGGCGGCTATTTTTCAGGATGACCACTAAATTAGTTGCCTGAAGTGGATGTTTTGCTTAGAAGTATTTGTAGTTTTCATATTTGAATGATCTAGATATGGATTCCTATGTCTTTAAGCCTGCTGAGTAAAATTTTAATGTTTATAAAGCAGAATGATACACATTTTTCAAGATTTTATTGTTTATAAAGCTAAGTGACACGTATTTTTCAAGATTTTTCTGCAGGAGAGTGATGACTGTAAGCATTAGTATCTTCCTTAACAGCCTTTCTTACAGAAACGCTTTAAATTCCCGACCGCTCGCTGCAATAGGGGCAATTGTTGTTCAACATATCTGCAATATCTTTCCATGGTCCATTCCCATTCAGTAGGAATGGTTATGTGTGGAGTGGAGATGGTTGCCTGGTCCCAGATGATCCCAGCAGGATAGGCTACATTCTTTACGTATTCTCAAAGGGTTGCCTGTGTTAGCGGAATTGAGTTTTATGGCCGCTGCTAGCTTCATCCACGCTAGCAGCTGCTTTCTATCTGCCGGGCAAGATCACGAATCAGTGTTGGATGTGGGCTGAAATTAGTGAATGTTTCCGAAACATCATCAAATGTGTTCCATGCGTGCATGTTGTCAGTTAGATAGCAATTGAGAGATGACGTGACTGCAACTATCATTATTTCAAAAGACAGCGAGCTTTTACAATAACAGATTCCGAGAAAGAAGATCACAATATTCAAACATATCGATACAAGCCCCTACAGGCATAAACAGGTTATCAGTGTGAGGGAAGAGCGATAACGCCAATACATAAAAAACAAAAATACCGTTAAAGTGTACGAGAAAGTGATACACGTGCGGCACATGGCTCACCCCTTAAAAATACATATACGTGAAATAAGATGCCTGGTACTTGAGAGGCGTACAGTAGGCAAGGCATCTGGCAGGAATATGCAAGTTTTAGGCAATCGATAGCAACCCAGTCTTCTTTGCCATGCCTATTGAGGAGGAATGCTTTCGGCATACGAGGGTTCAAGAGGAAAGGGCTTGTGTAAAGGGGCATTAATGGTTGCTTGCATCGTTGCACAGAGAAACTTACGTTGCCCAGTACAGATATGTTGGTATGTGTTACTTAACTGAGGGCTTGTAAATCTGGAGGTATGAAGCGAAATTTCCCACAACATGACGTTGGTGATGGAGATTTTCTGAGGTGGTTGCAGACGGAAAAAAATTGGCAAGGATGACCAGCGGTTCGCCATACACATTTTCAGCTGCTGAGACAACCAGGGCATCTTTAGATGTTGTCTTTAGTCCAAGGAGATCCAGGGAAACTGGGAAAACTGACTGTAGTCCTTTCAGTGGGACATCAAACCTGCTTTGAGGGTATGGTGAAAACGATCAACCATACCGCTGGCACCAGAGTTATATGCGGTTGTCTGATGAACTGCGATACCTAGGAGTTTCGCTGATAATATTCACAATTGAGAGGTAAAAATGGTACCACTGTCGGTACACCAAATATTGCTATCGATCATGAGAGTAAGTCAGATGTACGCAAGGCGGATATTGCAGTTTCCATGGGAATGGCTTGAGGCCAACGAGTGGAGCGGTTGATGACGGTAAACAGGTAATAATGTCCTTATGATCTGGGTAGGGGACCCACAACATTAACATGAATGTGGGCAAAGCGCCGCTGAGTTTTAGGAAATGTGCCCACTCCAAAATCCAAGTGTTAATGTACTTTGAAGGTTTGGTATGCAGTACAGGTGCGTACCCAATCCTTAGCATTCTTAGTAACGTGATGCCAAATGAACTTTGTTTTCAGTAGTTGTGCTATCGAATGGAGCGAGGGATGTGAAAGCCCATGAATGAAATCATGGGAGAAGGAATCCATGGTCTAGGTCTAACAGCACGGACATCACAGAGGATGGAGACATTGCAGTCGTTCAGAGGGACTTCCTCCCAACGGAAGAATGTGTGGTATGTCCTATATGCTTAGTACTGTGAATCTTTTTGTAAGGCTTCTGTCAAAGCATTGTGATCCAATCCCAGGTGAATGGCAACCAAGATTAATTTTCCCAGGGACGTTCTGAAAGGTAAAATTGTATTCAGCCATGGCGAGGAGATATCTGTTTTGACGGGCGGACCAGGTGTTGGACTGTCAAGAGAAGGCGCGCACCAAAGGCATGCGGTTCGTGCAGAGGACGAAGGGCCTACTTTCCAGGAAATGGTAAAAGTAATGGACAGCAAAGTGTACAGCCAGTAATACGCTGTCGAAGGTAGATTAGCCGGATTCCGCCTTGTACAGTTTTCTACTGAAGAATGCAAATGGGCAGGGCGAGCCATCGACCACCTACTCAAAGACTGCTACAATAGCGATGTCGCTGGTATCGGTAGAGAGAAGGAGAGGTGAATGTGGCACAGGAAAAGTAAGAGGAGAAGCTGTTGATAGGGTGTTCTTTGTGTTGCAGAATGCCGCTTCATGAAGGATCCCACTTCAGGTCTTTAGGCTTCCACTTGAGGGACACATAGAGGGGGGAAATAGTGGTGGAAATGGCTAGCAGAACACGATGATAATAGTTGATCATGGTCAAGAATTCTTGTAGAGCTTTGATGGTCAAGGGTGTGGGGAAGTTCTGAATGGCTGCTACCTTCTCAAGGAGGGAGTGGACTCCTTCAGAAATGATATGGGGCCCTAAGATTGATATTTCGCTGACGCCAAAAGTACACTTGTCGTACAAGACTATAAGGCCATTCTGTTGTTGGTGGTCGAGCACTATGTGTAGATGAAGGAGATGGTCCTCTTTGGTAAAAGAGAATACAAATATGTCGTCCTTGTAACATACACAAAAGGTTAGGTTCCCAAAGATGCTGTCCATGAGTCGTTGAGAAATGGCCCCAGCATTACAAAGGGCAAAACCGGAGTAATTGAAGGTGTATGAACCAAAGGGGGTGATGATGGCGGTCTTGGGGATGTTTTATGGATTCATGGTCACAGGATAATATCCCTTCAGGTGGTCGAGTGTGGAAAAAACCTTCGCTTTTTGCAAGTAGGAGGTCAGGTCCGCGATTTTTGGGAGGGGTTAGTGATCTGGTTCTGTCTTCATGTTCAGCTGCCTGTAATCCCCACATGGACGTAGAGAGCCATCTTTCTTCAGAGCAATGTTTAAGGATGTCCTTTTGGCAAATGCCCATTTCTTCTATTTCTGCAAACTTTTGTTTATTGGCTGCCAAATGATCCGGTACCAGACGTCTGAATTTGGCAAACATTAGTGGCCCTGCCATCTTCATATGGTAATAAATACCATTTTTATAGGGAATCGTGGATATACGACGAAGTTCTGGACCAAAATCTTCCGGGTATGATGTGAGAAAGTGGGGGTAGGTATCCATGGGTGTGCTGATGTGGAGAGCAAGGTTGGTGTAGACCAGTCAAAGAGTACAAATCCGCATTGAATAACCGGCAGTGAGCTACATAGACACATCGACCAGGAGGTGTTAATGTGAGAGGAAATACGCACCAAGGATTAGCAATGTGACTTCAGCTACAAGAAATTTTCAATTATATTTGACGCTTCCAAATGATAATGTGAGGGTTTCATAACCGTGGGTGGGTATTGCAGATCGTTTGGCAACTACCTGGTGAAGGTCAGCAGACTTAGATAGTCTACGTCATGTACTGGCGAGTGGCCTTTGCAGAATAGAACGGCAAGCAGCCATGTCTACTAAAATTTGCATGCCTGTAACTGCGTCTTGTACAAAGAAAATATAAGTGGTAAGGGAAGCCACCACCTCAAGCAATGCCCTACTTACAGGTTTTTTGGCCACTGACAACCATTTGCACATTTCTCCGAAGCAGCCCCAAATTTTGAGTGATAGTAGCATAACTGTGGCCTATGGGTATCAGTAAGTGGCTGGAGAGGTTGTTGGTTGGGGCGTAAGCAAGAGGTGGTATATGTGGGTGGTGAGCAGATTTGTTGCCGTCCCGGCACGTCAAGTATGGGTGTCTGAGTCCTACTGCATTCATATCATCTTCGGCAAATGTTGAATAGTTGTCCACTTTGTAAGCAATAGAGGTGTAAATGGAGGTCTGGAAGGTGGTGAAGTAGCTGTCCATAAGGGCATCGATTTTAGTCATCAGGTGCTTCATGGGCAAAATATCGAAATCAGTGATGGCACCACGTGAAGATTAGGGTTGGTGCCATCCCCAAAGAGCGCGGAGAAAATTTACTTCACGAGGCGAGCCCGACTGCAGCAGTTTGCAAGTGAGCAATACTGGTCATTTCCCTGAGGGTGAGCAAAGCCTAATGGTCCCCCAACCGTTGCTGAGAGAGCTGTAAAAAGTTTCGCTATGGGGTGGCTGGTGATGGCGAATACTGCTCCAGGAGGTGTGATATGAGGTATTCGTATGATGCGGGGTGGGTGTCCCCTTGCTCGCACAGCCAATTAGGGATTTTCGGGAAAGTGTCCTCGGGGATAGCCACTAGAGCTTAATTTGCTTTGGTGCTTAGCCAAGTCATGCACGCGATGCAAAACTGGACTTCAGCAAGCTGGAACAGGGCGATCACTTCTTCGCTTGTGAAGGGAGGTAGTTTCATTAAGGTGGCATGTGCGAAAGAGGCAGGTTCGGTGCACAGTATCCTCAAAGAGTAAGGCACAGCAGTAAGGGGGGCAGGCGGGAAGGAGCGGACACTCCACTGGTCACCAATGTGCATGTCGTCAGTTAGGTGGTAATTGGTAGACGGCCTAATTGCAACTAACACTATTTCAACTGACAGAGAGCTATTATAACAACAGTTTCGGTGAAAGGAGGTCACAAAAACTGAAACAGATTGCTACAAGCACATACAAGCATAAAAAGATTATCAGTGTAAAGGGCCGTGATAACGATAATATACACAAAAAAAGAAATACCCTGAAAGTGATTCATGTGTGGTGCACAAGTCTGCCATGAAGATTTATTCCCTTTCCAAAGGAAGCCAGACAGGGTGTCACCTCCCGTGAACTTTCTCAAACCTTATTGCAGAAACTACCTAATGGAATTGAATCTATCAAAACTTAGCTCATAAGAAAAAGACAGTCCACATTTTCTCAAAACCTATTTCCTGTAAGGATGCCAACAGAGATACTGCTATGACTAGTATGTCTGTCATAATGATTAATGATAACAGTCTTTCTTTCATTAGTTATTCCTTGGAGGGAGATAACACAAGTATGTCACCCTTGCAACATACACAAAAGATTAAGTTCGCAAAGATGCTGTCCACGAGACGTTAAAAAATGGCTCCATAATTATAAAGGCCAAAACAAGAGTAATCGAAGGTGTATGTACCGAAGGGGTTGGTGATTGCGGTCTTTAGGGATGTTTTCTGGATTAATGGTCACCAGATAATACCAATTCAGGTAGTCGAGTGTAGAGAAAACCTTCGCTTTTTGTAAGCAGTAGGTCACGTCAGCAATGTTTAGGAAGGGTTAGTGATCCAGTTCCGTCTGCAAGTTCAGCCACCTGTAATCCCCACATGGACGTAGAGAGTCATCTTTTTTCAAGGCGATGTGTAAGGATGACAACCATAGGCTTGAGGCTATTGGAAAATAGCCATTTCTTCCATTTCTGCAAACTTTTGTTTATCAGGCGCCAAATGATCCAGTACCAGACATCTGAATTTGGCAAACATTTGGGGCCCCGCCATCTTCATATAGTAATAAATACCATTTTTTAGCAGAAACCGGGGATATTTTATTAATTTCTGTACCGAAAAATTTTGAATATGATGTGAGGAAGTTGGCATAGGTATCCATGAGTGTCCTGATGTGGAGAGCGAGGTTGGTGTAGGCCAGTCGAAGAGTACAAATCCACATTGAATAACCGGCGGTGAGCTACATCTACATCGACCAGAAGGTGGAAATGTGAGAGAAAATGCTCACCGAGGGTTAGCAATGTGACTTCAGCTATAAGAAATTTCCAAATATATTTGGCTCTTCCAAATGATAATTTGAGGGTTTCATAACCATGGGTGGATATTGGAGATCCATTGGCAGCTACCCTGTGGAGGTCAGTGAACTTAGATAGTCTATGTCATTTACTGGAGAGTAGCCTTTGCAGAAGAGAATGGCAAGTACCCGTGTCTACCAAAAATCGCATCCCCGTTACTTGCATTTTGTACAAAGAAAAGATAAGTGGTAAGGGAGGCCACCACCTCAAGCAATGCCCTACTTGCATGTTTTTTGGCCACTGACAACTATTTGCACATTTCCTCGAAGCAGCCCAGAATTTTGAGTGATAGTAGCATAGCTGCGGCCAATGGGCATCAGTAAGTGGCTGGACAGGTAGTTGGTTGGGGCATAAGCAAGAGGTGCTATATGTGGGCGGTGAGCGGATTTGTTGCCCTTCAGGCACGTCACGTGTGGGAGTCTGTGTCCTACTGCATTTATGTCATCCTCAGTCGATGTTGAATAGTTGTCCACTTTGCCAGCATGGAAGTGTAAATGGAGGTCTGGAAGGTGGTGAAGTAGCTGTCCATAAGGGCATCAGTTTTGGTCATCAGATGCTTTCTGGGCAAAATATTGAAATCGGGGATGGCACCATATAGAAATTAGGGTAGGTGCCATGCACAAATAGTGCGAAGAAAATTCACTTAACGAGGCGAGCCCGTTTGCAGCAGGTCGGGGGTAAGCGATACTGGTTATTTCCCTGAGGGTGAGAGAAGCCTTATGGTTCTCCAATCGCTGTTGAGAGAGCTGAAAAAAGTTTCTCTATGCTGTGGGCTTTTGATGGTGAATACTGTTCTAGGAGGTATGATAAGAGGTATTTGTACGTTAGGGGGGTGTCCCCTTGCTCGCACAGTCAATCAGAGGTTTCCCGGAAAGTGTCCCTGGGGATAGCCACGAGAATGTAATCTGCTTTGGTGCTTGATCAAGTCATGCCTTGTTGCAAAACTGGACTTCAGCAAGCTGGGAGAAGGCGATTGCTTCTCCGCTTGCGAAAGGCGGTAGTTTCATTGAAGTGGCATACGCGAAAGACGCTGGTTCGGTGTGTGGTATCCTCAAAGAGTAAGGCATAGCCGTGAGGGGGCAGGAGGGAGGGAGCGGACACTCCACTGGTCACCAATTAGCGTGTTGACAGTTAGTTGGTAATCAAGAGTTAGTGTAATATCAGCTAACTTTATTTCAACTGACAGTGAGCTCTTATAACAACAGTTTCAGTATAAAAAGGTCACACAAATTTAAACATATTGCTAGAAGCACATACAGGCATAAACAGGTTATCAGTGGAAAGAGAGAGTGATAACGACAATATACAAAAAAAAAAAAAAAAAATACCATTACAGAGATTCATGTGTGGTACACAAGTCAGCCATGAATATTTATTTCCTTTCCTAAGGAAGCCAGACATTGCGTCACATCCAGTGAACTTATGAATGTATGTGATCCCTCTAGCTTTCTCAAAGGTTATTGCAGAAACTACCTAATGGAAGGGAATCTCTCGAAATTTAGCTCATGAGAAAAAGACAATCCACATTTTCTCAAAAGTTATTAACAGTAAGGATGCCTGCACTAGTGTGTCTGTCATAATCATTAATGATAACAATCTTTCCCTCATTACTCATTGCATCCCTGGTGTGTAAAAATTTTCGAGTCAGTTTCCTCAAAACAATATAGGGACTTGCATCCAGAGATTTCCTTATGTTGTTAAAAACATATTATTTTTTGCCGATAACTGCAGTTTTCGTCTGTTTTTCACGTAATTTTCTACAAGGAAATGAAACAGGACAGTATTGTTGCTTGCATCATAAAGGAAGGTTTACTAATTACCTGGTATCTTTCTTATTCCTGTCTCTCTTCTTATGCTTCATTAGCCCTCTTTCAATCTCATCTTCGATTTCAAACTTGACTTCCTATATACATCCCATTTGTGGTTGCTAATCAAATCTATTGTAGTTGTGTGCTCATAAAAAATAGTAACGTTTTGGAAACTAATGATGATCAATTATAGTGGAGATTTGTCTAAATACAGATTCTCGATTTCAATAGGAATATATCCTGTAAATTTGGAATGATCTTATAATCCTCTTGATGGCTCATTGGAAGAGTCTACTGGTGGGATTGCTTTGACTAAGAGGCATAGGTTCGAGTCTTTGCACAGCCATTTACCATAAAAGAAATTTCATTGGATATATACTCCCTAGGCTCAATTCGACACTAAATTCTATTTTTGGTTAATACTTACACGATAAAATACACACGCACAAACACACACGCGCACACACACAAACACACACACACACAAAATATATATATATATATATATATATATATATATATATATATATATATATATATATATATGTATATATATATATATATATATATATATATATATATCTATATATATATATATATATATATATATATATATATATATATATATATATATATATATATATATATATATATATATATATATATATATATATATATATATATATGTACTATGGTATATAATCATATGAATATGAACAAAAGTCTTGTAAAGAAATAACACCCCTCTACCTCTGCAAACATGAATTAAGTTAGGATACACAGCCATGATGTGCTAAAAGTCATGTCAAGGAAATTTGAATATCCGATTTTGACGTAACTTTACTTGTAAGGGTAGTAAAGCTTGATTTTTTTTTTTATTGAATGGAAACGACTTTTGTCATATGTTAAGATATCTTTCAGATCTTCCTATTTAATTTGTAGCCTCCAATATCCTATTTTAAATGAATTTAACATAATACATAAAGGAAGAATTCTATAATATCAGCTTATAATGTCAAGTTACATATCCAAGATATAGAGAATTCCACAAAACTACGTTCATTGTCCCTTTAATAAATGCATCCTAATAACGTCCTTTATTTTTTAAACGCCTTTAGAGAAAATAACCCTTATTCATAAGGAATCATAAAGAAATTTATCCCAAACAGAGAGAGAGAGAGAGAGAGAGAGAGAGAGAGAGAGAGAGAGAGAGAGAGAGAGAGAGAGAGAGAGAGAGAGAGAGAGAGAGAAATAATAATAATAATAATAATAATAATAATAATAATAATAATAATAATAATAATAATAATAATAATAATAATAATTCCAATTAACACATTGGGTAATATCTGTATTAAAAATTACATAAAAGGATACATATCTAAAATTTACGTAAACGAAAAGTAAGATATCCAATAAACCTGATTAGGACCGTTAAGAAATATTGACTGTACAGCATATACTTACATTTGAAGCCATAAAAACGAAAATAGTCATAATAATTGCTTTAAAAGTATTGATAAAAATATATTTAGTTAAAACAATTAAAAACATTACAACCAATAACAAAGATTCCCTTTAAATTATATATAGAATATCTAAATATCGTATATTGTCAAAAGAAACAATAAAAATACTTTGATGCCATAATTGAACTCTGTATTCTAGATGTGGTATTACTAGTGATGTGTTCAATGTCTTTGTTTATATATTCAAATTGTCACTTTATGTAACCTATTATTTTATGTGCTTTCTTTTCTACTGTTTCGCTCTATTTGCTGAACTTTAAATCTCTGGTAATAATAAGGCCAAAATCCTACTCCTGGTCCACACTTTCTATTTCATTACCTAGTAGTGAATAATCTGATTGTGGGTTACTATAACCTAAGCATTTCCCACAGTTGAAAGGTATTTACCATTTTCTGGAACATTCTTCCAACCATATTTAGTAGAGCCAATACAGGCCATAATTTGACAAATCGTGCACTTTGTATGATGATACAATACACCAATACAAGCAAATTTGGGTATAGTGCCAAGCTGGATTTGCCCTGTGTCATATGTGGCAAAGTTTTCAAAATTGTGTCCGATCATGAAGTTTTGCATCTATATCCTCCATATCATTTTTGTAATAGACCTAGAGTCATGATTTGGGGTCTAATGGCAGGTTTTCTATGTTAGAGAGTCTGAATAACACACTTTGAAAACTCTAGGATCAATATTCAATTGGTTTTAGTAAGATGATTAGTATTTTGACCCACCAAAAATCATATATGAATGTCATCCAGCTGTGAATTTCCACTGAACATTTTATTTCTTTTCAATGGTACTTTATTTTACTTTTTAAGAATAAAATGTCATGAAAAATGAAAGCAGTCAATACAGACACAATTCCCTTCACACGTGCTGACGGACTGGTCTAAGTGTGTCTTATGTTAAGAAGAAACCTCTGAAAAGCTATGGTGTCCTGCCAGTTCAAAGTAAATCTGGCTATGCAAACCTTGCACAAGATGTGACTCTATTCAAAGACAATGCATGCTTGTCCAAGAGCCTTGACATTTCTAGGCTAAATGATGGCGATGGCATCAAAGAAACACTGCGGAACCCCTTTGCAAAGTTCCACCCAACATGCCATCTCCTTTATAGTAAGAGGAAACTACAATAATTAAAAAGAAAACATATTGATGAAGAATCAGATAGTGAGGAGCACGATACAGGTCATCGACATCCTCGTCAGAAGACCAACACATTGATCCGTCTGTTTTATGAAAACTCTGGTAGTTCAACTGAGCCTTTGCATGAAGCAATGAGGGATCGAGCCAGCCACAGAGACTAACCGTTTGCAATAAAACTTCTAGACGACCATTTATTAGCAAAAATATTATCTAGTGATCCTGTTCTCAGTGAGGCAAATTATCACAAAACATATCTGGTTGCTTTGTATAATGCTGCATAGAGAAAGAAAACATATAATTCAACACAAATCTCAGAATATGTAGAGACACAAAGAATTTATGCAAGTACTTCATTGATGACAGTATTACTGAAAGTCATGATCAAAATACATCACCAGTATTCAGGCTGAGTGATCTCAGGAAACTGTAGAGTGATAGACTTATACAACTGAGTGTGTCACGTCCATATATACATTCGACTAAATTGAAGTATCATATATTGGCAAATTTTCTAGAAATGAAACCATTTAAAGAGGGAAGTGGCATTCTCTTTATCAGTCAATAATCAGTTATGATGCTACTGGCATGGTTTTGAGTAAAGCATGTGAAAGTGACGCTGATGATGATGCTCTAACTCTATCTCGTGCATGTTTGCATATAGCCTGTGAAGTGCATTGTGGGAATTTAGAAGAGTTTTGTAGGTATGAAAACCAGAATTGTCCTCCTTGATTATCTAATGCGGGCAAGATCAGATCTTGCAATAAATCTGATAAAACTCATTGCCTTGAGGAATTGGTGAAAGATCAGCAAGAGAACAACTACACTGCTGGAGTTGTTGAATTAGATGGTCCAGCTGTTGTGTACATGGTAAGGTCACGGTATACAAAAACATTAAAAGAGTACTCCTAACAAGCTTTCAATCTATACGTTAAGGCTCAGCTTAGTAATGCTCAGCGTCTTGACATTGCATGAGACAAGTACCAACTCTCTTAAGCAACAATGCCGAGAGAACTGAGGGAAAGTGGTACGCTGAAAGGTGACATCACAAAATGCAATACCAAAAACTGGGCCAAATTCTTTTGAGTGACAGAGAATAAAACAGAGTTGTCTGCTTTCCCCAGTTGAAAAGCCATAACGATTGCCACAAACAAGCTAGTCCCCAGTACTCTCCATGACAGAGTGGTATGTCACTAGCCAACATCACTCACAGGAATTAGTCCCTGCAAATATGAAGAGGCGGATAATCATATAATGCTTCGTGTTGCTGATGCAGCAAGGCAGTACAGCAATAATTGCATTCAAACTGTGGATAGTGACGTAGTTGTTCTTGTATTGTATACCTTTGCTCGGTTAACTGGATCTCTTTAAAAGTAGTGGGAACAAGCCAACATTTTTGACATACACCAGCACATGAAATTTATTCTGCACTAGGGCCTGAGAAGAGTCTAGCCCTGCCATTGTTTCATTCTATAACAGGATGCAACATAATGTCTTTATTTGCAGGCAGAGAGAAGAGAACAGCTTTGGAAATCTGGAATCTCTACTCAGAAGTCACAGAGGCATTTCATGCATTAATGGAACAACCATCGCTTTCTCAGGTGAAGGATACCATGGATACACTAGAGAGGTTCACTGTTCTGATTTATGATAAGACAAGCACTGAAAGTCATGTTGATGACGCCAGAGAGGAGTCATTTGTACGCAAAGGCAGAGATGTAAACAACATCCCTCCAACAAAGGGTGCCTTAATACAGCTTATGTGTAGAGCTGCTTACCAGGCTGGTCTTTGCTGCAGTCACTTTGGGCAACGATGAATCTTTCACAGCCTGAAGGATGGGGATGGACACGGGCTAACAATGGGAACTGGGAAGCTGTGTGGAGCACACGTCCGGAAGGAAGTAAGGTGTTCCAAGAGTTGTTGCGGCATGGTTGGGTGAAAACATGTCAGGGCAACTGCAGGTATGTAAAAGCCTTTCTCACATGCACAGCTCTGTGCAAGTGTGGAGGGTCATGTTAGTGATCTGTGAAAGTATCTACTATGCATATCAGACCCTATGACATACTGTTTTTCGCAAATATCTTTGAAACGAAGACTCGGATCAGCATGGTGCTTTGGCAAGGGTTGTTTCACACACCCCGCTAATTTTTGACACTACTGTGCATTGTCAAATGCTGCTAATCATGGCGTTTACTCTTGACTGTGAAGTCAAAAACCTGTGTGAGCCATTTACACATTCGAACAGGTGAGGCGTGACGTATTTGTGACTTCCATTCATTCACTAACTCCACCCCTGCCTTCCCCTACTACCACCATCCCTCCCTTTCCCTCCCTCCTACCCTACTCCTACTCCCTATCCCCGCCCTCTTTCACTTCCATACCTCCCTTTCCTCTCCCTAAATACCCTCTTCTCTCTCTCTCTCTCTCTCTCTCTCTCTCTCTGTACACGAAGAAATGAAGCTATGCACACATATGACTTATTTATAATGGCGGAAGATATGGAAGAGTCGTAGTGTGATGACTCCTTTGCACCCACGCGGACATCGCTGCATGTTGGCCATGGTTGAGAGCGATGAAATACTTCCTCCACAGGACTTTGCCATCAGCCGTCTATTGGCCGCACGCCTGTTACTTACCATGTTACCTTCTGCACTTACCAAATACGGTATGACCGTCAAAGAAGCAAGAACATCGATTACGATTGTTTGCATAAACGATCAAACCTTACTCGGGTTATGATTTTTATTAATCTGTCATTAATCCGTCATACTTGTGTCTGGCTTCATATACCGTGTAGCCTCAAGAAAGAGAGAGAGAGAGAGAGAGAGAGAGAGAGAGAGAGGGGGGTTAAAAGCCATTCCCTTATTAGAGAGAGAGAGAGAGAGAGAGAGAGGGGGGGGTAACAGCCATTCCCTTATGAGAGAGAGAGAGAGAGAGATAGAGAGAGAGAGAGAGGGGGGGGTAAAAGCCATTCCCTATTAGAGAGAGAGAGAGAGAGAGAGAGAGAGAGAGAGAGAGAGAGAGAGAGGGGGGGAATAACAGCCATTCCCTTATGAGAGAGAGAGAGAGAGAGAGAGAGAGAGAGAGAGGGGGGAATGAGGAAGGGGTAAGGGAGGTATGGGGGAGAAAGAGGTAGGGGGATAAGGAGGGGGGTAAGAGGGGAGGAAAGGGAGTAGGGGAAGCCAGGAGTGGAGGTAGTGGGTGGATAGACGTCACAAATACGTCACGCCTCACCTGTTCGAATGTGTAGTAGCTCACGCAGGTTTTTGACTTCACAGTCAAGAGTAAACGCCATAATTAGCCGCATTTGACAGTGTACAATAGTGGTGAAAATTAGCGGAGTGTGTGAAAAACACTGTCCTAAAGCACCATGCTGATCCGAGTCTTCGTTTCAAAGATATTTGCGAAAAACGGTATGTCATAGGGTCTGATATGCATAGTAGAATGGGATAAGGGGACTTTTTACCATGTATTTTCTAATAATGAAAAAAGTACTTGTTTTTTATAATTAATCTCAAAAGTGCTAAAGCTTTAATTATGTTTGTTAAAGCCTATGAGAAATTATCTATTTTGTTTGTCGCTACAAATTATGTTTGAAGTCAGTTATTTTGCTCCTTACAGACTATAATAAGGAACAAAGAGGTCTTGTTTTTTCTTTAAAATCAATCTCAAAAGGGATAAAACTTTAATTCGGTCTACTACAAATCATAAATATAATATATTTTGTTTGTTGCAAACTATGAATAGGTTGCAAAAGAGGTATTATCTAACAAGTTATAAATAAGGTGCAAAGCACCTATATTACATGCTACAAATAGGGTACCAATGCAGTTATGAACAAAGGAGTTCTTTTTCGTAGTTGTCTTTCTTTAAAATTCATCTCAAAAGTGCCAAAGTTTTAATTCGTTTTATAAGAAACAGTAAAGAAATTTGCAAGCTATAAATAAGGTGCATAACAATTATTATGTTGCAAATTTTAAGGGGCAAAACAGTTTTTATATTTTATGCTATAAATGAGGTGCCAAAGTAGGTATGATGTTCGTTACATAGTATAATTATGAACAAAGTAGTTCTATTTTCAGAAATAATCTCAAAAGTGCTAAAGCTTTAATCAGCTTTGTTAGAAACTGTAATTGATATATTTTGTTCATTGTAATCTATAGATAAGGCGCAAAAGAGGTATTATGTTGAAAGTTATGAATAAAGTGTTAAATTAGTTACTATGCTCGTTACAGACTATCAATAATGTGCCAAAGCAGAGCAGACATTGTGTATGTTACATGGTATGAATACAAATGAAAAAATCTGATTACTACTATACTTTGATGTTTGGATGAATTATTGTGAAATGTTTGGTTGAAATTATTGTGTGTATGATTATGTGAATGTGGTATTTTATTTCATCCATATTTGTTCTATAGCAAACTTTTCAAATAGTGCAGTTGTTATCCAATCTTGATATATTACAAAGTACTGAAATCCACAGTTGGATGTAACTTTGGTATATAATTTTTGGTGGCATAATATTCTGATTTTCACATTAAAATCGATAGAATTTTTATCGAAGAGTTTCCAAAGTGTGTTTTTCTGACTCTATGACTTCGAAAACCTACCAATAGATGCCAAAGTCATCACTTTTGGTATATTATATCATGATTTATGGAGGATGTAAGATATAACCTGTTGGGAATGGACATGAAAAATGGCCACCACCCACACTACAGGACAAATCCAGCTTGGCACTATAGCCAAATTGGTTTGCATTGGTGTACTATATTAGCATGCAAAGTGTCATGCTTTTACCACAAAGTACACAATTTGTTCCCAATAAGCTGTACTAATTAGATCCTCTCTTAAGTCTTCTACTTCTGAGTTCACAGCATTTATGCCTGGATTAGTATCATCGACAAAATTAGGTATTTTGATAGTTAATCATAAATCTATATCATTAATGTAATTCAGAAATAGTAATGGGACAAAGACGGACCCTTGAGGTGCTCCTTTTGTAACAGTGGCTCACTTTAAGGCTTCTCCATTGAATACAACACTATTTGTCAGCCAATCTTTGATCCATTCAGCTGGTTTATCAATAATGTCTAGTGCTCTTATTTTTACCATTATTTTTTTTTTTTGGGGGGGGGGATTCCGTCAAAAGCTTTTGAAAGTGTAGGTATAGGATGGCTATTGCCCTGCTTTTGTTAAACATGTGGAATGAATTCCAACAGATTTGTCACACAAGATCTCTCTTGCTGAAACTTTGATGGCTGTCTATCAGAAGATTATTTTTTTTCTACATGTTCTACTATCAAATCTGCTAAAATTTTGCAAGGCACTAAAGTTACTGTAGATGGACAGGTCTATAGTTTTCAGGTTCTTCCATTGACTGTCTTTTGGAAAATATTTTAAAAGTGGGATGGGATTATCCCTTCTTCTGGCTCTGTAATCTGCCTTGGATGAATATCCTCTGGGCGATTTAGTTGGTCAAGACTGCAACAAGGTACAAAAGATATGTTAACCTTAAGAGCAATTGATCCTATTTTATTAGGGATCGGTCACTGGTATGCGACATTATAGCTAGGTCCAAAAGAGTTAGGCCCAAAAGAGCTAGTTCCATAATAGCTAGTACCAAAATCACTATTGTGACAAAATAGCATATGAGTTGGTATAAAAAGAGCTGTTAACCAAAATAGCTAGTTTCAAGTATATTTAGTGTTGTTTCTACTTCATTTTTTTTTTTAAATTTCTTTCTATCTAAGCAGAATTAATTTAGTTGTATTCAGCCTTCACCATGGAAGTTATCAAGTCCCAGAAAGGAAGAGAATTACGTAGCTACAATGGAGGTTTGCACCGGAAAAAAAAAATTGTGATGTTAACAGTGGCCAAGAAGCATAGTTATGCCACAGATACCGCAAAACAAAGTGTTAGATTTGCTTCAAGTTTAATGAATGGCCTAGCCTCAAATTGTAGAGCACCACCACGCAGAGTTCAGAGTTATTGCCAGTGTAGTACAGGAGCTGGACAACAAAGCAATGGATGTCCCTAAAAAAGGCACTCCAAAAATGTATTCAACACAGACGTAAGGTTGAAAGCCATTTACCTGAACCTATATCAAATAGTGAATTGCTAATTCCAGAAGAATTTAAAACTGTTACCTTTAACGGAAATGCAGAACCATTCTTACTGAGGGATGCAACAAGCAATTCAAAGCCAATAATCATATTTGCAAGGCAGCTTATGCTCGATCAACTTGCCAGTTCGAAAATATGGGTTTGATGGCACTTTCTAAGTTGCTCCTAGAATATTTTTTCAATTATATACATTCCATGTTGTTAGATAAGACTTTCTTTTTTCCCGTGTTTATGTTAAGATGCCATATAAAACTCAGTCAACATATGAACGAAGATTTCATATTTTGAAAGACAAGCGCCCAGACTGTGCACCTGAAAACGTAACCTTAGATTTTGAAATGTTTGCTATTAATGCTTTCATAACAGTGTTCCCTGATGCAAACATAAATGGATGTTTGTTTCATCTGTCACAGTCAATATGGAGAAAAATACAAATTACTGGGTTATCAAATAGTGATATATGTGATGCCAACTGCTATCTATATTGTAAGATGCTGGCTGCTTTGTCGATTCTGTGTCCCGATGAAGTGACACATGCCTTTTAAGAGGTGAATAAAGGAGTCGAACGTCTACAGTTTGATGAAGAAATACAAATATCATATGACTATTTTGAGGACACCTACAAAGGTAGACGACAGAGAAGAGGAAGGATAATACCCTTATTTCCCGTCGAATTGTTGAACGTTAGGAAAAGAACACAAAAAGACAAAATAATGACAAATAACAAGCTTGAGGGATGGCATCTTGCTATTCAGGGAATGTATGACACTGCTCATCCAACCGTATGGCACTTTCTTCAAGGAATTAAAAAAAGAGGAAGCAATTCAGAGATGCAATCTAAATGCGCATATCAGTGGTCAGCAATTACCTATTAAAAGAAAGACTAAGGAATTAACGATAGACTCAAAAACTTGAATAACAAGCACACAAATAATGATATTTCTACTATTTTTTTTTTTTTTACGAGGAATCAGCTGAACAGAGCATATTGAAGGTTTATTTGGTTTTTAGCATTTTCAGTTATTTTTCTATATCTTTATATAAATAGTGATTAAAATCTGTTTTGCGGGAAAAAAAATATATAAATAAATAAGTATTATAGACAAGAAGAAACTATATTTCACTGTATGTTTTACCTTAGTACTCAACGTGAACAATTTTAACACTTTATCAATAACCATCATCTGTAGAATGCTTAATAAAGCTAACTAACGTGATACTAGTGAAATAGAACTAAGTGAACATGAAATAAAAAGGGCGGCGTGTATGCAGCATGGTGCCCAATGGCTAGCTGGACTTGGAGCACCTGGCTTCATCATCGCCTAACAAAGTTAATTAACCACTCCCCAGGGGATCTAAAGCAGTTACAGCTAATTCAAACTGTAAAAGAAGAAGGTACTCAACTTAGACGAGGAAGAGGAAGCCATCATGCAAGGATTTACTCTCAAAAGGCTAAAAAAGGGCACCCCAAAAAAGTACAACGCAGTAGGAACGCTGTGAACAAAAGGAATGAGTTCATTGGAGGCGGATAGTACTATGAGGGGAGAGGATGTGTCACGGCTCCTCACCTATCCTTCTCCTTAGATTCCTAGACTAGGTTTAGTCTGTTAGGGGTGCAGATACCTATGGTTATCTACGGATACGTCCCTGATTTACACGATATCGTAGGATAGTTGTTCCGGGGGTTAGAACCCCGTGATACCTCTGACGGTAATTCTCTTGTAATATCACTCGCTATTATACAGTAAGAAGCTGCCGGAAGGACCTTCCATCAGGGCGACATGGCTATCTCACCCAAAAATAGATTTCTCCTACGCCAGAATCCGTTGTTTTACTGAATGAAACAAGGGAAGAAACCAAAAGAGGTAATGTATCCAATACTTCACACACAAAAAAAAACCCACCCATTGTAACCAACACCACATTTTCTTTCTGTAACAGATCAAATGTATTACTAGCTATTTTGTCACAATAGCGATTCTGGTTTTAGCTATTTTGGAACTAGCCATATTGTCGCTCTCGCTCAAATATACTAGCTCTTTTGGGCTTAGCTCTTTTGGACCTATCTCTTTTGGATCACACCTGTCGGTCACGGGGAGTGGTCAGCTATTACATGTTCGAAATGTCCTTTGCAGGGGCACTCATAGCACCATTCCATTCTTGCGTCACCTATCACCCTGGGATTCCTCCGTCCCAGTCTCTTGAAACTTGTGAACGAGTTCCTAGCATTGTTTATAATAGTACCAAAGCCTCTGCTCTGACGCATGAGGTAGCTGTCAACTCCATAATGTCCATATGGGAATAGGCATTTTTTCTTTTCTTAAAACTAGAAGAAATTGAAAGTTGAAAGTTTGAACAAAAAGGACGAGAAAGAAAGCAAAAAGTAAAATTGAAAAAGTAGAAGGTTAAGGGCGGTCCGGTCCTAATTTGGATGCTCAGAACAAACCTTAGCAGCAAGATTAAACCAGCTGGGTTGCAGAAATCCTACCCGCCGCCATTGTCCAGCCCGTTATCACATCAGCCAAGCTCTCTCACTTCAACAAAGTTCCAGGCCATCGAGAGAGGTTACCATCTAAAAGTGTATGAGAGAGAGAGAGAGAGAGAGAGAGAGAGAGAGAGAGAGAGAGAGAGAGAGAGAGAGAGAGTACGTATATGAACGCTACCCATCAACCGCTCTCCAAACTTGTTAGGAGAGAGAGAGAGAGAGAGAGAGAGAGAGAGAGAGAGAGAGAGAGAGAGAAGACTCTGTCCTTATGTGCGTATAATTCTTTAACAAAGTAGGCTACCACAGCCACGCTTACTATAACTTTCCCGAAGCAAGTTTACAAAAATAAAAAAAAAATAAAAAAAAATAAAAAAGAGGTACTAGTCTTACCATCTGAAAGGATGACAAACATCCTTCTTCTTCAGGTATAAGGTTCAAGATGTAAGCTCTGATGTGTGCATTTCTCGGTGTTCGGTTGCTCAGGTAATGACTACGCCGTTTGTTTATTAAGGGTAATGTAAATAACATCCAGGAACTATAATCGATGCCAACTTTGAGCCCCTCTATCCTTGATGCTGATATTAATTGTGATTGGAACAATGATGCAAAATCAGTTTTAAATTGTATTATTGCCACCTGCTTCCAATAATCATGCTTTAGAAAAGATTCATAACCGAACTCCTGATTAAGTAAAATGGGTAAAAATAATATTCTCAAGGATATGGATGATTGATTTTGATATTTGGTGTAAAAAAAATTAGGGGGTTATCATTTTTTTCAATTTTGAATGAAAATAGCTTTGATTGTCTCATTACGTGCTTCTTCTATGTATTGTCAGATATAAAAGTTTTTTCGG
>NC_090725.1:146757724-146767724 GCF_036898095.1 Palaemon carinicauda
TTCA
Source organism: Palaemon carinicauda (assembly GCF_036898095.1). Classification (NCBI taxonomy): domain Eukaryota; kingdom Metazoa; phylum Arthropoda; class Malacostraca; order Decapoda; family Palaemonidae; genus Palaemon; species Palaemon carinicauda. Next base: position 146,757,729 of record NC_090725.1, read on the forward strand.
CCCATTCATGATCATCGTCACTCTCATGCGGACCTTTCTTCTTTTCCCTCTTCACATTACTTTTACCTTTCTTCTCATTCTTCCTATAACATTTCTGTTCATCCTTACTATGCCTAATTCCCTTATCTTCAATCCCAATATCACTACCTTCCCCATTATCACTTACCTTAGCTCTCTCTTCCACTATCAACCCATTACCTGAAGCAGAAGCCACTCCTCTGACTGCACCTTCACCCATGAACGTTTTCATTATTCGCGTTACTTTCCCCATCATAGCTTTCATTTGTTTCTCCATTCATTCCTCATTCTCTTGCATCCTCATCTCAACAAACTCTTCCACTCTCTCTACAGTTCCCTCTAGCACCTTCAGTTCCTTTCGCATCTCCTCATTCTCACACCTTAACCCCTTATTCTCATGCAACAACTTCTCCTCTCGCTCTTTACTCAGCCACAATTACTCCCATAATACCTTTAATTGTTCTTCCATCTTAATGAACCTTAAATCTAATTTCTAATCCAAATTTATTCCTTCGTTAAAATGTCCAGCTTCCAATCCCACCTCAGCAGTCCCTGTTCGGGCACCAAAATAATGTGGCGGGATGCACACAAGAACAACCCCCACACCCTTGAATCACTCAAACTGACAAATATCTCCTCATCACAAACTTTCCCCTTACGTTGTCAACTGGACTCTTAGACAGAAAGGAAATGAACACAAACCTCAACCTTAATACTACATTCCTTAAAACTCAAAAAATTAACACAAACAAAACCCCTCCACAATCAAATAAACTCCTCCAAATCAATAAAGCTAAAAACTAAACACTAACAAAACTTAAACTTAAATTCACCACACACACACACACACACACACACATACACATATATATATATATATATATATATATATATATATATATATATATATATATATATATATATATATATATATATATATATATATATTGTGTGTGTTCACTAACACTTTCGCAAGATAACAGTCAAAAATAAAAAAAACTTAAGTAATCATTCACTAAGCCAAACTGTCTTCATTGACACAACACCACTATATGAGAAACAGAAGTGTCTGTTAATTTGCCAAAACGGCCTTAACTCTTCGGGGTCATAGGTGTGAAGATTATCATCATCATCATCATCATCACACATAATTGTGATACAATCCAAAAGAGCAGTCTAAACACAGTCGATTACAAGCCAGGTCAGCAGCTAAAGATCAGCAATCAAAAATAGATTCTCCAAATCAGGAATTACAGCCTGCAAAATAAAAAAAGAAAAACACTTACGAGCACTCCTAGCTAAATGAACTATCGCACTATAATCAAAGATAAATAAGGAACTTTCTATTATTCAGAATAACTCCTAGCAGAGATAAATAAAAGTGTACTTACTTTTAAAATAATTAACCACTTTAGCGCTGATAAAAAAATATAAAGTAATTCCTCTACTAAAACCCCACAACTGCCTCTAGCTGCAGTCAAATAAAAAAGAACATTCACCCAAGACATTAACCACTGTCCTAAGCTAGCTAAAAACATAAACAAACGAACCTCGGTTATACCAGCAGTCTTTCTTGCAACAAACAATCCATACACTAACTATTTCTCGCTCGCTGACACACACACTCTCTCTCTCTCTCTCTCTCTCTCTCTCTCTCTCTCTCTCTCTCTCTCTCTCTGGATTTGGCAAAAAACAAAAAATAAATAAAAATAAAACAAAAATTAGTCCTCCATAGTGACTCCTCAACATCCATTGATTGTACTTCTTTAACACCGTATGACTCTTTTAAAATTTTTGGTGTGATTCTCCACAACAAGTTTACCTTTGAAAAACATATTAGGACTGTGTCTTCTCCAGTTGCGCAAAAAAAAATAAATGAAAAAAAAATGGCTTATTGTGAAAATAGTGTGAGAATTTCGGTGATCAATCTATTCTGAAGAAGTGTTTCAAATTCTTTCATTTTACCTTGTTTCGAGTATTGTTCTCCTTTCCTGTCTTCAGCTTCTGACTCATCTTAATTTGTTGGACAGGAACTTACAGTCCATTAAATTTTTTATTCCTGATCTAAATAATCATCTCTGGCACCTCCATTATATTAGTTTGTTATGCATATTGCATATGATTTAACATAATTCTAACCATCATTTACATACAGATCTTCCCCAACAGTACCATCCTGTTGGTAATACTAGGAATGCAGTTAATTCTAATAGTCAGGCCTTCTCCATCATGAGAATCAATACAACAAACTAGTCTAGAAAGTGACCAAGTTGTGGAATGATCTTCCTAATCGGATAGTTGAATCGGTAGAACTTGAAAAGTTCAAACTTGCAGCAAATGTTTATATATTGAACAGGCTGACATAAGTAATTTTATAGTTTATATGTGAAAGATATATTTTAATGATGTTACACACCCTAATAATAATAATAATAATAATAATAATAATAATAATAATAGTAATAATAATAATAATAATAATAATGATAATAATATACGCAACATGTCAAAAATTAAGTCTAAATATTTATCTATATACACACAAAAACATCGTTCTCACCAGGGTATGACTACACTCTCTTCCTCCTACTCCTGGGAGGGGGAAGCTGCGTGTATATATATATATATATATATATATATATATATATATATATATATATATATATATATATATATATATATATATATATATATATATATATCATCATTTCTTCCTACGCTCATTGATGCAAAAGGCCTTAGTTAGATTTCACCAATCATAGCTTTCTCGAGTTTTTAAACCAATACTTCGCCATTCATTATCTTTTAATTCACGGTCCATGGTCGTCAGCCTTGGTCTTCCAACCTTTCTTGTGCCATGTGAAGCCCAATTCTTTCTGCCCCTCACCATGAATTCATCCACTTATGGCACTCGAGTAATCTCTCTTAAAATTTAATTTCTAATCCTTTCTTGCCCTTCATCTCTCAATATTCTTCTGTTGGCTTTGTTCACAAATGTACAAAATCTATTGGATATTGTTTCATTGCCATACCACGACTCGTGTCCATACAGTAATACCGATTCACTAAACTGATTCATAGCCTGGTTTTTATATGTAATTTCAGGCGACTTGCTTTCCAAATTTCACTTAACCTAGTCATTGTCTGATTTTCTTTTTTTCAATCTTTCATTAAACTTAAATTCTAAAGATCCTGCTTTAGAGATCATAGTTCATAAATATTTAAAGAATTTCACCTCACTAATCCTTTCTCCTTCCAATGATATTTCATCTTCCATTGCATATTCCGTTCTTATCATCTCTGTCTTTCTTCTATTTACCATAAGCCTAAGCTCATGTGTTATCTAATACATTCTGGTAGGCAAGCATTGCTAATCCAGTGGTCTTTTCCTAACAAGGAGAGCGTCATCAGCATACTCTAGGCCACCTAATATCCTGTTACCAATCCAGTTCAATCCTTTTCCACAATCCCTAAATGTTCTATGCATTACAAAATCCATGATGAGGATAAACTACATAGGTGACAACACATGCCCTTGGAGTACTTCACTAACATTAACTTTACACTTGCTACAATCATGAACAGAGTTAATCAAATTTACATATATAAATGGAACTTCATAACAACGCACGACTCTCCACAAAATTGGCTGGTGCACACTATCAAAGGCTTTTTCATAGCCCACAAATGCCATCAAAAGTGGATTTCTATATTTTAGACACTGCTGTACCACATGTCTTGAAATGAATATTTGATCAGTGCAACTTCTACCTATTCTAAATCTTGCTTGTTCATCTCTCAGCTTTTCATAAACCTTTCTCTTTAGTCTTTTTACAATAAGCATACTATATATTTTCATGACAACTGACGTAAGTGTGATGCCTCTCTAATTATTGCAATCTGCCAGATCTCCTTTTTTTTTCCATTTTCACTAACATTCATAGCCCCCATTTATCTGGTTTTGTATTTTTCATGCCACATTCTGCAAAATAATCTTGTAAGCATTATGGGAGTCACTTTGTTTTCGGCCAATATCATCTCAGCAGTTACTCCATCATATCCAGGGGTTTTACATATTTCTATTTTTTTTAATGATGGCTTTGACTTCAAAAACACTGAATTCATTCATGGGCACATCGAGGTCATCATCAGCGTCAGGTATATTGATCAAATTATTCCCTTCATATCTCTAATTCCTGACCTAGCTAAAGTATTCCATATAACGTTGCACTTCTTCATCTTCTGTTGTTATAACAGATCCATCTCTTTTTTTAATGGTATATGTTTCTTCTTTGCCCCAGAATAGATTTCACTGATGATTCTGTGAACAATTCTTACACCATAGCCACTCCCTGAATTCATATCTTTGTCAGACTCATCTACTTTCTTGTCTAAATAATTTCTCCAGTCATTCCTGGCTTTTCTTTTGACTTCACTATCAATACTGGAATACTAAGCATGCTCTACCTTGTGATTTTAATTACTTCCTCGAATCAATTTCTTTCTTTGTCTCTTGTTTATAGTATCCCAACTATCATTTAATAACCTTGGTTTTCTCCTTGTAACTGCATGTCCCAAAACTTCACTACAAACTGACTGATATAATTTCTCAATATCACACATTCCTTCATTAATTGTGTGCTCTTCGTCTCTTAAAGTCTCTAACACTGTAAAGAGATACTTACATTGAATTGCAAAGGTTTCTCTGTGCTCATCTTCTAGAAGCTTAGTTGTATCAAACCTATGTATTCTATTCAATTTTTATGTTGGGTGCTTTCAGTTTAGCAATGAGGACCTGGTGATCACTACCAATATCTGCTTTATACATTTCCCAGTGTCTTCCTTCCCTCTTTATTAATGGCTATGTGATCTATCTTATTTTTGTAATTGCCACATGGTGAAGTCCACGTACATTTGGGGATGTCCTTGTGCTGAAAAGAGTACCTCCCATAACAAGATTGTTTGTTGAACGGAAACTTAAAAAATGTGCCCCATTTTCATTTGCAACTTTGACAAGAACCTCCAAAACCCACCATATTCTGTATACCTTGATTACCCCATCCAACTTTAGGATTGAAGTCAACAATCACTATTTTCATATCTCTCGCTGGGATCTCATCTGTTATACAATGCAGTTCTTCATGGTATTTATCTTTCCTTTCTTCAAGGTAACCATTTGTAGGTGTATAGCAAACTATAATGCTCATATTACAGTACATTGTTTTAAACTTTGCAGGTAACATTCTACTATTTACAGCTCTCCATTCCGTTAATGCATTTTCTGTTCTATGTGTGTTCATCGTTCCTTCTTTTTCTCTTCCAACTCCATCTGTTCTTCCTGAGTATATATATATATATACATATATATACATGTATATATATATATATATATATATATATATATATATATATATATATATATATATGTGTGTGTGTGTGTGTGTGTGTGTGTATGGTATATATGCATATATATATATATATATATATATATATATATATATATATATATATATATATATATATATATGTATATATATATATATATATATATATATATATATATATATATATATATATATATATAAACATATATATTTACATAAATATAGGCTGACTAAATCCATAGAGGATTCATTGGTTGAATTCATCAAAGGATAGCCAGTTCCTTGGTATGCACAGTGCCTTTCTAGCTAAGGTAAATAATCCCTGTCTGTCTAAATTATTTTCAATATGATTATCCGACAGGCATTGGGATTAAAATCCGAAAAGACATCTTGTCTATCACCTTAAACCCAATCCGTCACCCTGCTGCCAGATTTAGGGAAGCATTTCCTCCACACCCCAAGTCCTCGTTACTCAGCCAAGCTGCTCATCCACTTATATAACCATTGGCCAACATGGATTGCTAAGATATACCACCTAGCACGGTATATATATATATATATATATACATATATATATATATATATATATATATATATATATATAGCACGGTATATATATATATATATATATATATATATATATATATATATATATACATATATATATATACATATATATATATATATATATATATATATATATATATATATATATATATATATATATATATATATATATATGACTGGTTACAATAATTACAGAGGCATAACACTTGTGTCAGTTGTTATGAAAATATAAGTATGCTTATTCTAAAGAGACTGGAGAGAAAGATTGAATGAAAAGCTGAGATATGAACAAGACGGATTTTTAAAAGGTTGAAATTGCACTGGCCTAATTTTCATTTTGAGACATGTTGTACAGCAATCCTCTTATGATGGCATTTGTGAAAAAACATTTGATAGTGTCCCCCGGCATATTTGGTGGAGAGTCCTGCATTATTATGGAATTCCTCATAAATATGTTAGCAGAACATCATAGGGTTTGCAATACTTGCTTACCAGAATACATGAAATATCATACAAGGTTGGCCTGAAGATAAATATAAAAAAAACAGATGATCAGAAGGGAGTATGCAATGAAAGATGAGATATCACTGGAAGAAGAAACGATTAATGAGGTAGAATCATTCAAGTATTTAGGAACTATGATCTCCAGTACAGGGTCTTTAGAATTAGAGTTTAGTGAAAGATTGAATAAAGCAAATCTAACAATGGCTATGTTAAGTAAAATTAGGAAAGCAAATCGCCTAAAATTACATATATAAATCAGACTATATATCAGTTTAGTGAGATCGGTGTTACTCTATAGACATGAGCCATGGTATGACAATGAAACAATCTCCAATAGATTTAGTATATTTGAGAACAAGACCCACAGAAGAATTTTGTGAGTTACTGGCAGAACAAAGTTAGAAATATGCTGATGAGATCATGATGAGGGGTAGATGGAGATGGTTTGGGCATGCTCTTCGCACTCCCCAAGAGCGATTAGTTCACCAAACGTTCAGTTGGGCTGCATAAAGCATTAAAAGAGTTGGAAAGCCAAGGCCTACATGGCTGAGGATTATGAAGCGTGCAGTATGAGATGAAGAATGGAGAAGTATTTAATTAAAAGCTCAAGATAGAGATGACCAGCAAAATATCCCCAAGGCCCTTTGCGCCTACACAGACACACACGCCTACACACACACACACACACACACACACACACACATATGTATATATATATATATATATATATATATATATATATATATATATATATATATATATATACATATATATATATATATATATATATATATGTATATATATATATATATATATATATATATATATATATATATATTATATATATATATATATATATATATATGTGTGTGTGTAAAAAGGTTTTTCTATAGAGCATTAAACCTTCAATTATCAGCTAGTTATTTTCAAATGAAATTGTTATCCCTATGGTACCACCCGTGTATCAGAGGATCGTACATAGTAACAACATTTCTCTTTTTTGTATATATTATCCTTTGTATCTTCGCTCTCCCATTGCACTGATAGCAACTTGTATTAACCTGCCTGCCTACTTCATTGTTACCTGTTAACAGAACCGGTTGCCGGTTTGACAAGAAATAGTATGTTTTTATTTTGTGACCTTCTTACTAGGACCTAATGTGTATATATACTCAATGTGTCTGTAAAAAAGTTACTCTCATGCATTCATCTTGCATTTGAATCACAACCTACTCTTAGCTCGTCACATTGGTGACCCCGGAGGTCAACTCGCTCCTCCCACCTTCCCCCCCTCACTGTTACTATGGCAAAATCCACCGAAGTTGGCGCCACCCCATTCAAACTTTCGTCATTCTCCAGCGAAGAGGCGTTGTCTTGGTTTCATCGCACAAATCCAGTTTGCATCAAGGGCATTACTCACTCAACCACCAAAGCAGAATATGTTCTTGCGGCAATTCCCGAGGACACCTTCCCAGAAATCTCCGACTAGCTTTGTGAACAAGAAGACTCCCCAATAGCATATGACACCCTCAAAACATACACACCGTTGCCAGGCGCCCGTATAGCAAAGCTTCATCAGCTCTCTCAACAACCGTTGGGAGACCAAAGGGCTTCGCTTGCCCTCAGGGAAATGACCAGTATAGCTTGCCTGCAACCTGCCGCAGACGGCTCTCCTCGTGATGTGAACCTACTTCCTGCCCTTTGGGTACGCCACTTACCCGAACTTATACGTGCTGACATACCTGATGTTGATAGTTTACCCATAAAGGACTTGATGACCAAAGCCGACACCCTTATGGAAAGCCACTTCACATCCTTCAAGAACTCAATCAAAGCCACCACTCCTGACGAAGAGGACACCTATTTAACGTCAACCGAAGCTGACGAGAATGCCATAGGACACACACGCCTACCCCGTGACGTGCCGGAGCGGCTACAAGGCCACCCATCACCCGCCACTGGCTCGTGCCCTAACCAACGACTTCTACAGCCACTTACTACCTTCCATTTGCCGCAGTTGAGCTGCTACAACTCCAGATTTTGGGCTGTCAGGAGAAAATACGCCAGTGATTGTGAGTGGCCAATAAACGTGTAAGTAGGACATCGCTCATGGCGTTGGCCTCCCATGTTTCTAATCATTTCTTTTTACATGATGCAGAAACGAGTTTGTGATTTTTGGTAGACACGGATGCTTGTCGTTCTCTTATGCAAAGGGAACTCTTCAGGACACGACATAGACTGTTAAAGTATGCCTACGTCTGCCTGGTAGCTGCCGTCGGATCTGCGATGCCCACCTACGGTTATGAGAACCTCACATTATCGTTTGGAAATGGCAAATTTAATTGGAAGTTTCTCGTTGCTGACGTCACATTGCCAATTCTTGGTCCGGATTTCCTCTCTCATTTTTACCTTCTGGTGGATGTTGCCACTGACGATTGGTCAACGCAGTCTCGTACTTGCTGACACCTCTACAACCCACCATCTCCAACCTCGCTCCCCACATCATTGCACCCACAGATGCCTACGCCTACCTCCTCACGTCATACCCGGAAGTTTTCCATCCAGAACTTCGTCAAACGCCCACAGCTCTTGCCAAACATGGTATTTATCACCATATCAAGACAATGGGACCCCTGGTCTTCGGTAAATTCAGACGTCTGACACCGGATCGATTGGCAGCCGCCCAACAGACGTCCAGCGAAATGGAAGAAATGGGCCTTTGCCAAAAGACCTCCTTACAGGCTCCTGAACATGCAAACAGAACCGGATCACTAACCCCTCCCAAACATCACCGATGTGACCTCCTACCTGCACAAAGCGAAGGTTTCCTCCACGCCTGATCTCCTGAGTGGGTATTATCAGGTGCCTATGGAACCAGAAGACATCCCCAAGACCACCATCACCACTCCCTTCGGTACATACATCTTCAATTACTCCGGCTTTGGCCTTCGTAATGATGGGGCCATTTTTCAACGTCTCATGGATGGCATCTTAGGGGACCTCCCCTTCTGTGTATGTTACGTGAACGACATACTTGTGTTTTCTTCCTCAAAAGAGGAACACCTCCATCACCTGTTCATCGTGCTCGACCGCCTACAACAAAACGGTCTTGTAGTCCGGTAGGACAAGTATACCTTTGCCGCCAACGAAGTGTCATTCTTAGGGCACCACATCACTCCTGAAGGAGTCCATCCCCTCCCTGAGAAGGTAGCAGCCATTCAGAACATCCCCACACCCTCGACCGTCAAAGCACTGCAGGAATTCTTGAGCATGATTTACTATTATCCCCGTTTTCTGCCAGCCATTGCTGTCACTCTTGCTCCCCTCTACATCTCCCTCAAGGACAATCCAAAAGCCCTAAAGTGGGGTCCCCTTAAAGAAGCGGCTTTCTGTAATGCAAAGAATGCCCTATCAACAGCTGCGGCTCTCACTTTTCCCGTCCCACATTCCCCACTCCTCTCCCCCGATGCCAGCGACGTCGCTATTGGTGCAGTATTCGAACAGGTGGTCAACAGCTCGCCCC
>NC_090725.1:146775224-146845224 GCF_036898095.1 Palaemon carinicauda
TTCTTACATTTGTGTTTGTCAACCCAAAAGGATATATTTTTCCTTGAAATACATAAAAAATTTTCTATTCAATTTTCTCGACAAAATAGATATCAGTTTTCGAGAACTATGGGATTCGAGAAAATGATAGTTCGAGAAATCATTTTTCCAGCAATTAAGTTCGAGGATTTAACTTTTGAGAAATTGCATTCGAGAAATTCACCTAAAATTATGTTCTGCTTATATATATATATATATATATATATATATATATATATTGGTTGTAAGTGGATAAATCTATTCTAAAAAATTTGTCATATAAGCAGAACATAATTTTAGGTAAATTTCTCGAATGCAATTTCTCGAAAGTCAAATTCTCGAACTTAATTGCTGGAAAAATAATTTCTCGAACTATCATTTTCTCGAATCCCATATTTCTCGAAAACTGAAATCTATTTTGTCGAGAAAATTGAATAGAAAAATTTTCATTTATTTCAAGGAAAATATATCCTTTTGGATTGACAAAATACATGAAAATTTTTCTATTCAATTTTCTCGACAAAATAGATATCAGTTTTAGAGAAATATGGGATTCGAGAAAATGATAGTTCAAGAAATTATTTTTCCTGCAATTAAGTTCGAGAATTTAACTTTCGAGAAATTGCATTCGAGAAATTTACCTAAAATTATGTTCTGCTTATATGACAAATTTTTTAGAATAGATTTATCCAGTTACATACAATATATATACAGTGGAACCTCTACATACGAACGTATATACATTCGAATTTTCCAAGATTCGGAGTAAAATTCGAGCAAATTTTTTACTCTACACCCGAATTTTATTTCGACACACGAAGTAAGCAATTTTCATCGTACTGGTTGTATCCGAATTTTTCGACACGCGAAGTACAATTCGAACACGTTCCTACTCTACACCCGAATTTTTTTTTGATACCCGAAGTAAACAATACCCGTACGCGTAGTTGGTACTCATAGCGCCGGATGTGTTTTTTATTTCCGCCGATAGAAGGCAGCACTTCAACCTCGGAGGGACCCTCAATTAGCGTGGCTTGGTTCAGTCCTCTGTTCTCGTCGGCTTCGTGCAGTTGTGCCCTTTGCGTTCTGCTATTACTGTACTGGTTTAATCGTGATTTTTTACGTGCATCCTTTTACGGTAATTTACGTAAAGTATGGGTCCTAAAAGGCTTAGTTTTGCAAGTGGTAGTGGTAGTGGTGAGAAAAGGAAGAAGGAAATACTTTCTTTAGACGTAAAGCAAGAAATTATTGAAAAACATGAGCGTGGCGTCCGCGTGAGTGAACTTGCTAGTGAATATGGCCGTAATATGTAGACGATCTCGACAATCCTGAAACAGAAGGAAGCCATTAAAGCAGTGAAACCTTCTAAGGGGATCACCATAATTTCAAAACGCCGTAGCCCTATCATAGTAGAGATGGAACGACTTCTGCTAATCTGGATCAAGGACATAGAGATTGTTGGCGACACCATCACCGAAACCATCATCTGCGAGAAGGCGCACGTCATCTTCACGGACTTGAAGGAGGAGAGCTCTGGGGGTGATGCTAGGAAGAGTTCAATCGAACCTTCCTCAAACGATTTCAAGGCATCTCGTGGCTGGTTTGAGAAAATTAAGAAACGGTACGGGATTCATTCAGTTGTTCGCCACGGAGAGGCTGCTAGTGCGGACATAAAGGCTGCAGCTGACTTTGTCAAGAACTTTGAAAGGATCGTGCTGGAAGAAGGCTACGTAGAGCAGCAAGTGTTTAATTGTGATGAAACTGGGCTCTTTTGGAAGAAGATGCCCAGTCTAACCTACATCACCGCCGAAGAGAAGAGATTGCCTGGGCATAAGCCAATGAAGGATCGGTTGACTCTTGCCCTATGTGCCAACGCTAGCGGGGACTTTAAAGTCAAGCCCTTACTGGTTTACCATTCTGAGAACCCTAGGGCCTTTAAGGCACACAACGTGGATAAGGACCAGCTTCATGTTTTCTGGCGATCCAACTCGAAGGCCTGGGTCACTAGGCAGTTCTTTGTGCAATGGTTAACCAAGTTTTCGGCCCTTCTGTGAAGAAGTATCTTCATGAGCAGAAATTGTCTTTAAAGTGCCTGCTATGCCTTGACAATGCACCCGCTCACCCCCCCCCCTCCCCCGGACTTGAAGATGATATCTTTGATGAATTTAAGTTCATAAAGGTGCTGTATCTTCCACCGAATACCACCTCTATCCTCCAGCCTATGGACCAGCAAGTCATCTCGAATTTCAAGAAGCTCTACACAAAGCACCTATTCAAGCAGTGTTTTAATGTCACGCAAAGCACAAACTTAACTTTGCGTGAATTTTGGAAAAGCCACTTCAACATCGTGCACTACTTGAAGATCATAGATCAGGCTTGGGTGGGATTAATTCGACGAACCCTCAATTCTGCCTGGAAGAAGCTGTGGCCTGATGCAGTTTCTCCCCGAGATTTCGAAGGTTTTGACCCCGAACCTGATCCCGTGGTGGGTGCAGCGGAAGACGTAGAGGAAATCGTCTCCCTTGGCAAGTCCATGGGTCTGGAGGTCGACGCAGATGACATCATGGAACTCATCGCCAAACATCACGACGAACTTACCACAGAGGAGCTCAAGGAACTCCATGCTATGTCTGAGCACATGAGTAATGACGAGGAAGGGATCGAGGAGGTAGAACATGTGTTAGGTTCAGCGCAAATAAAAGCGGTGTTAGGAAAATATCAAGACGTGGTCAACTTCATCGACAAATACCACCCAAAAAAATTGCAGGCTTGTCGTGTAGTTGCGCAGTTCGATGATGTTTGCCTAACTCACTTTCGAAACATTCTGAAAAGCCGTACCAAGCAACTATCTATCGATAGTTTATTTAAAAAACTACGAAGCGAACTCGTGATGAAAAGGATGGAAGTGGTTCAAAGAAAACGGCAAAGAGTGAAGTTAAAGAAATTCAATTAATTTTAAGTGTAGAGAGTGAAAGTGATTAAAATTAATCATCAAAAAGAAAAAAAGAAAATGTAAAATAAATATAAAATATAAAAATAAAAAAAATAAATAAGCTATGTTAAAGTTCACTTAGTGTAAGTTAGAATAAGTTACTGTAGTGTACGTTTATCGTATTTAACCTCTCTACCTCCTCGCTACCCGTCCGTCTCCTCTCTGCGTAGCAAGGCCAACAACACCTGCGCTGGAGTTTCTAAGGTAAATTGACGCGAAAAACCAGTTTCTTATTTATCATTTTTTGATAATTATTCTTTTTTACATGTCTATTATCTAATTTACTGTGCATTATTCTCATGAGTAATTATGTTTAGTAATTCATTAAGGAGTTATCATAAGTTTTTGGGCTCAACCACGGATTAATCCTATTTCAATGTATTCTTATGGGAAAATTCGTTTCGACATCCGAACATTTTTTACATCCGAAGTCGGTTGTGGAACGGATTAAATTCATATGTAGAGGTACCACTGTATATATATATATATATATATATATATATATATATATATATATATATATATATATATATATATATATATATATATATATATATATATATATATATATATATATATATATGTATATATATATATATATATATATATATATATATATATATACATATATATATATATATATATATATATATATATATATATATATATATATATATATATATATATATATGTATATATATACATATGTATATAATACATATATATATATATATATATATATATATATATATATATATATACATATATATGTATATATATATATATATATATATATATATATATATATATATATATACATATATATATATATATATATATACATATATATATATATATATATATATATATATATATATATATATATATATACATATATATATTGTATGTAACTGGATAAATCTCTTCTGAAAAAATTGTCATATAAGCAAAACATGGATTGATGGATTTCTTGTTCTATTTCACGTTAATTGCTATCTTTCATCCTGGGAAGTAGAATTATGGATGCTTTTTTATGATTGATGTAGTAATCATATTTGAACAATAAAGATAAAACTATCATAATTATAGTCTCTCGTCCGATATAATGAAAATTCGGGCAGAGAAAATTCTCTAATTATCACAGTAAATTTGTGAGTCAATATAAAACGTTATTTGGTTTTAAAATAGGAGTAGATTAATGATGTGAAAAAGAGGAATCATTTCACAAAGTGAAAATCGTGTGCAAAATCCTAAATGAGGGCGGTTACGGATGTGAAACCTATCATTAATTGTGCCGGGGAAAGAAACAATAAATACAATTCTGCAAAACACTCCCTGCACTTACCAAGCGCATGTTGTTTACACGGAGACAAGTTTATTTATTAATTCGATTCCTCTCCCCTTCGACATCGCGACATATAACGTTAAATGAAATTTTGTACGCGATGTGGTCAAAACACCAGAACTTTCCCCATCATTATGATTTATGAAAACCCACAGACGCATAGATTTATCGTCTGCCTCTCTCGGTCTCCTTTTCGCTTTCGCCTTTTTACAATGTGAAAAGAAAATCATTATCCACTTATTTGATTTTAACTTTTATCATTGTCTTGCGCATTTAAATTCTGAGTATTGAAATCAACCAGACTTCTAGATCAGATTTAATATTACTTTCCTATCTTAGAAGAAACACTATGTTTTTCTCATTTCCAAACTAGGAAAGTTTGGTTAAACTAGCAAATTGTTAAATTTCCGAAAATTCTAGGTATCTCTTTTCAAGGTATTGGCTATATATTTGAATATACTATTCATAAAAAAATATAGCTTACCTTAGGAGTAAATGAAAAATAGAATAAGAATCTTAATGTCCAACATACAATGTAATAATTTGCCATTTGATTATATTCTGTATCAAGATGTAGAAAAGTATAAGTAAATGACCAAGAATACAACGTTTTACTATAAGACGCAAACTAATCCTCAGAAATGTGGGATTTGATGAAGGAAAAGGATATAGAGAAGAAATGTGTCTCTTTCCAAAAGCTGAGCATAAAAAAAAGCTTCCCGAATAAAAATAAATCTTGCTTAGCGACAGGAACTTAAAACAAGATAAAATATTCTTTGCATAATTTCTCTACCTTATCATTTTTTTTCCTGAGCATTTTCAAATAATTTTCCTAATAAATATGTCTGTTGAATGATAGCGAAAAAGCATTCCTACGTCATCACGTAGAGTTGGGTAAATATTAATTTTCTCTTCTTCTCCGAGAGAGAGAGAGAGAGAGAGAGAGAGAGAGAGTGTGTGTGTGTGTGTGTGTGTGTGTGTTTGCCTGAGTGTGATTTATAAGATAGCATTTGTAGTCGTAAAAAAATCCAACCTTAATTTTCTTTTTATTTTTCTAAGAAGATTCCTCTTCTCCCCTTTCTTTCATATAAATGAGCTGATTCTCTCGGAGAAGAAGAGAAAATTAATATTTCCCCAACTCTACGTGATGACGTAGGAATGCTTTTTCGCTATCATTCAACAGACACATTCATTAGGAAAATGATTTGAAAATGCTCAGAAAAAATTGAGAAGGTAGAGAAATTATGCAAAGAATATTTTATCTTGTTTTAAATTCCTGTTACTAAGCAAGATTTATTTCTATTCGAGAAGCTTTTTTTATGATCAGCTTTTGAAAAGAGACACATTTCTTCTCTATATCCTTTTCCTTCATCAAATCCCACATTTCTGAGGATTAGTTTGCGTCTTATAGTAAAACGTTGTATTCCTGGTCATTTACTTATACTTTTCTACATCTTGATACAGAATATAATCAAATGTCAAAATATTACATTGCATATTAGACATCAGGATTCTTATTCTATTTTCCATATACTCCTAAGGTAAGCTATATTTTTTTATGAATAGTATATTCAAATATATAGCCAATACCTTGAAACGAGATACCTAGAATTTTCGGAAATTTAACAATTTGCTAGTTTAACCAAACTTTCCTAGTTTGGAAATGAGAAAAACATAGTGTTTCTTCTAAGATAGGAAAGTAATATTAAATCTGATCTAGAAGTCTGGTTGATTTCAATACTCAGAATTTAAATGCGCAAGACAATGATAAAAGTTAAAATCAAATAAGTGGATAATGATTTTCTTTTCACATTTTAAAATGGCGACTTTCTCCAATAATACAGGAGATAACAGCTATTTATTGCGAGGAATCATGCCAATCATTATTATTATTATTATTATTATTATTATTATTATTATTATTATTATTATTATTATTATTATTATTATTATTATTATTATTACTATTATTATTATTATTACCTTAGCTACAACCCTAGTTGGAGAGACAGGATGCAATAGCGTAGCGATGAAAGGAAATAAGGAAGTAAATAAAGTATAAGAGAAGTAATGAACAATAAAAAATAAGATATTTTAAGAACAATAATAACTTCAACTAGAAGAGGAGTAACGAACAATCAAAATAAAATATACTAAGAACAGTAACAATATCAAACTAGATATTCCATATAGATACTCTGAAGACTTAAAAAAATAGAAGAATTGAAACAAGATAGAACAGTGCGACCGAGTGTACCTTCAAGCAAGAGAACTGTAACTCAAGATATTGTAAGTCCATGGTACAGAGGCTATGGCACTACCCAGGATTAGAGAGCAATGGTTTGATGTTGGAGTGTCCTCCCCCTGGAAGATCTGTTTACCATATCTAAAGAGTCTCTTCTACCTCACCAAGAGGAAAGCAGCCACTGAACAATTACATTGCATTAGTTAACTCCTAGAGGAAAGATGATTTTTTTTTATTCTTAGAGTTGTGAGGTGTATGAAGACAGAGGAAACTGGGTAAAGAATAGGCTAGACTATTCTGTGTATGTGTAAGCAAAGGAAAAATGAACTGTAACCAGAGATAAGGATCCAGTGTAATGCTCTCTGGCCAGTCAAAGGATCCAATAACTTTCTAATGGTAGTATCTAAACGGGGGGCTGGTGGTTCTGGCTAACCTACCTTGCCATTTTTCAATATAACCGCCACAATAGTCACTCATAGTCGATGTTTTGCTTAGAAGTATTTGCAGCTGTCTGATTAGCATGATTTAGATATGGGTTCTAATGTTTTCAAGCCTACTGAATTAGTTTTTAACGTTTAAAAAGCAAACTTATGCTTATTTCTAAAATTTTATTTTTACAAAGCAAAGTGATATATTTTTCAACATTTTACCGTTTATTCAAGATGGCCACCAGATTGTGGAACTCCTTGTCCTCATATGAGTGTTGTTGCTCAAGTAACATCATATCTCTGAAATTAATTGGGATCCATAGTTCATAATTGAAATCGTTATTTACAAAGAAGTAAGCCACAGTATAATTTCAAGTACCCTTCTCTGAAAATGTGGATCAGGGTGAACATGGTGAGCTCTGTGTTCAGCACCAGACTCTGGTTCTGGAACTGCGGATTCTTTTGCCTCCTGTGTTTGCACCAATCATGAAAGATTTAATCCGATAAACCAGACCCATCGGAGCAGTAAGCATGATATGACATTCTCCTAAGCTTGTACAAGCTACATGTAGTGATCTGGTGTGCTTGACTGATCTTAGTGACACTGGATGCAGACAGGTAAGACTCTGCTGTACCAAATGAAGCCACATCTGCTTCCATAATAGCAATGGTCCAGCTACTGGCTCATGATAATTTTACTATTGAAGTCCACTTAATATGATCACGAATTAGTCCTCTCCCTACTTTGACAATTTCCATTGTATTTGTTGGGCAGCGCATACATCGGTTGGTCAGCAGCAATGACAGGGGTCTGCCCTAGTTAATGTAAAGCCACTGTATTACAGACCTTCCCCATGACATGCTTCACCATTGCATTAGAGTGAGCTTAATCTTGTCACAGAGGCGTCATTATAGAAATGGTTGCTTCAAATCGTTGACTCCATTTTTGCATTGTATGGTGGGCTGACCATTTGATGCTGATTGCTTCAGCCATATCGTCAGTGAGGCAGACTTTCTCCAACCAAGGATATTTTCATTTCAGTATGACAAAATCAAGTGTGGTGCTGGTAACGATTACCTTGTTACTGGAGGGGGATATCTTGCTACTAGAGTAGGATTGGGGATTTGTGTGATGTATGCTGGATGAATAATGGTATATGCTTCTGAAAGCCATGGGAGTTACTTAACTTTCATTTGACTCCAGTTTGAGACTCACATTCATCACCATGTTTGAACTGTGGCTGCTGTTGGACTATGATCTATGTTGTCCACTACTGCATATGTGCACAACTGCTTTGTCAATGCTTTGGGTCAGATCACTCAATCTTCAACATACTACACAACAAATGCTTCTTCTAGCTGCACTGATTCCAAAATATTATTGTATTATGTGATGAGCCTATTTACATGAAGCATTTCAATGATTTGTCTCTTCTTTCTCTGAGCAAACACATGCATACCCATATAGATTGAAAAAGGTGTTTTACATTCCTTGGAATGCCTGTTGACACCTACTCCTTCCTCGTATCTTTCAAAGCAGTTGTGATACAGAGGGGTCAGATTTTTATGCCCTGTGCTGGAATTCAGATTTGATGTCTGCACTATATTCAGTCTTGCATACAAATTACAGCAGTGATGGAAGTGCAGCCCATTATAGGTCCATGTCATGATAGGTGCTGCTGAAGTTTGACTTATAATGAAACATGTCTCATTATCTCACCAGCTTTGCTATCTGGATCACTTCACTGTATTTGAAGGCTTGAGAGATGATTGACCTACATAACTTTCAGTAGCCATCATGTGCTTGCATCCTGAAATTATGAAAAAACACAACTGGCCCTTGAGTTGAATAAAATGAGCCTCGGGCGTTTCAATGCAATGCCAAGATGTTTCAGTCTCTTCTTGCAAAGTATAGGCAAGCCAGCAAGCTTGAAAATACATGGATCTCTACCATAACTGGCCTTTGTCAGCCCACTATTATAGATGATGCATTCAGAGAAAATAACTGAATATGCTTCCTTGCAGCGATTCTGTTCTTTTTGTTGCTCCTACACCTTTGGGTAAGATTGTTCTTGGTTTTACAATGCCACCAAGCAGAAAGGGTGATATCTTAGTTCTTGTGTTATGACATCTGAACTTAGTTCAGCAAGGAGTATCTTATCACTGAATGTTTCTGCTCATTTGTTTATTCTCTGATTCACTTACATAATCATTGCTTCTCTAAGCTCAATCCCAGGGTTGGATCTAGCCAGTGGGGGGCGTGGGACACAAATGTTTTTGGGGTACCCTTCTATATTTCACCAACATGGACAATAGCAACTCTCAGTCATCAATCATAATAAATAGTCAAATAAACAACAACATCCTTTATTGTTGATATTTGCTTCACAAGAAACATAATAAAAACAATCTCTATCAATCAATAAAAAAAGAGAATGGCAAAATTTGGATATTTATATACAAATATAAATAAAACCGAAGACATGTAGTTCACTAAGTTTAAATAACTAAGAGAGAGAGAGAGAGAGAGAGAGAGAGAGAGAGAGAGAGAGAGAGAGAGAGAGAGAGAGAGAGAGAGAGAGAGAGAGAGATGTATGGACATCTTTTTTTTTTTTTTTCAAAACCTATAGTTTCACTCTATAGGACAACTTCTTTCTTACCTTGATATAAGTAACATTCTGAAAAAACTGTCAACAATAATGGATCGTAACACATCATATTCTGTGGAGAGAATAGTTAGGCTGACACGTCTTATCTGAGCATAGATAATATTTAGTTATTTTTTTTATTCAGGGACGGCTCTCTCACCACAACAGTTAGAAATCACAACTATTCTAAGTATTACTTATTCATTCAGGGAAGTAGCAATGATATCTCATTTTATTAATAAGTTGAAAATAGACAACGGATTCCCCTATTCTTTCAACGCCCTCCTCCCCTGTCCTGATACACCTAACAACACTGAGATTATCAAACAATTCTTTTTGCTCAAGGGGTTAACTACTGAGCTGTAATTGTTCAGTGGCTACTTCCTTCTTGGTAATGGCTGAGGAGACTTTAATTATGGTAAGCTGCTTGTATGGGAGGACATTCCAAAATCCATCTTATTTCTTTTCCTCTTGTTTTTTTAAGTTTTTGTAGTTTATATGAGAAAGATCTAATTTAATGTTGTTGGTGTTCTTGAAATATTCTATTTTGATTGTTCGTTACTTCTCTTGTAGCATTTTTCATATCCTCACTGGGCTATATCTCCCAATTGTAGCCCTTGGGCTTATTGCATCCTGCTTTTCCAATTAGGATTGTAGCTTAGCTAATAATAATAATAATAATAATAATAATAATAATGTTAATAATAATAACAATGATATCAACAACAACAACAACAACAACAACAATAATAATAATAATAATAATAATAATAATAATAATAATATTTAGAGCTTGCATTTCACTATATCTAACACCAATATTTACTGTGTTTTAATAAGGTTGACCACGGCAATTTACAACATTAATATTTGCACTGTAATTGTTAAGTGGCTATTTTCCTCTTGTCAAGGGTAAAATAAACTCTTTAGCTATGGCATGCACCTCTTCTACAGGAAGAACACTCCAAAATCAAACCAATGTTCTCTAGTCTTTGGTCGTACCATAGTCTCTTTACCATGATCTTCCACTGCCTTGTGGTGAAGTTTTCTGGCTTGAGGGGTACACTCAAGCACACTATTCTATCTTATTTTATTTTTCTCTTCTCTCAAGTTTTCATAGTTTATATATGAAAGATCTATTTTGATGTTGTTACTGTTCTTAAGATATATCATCTTAATTGTTCATTACTTCTTCTGTAGTTTTGGTATTTCATTGTTTCTTTTTTGCACTGGACTATTTTTTCCTGATGGGGCTCTTGGGCTTATAGCCTCCTGTGTTTCCATCTAGGGTTGTAACTTAGCTAGTGATAAAAATAATATTAATAAGAACTGCCTCAACTGCGTAACCCAGTATTATGGTAAAGTCGTAATACAGGTTGAATGCTCTCGTAAATTTACTCATATAGTCGTATTAGCTAAGAAGACAACTTAAACATTATTGAATATTTAAAGCAAATTAAATATCATAAGCTACATTAGACCTAGATTCTCTCACACTAGACTATTCCTTGGGCTTATTTTTCTTGGGCTAATATTATTGATTTTATATAGCAGATAAAGAGTTTTCGTTACTATACAAGACTATCATATGACATATACATGCTGCATATAACAATTCTAAATAGATACCATGATAAAACACATTAAATTAAATCACGATGATGATAAAGACAATAAACTATAATTTCTAAGGGAAGGCTACCATATACGTACCTTTGCATAACAGGTATAAGCTTAACCCAATGCTTAACATAGAAAATAGGTTTATTTTGCTCTATGCAAAGTACATCATATCCTTTTATTCCCTAACAGCATAACCTAACCTGATGTTACTCATGAAAATACTGTATAAGTTTTTGATAAACTTATAGGTTAAGTTAAGAAATAAAAAGTAGCCTAATATACGAAAATGTAATTCAGTGTAAACTTTAAAGCCTGACGTAATATTTTCCAATTTAATTAAGTTGTAAAGATCAGTAATAAACAAGTTATTATCTTTTATTCTTCTCCCATAACCAACACGCTGTGTTTTGTAGAATAAACTTGTGTTCTGCGCTCAGCTTCAATGATATGATGGGAAAACATAACAACACTAAGTAAGAGCGCAACGGATCTTCACATAAGCAAAACAATCGTCGAATATTGAATAGGAAAGTCGACTCAGAATTAAGGGATCGAAGTATCTCGGGAAACCAACGATTATATAGTAAAGCTGGGTTTGAGGGTGGGTGTTGTAAGCCAACAGCTGTACCATTGAGAAGAAGGGGAGTCTAGGGAAGCATTCTTTTTCCACTCATAGAATAAGTGTTGAAAACGAATTTACTTGATGCTGTTTTAAATTTATAATAACTCCTGGTTTCAACTTTTGTGTTGGCGTTGGAGGCTAAATGTGGGTGGATGGGTTGTGGGACATTTGTTCCAAAGGCCTGGCCTAAATCCGCCCCTGCTCAATCCCCACACCTAAGGTCTCGCCAAAGAAACTTTCTCGTATTTTAGCTTCCTGAATCTTTTATTGGATCTTACTCCTACCGCCCTCATTACTCTTACCTGCATAAGTTGATTTTTTTTTTCAACTCTACTTAATTAACTTTGTGTTACTGAATAAAATTTTGCAACTTCTGTGATATAACACCTTCTTTCGTCTCAAGATACCTTCTATACCACCACCTCTGTCAAGTCTTGGGGGGTCTAACTTGATTGGCAGTGCATTTAGTGAGTCGAACAGAAGAATATTCTTTGCCAAGTCGCTATATCCATAAACCCTTCTTTTGGCTGAATTGGCCTGTTTGGACCTTAGATCTTCTTTGTTACCCTCTTGACATAGACAACACCTGGTTCAATCCTTGTTCCACAATCTTCCAGTAAAACAAGCGTCTTTAGTTAGTATGAAGTTTAGAGCTGAGGTTTTATCATTTTACCACCCTAAACATATGTAATAGACACTTTCTGTATGGGATACAACTAGGGTCTTGCACAGTGCCCTACACCTAGTCCAATTATTCATCCAGTGCCACAAGTTCTGGGCAACCTTAAACCCTCCACATAACTAAAACCTGTCCATTCAGATGCAGCTGCCACACTGATTTGGGGTTAGTTAGGCAGAATTTGGGATACTAGGAGGTTGATGCTGTATATAGACAACATACATTTACAGCTTACCTGACACCGAACCCAGTGCTGAGTTTCACAGCAGTTATGTCACCAATGTACCTTGACAGGGCCCTGCAATCACCCCTTCAAGTACTTCATCAACTTCATTCGTTTGAAAATTTTGGAGCTAGACGTACTCGGTTGCATGTACAAACACTGTGTGCTACCCAGTAAGCCAACGTGGGTTACCGTTTATTTGCAATGAGAAAAATAGTGAGAAAATATTTTCCTATGTTTTTTTCAAACAGTCAAATCTTGAAAGATAGTTTACTTTATATACAGTAAATTCTTGGCGAAGATGTGTCATTTTGTTTCACAAACATTAAAATCTTCTTCAGTAGCCTTGAAAACATAGGAATCCATATCTAGATCATGCAACCCAAGCAACTACAAATATTTCTGAGCACATCTTCAATTTTGACGGCCATCTTAAGAAATGGCCAATATATTGAAAAATGGTCCCCATTTTTTATTTTCAATTGGCCAATCAGCCACATTTGATTTCCATGACTTACAAAACAAGTGGACCAAATTAGACGTTTGTATCTTCATTTGGATGATTTTTTCTGTTAACTATACTAAAACCTCAGCTGATTCATAAGGCTATAGAAATTGCTATTCAGTACTTTGTCGAATCCCTGCATACAAAGCGTACTGATTCCTCTTATTATAACCATTATCTTTTCCATATAAAAGTTAGCACGTCCCATGGGCATTAGCCTTGGCGTCAGATTAATGTCTTGTTATTTTGTATGCGTAAAAAGATATGCATTTTGAACACAAATGCGTGGTTACTTAATATTGCAATTTAGGTCAAGAATGTCATGATGTGTGTGGCTGTGTATTTCCGGGTGTTGAAATTAAAACCGTTTTAAGTTTCAGGAAGTTTGTGTAACCACAGCAAACTATATTAAAAGTTAAGACATAAAACGTTCCGGTAAAGTAGAATAAATAATTGTCGTACATTAAACTTCTCGTTACGAAATTGGTACATAAAGGCTTTAAATCTGTAACTAGTTCTTAAATTACTGATTTCAAATTAATCATAATTGTGTGATGTGTTTTTGGAAGAGATACAAGGATTCCTGAGTCAAGAAAGTAATGTTTTAGTAATATCTTGGAGAGATAATCGGTGTGTATGTTTGCGTATGATAGAGAGAGAGAGAGAGAGAGAGAGAGAGAGAGAGAGAGAGAGAGAGAGAGAGAGAGAGAGACTTTTTACCGTTAGAATTTAATTTTCTGAGGGATGGAAAAAGAAGGGACCCGAGACTATAAACAGAAGTAGGGTTTCTCCTGCTATTGACGTTCTTGAAGGGTATCTGATATCATCATGTTATTTTTTTGCAGATTTTTTTCACAAACTGTCGAAAATCGGTGATCATAGATGATAGACAGACTTCATAAAATGTGAAAAGGACAAATAACTAGATAGATTGTGGGTGGATAGAGAAATAACTGTGCTAGTGCCTGGGAAATAACACGTCTATTTTTCCGAAATGATAAAAGCGATTTCATCACCACGGCGATCTCTCAGTGATAGACCAAAGCTATAGTCTTTTATTGACATAGACAAAAATTTCAATATTCTCATATATCGGGGTGGGGTGGGGTGGGGGTGGGGGTGGGGGGGGGGGTAATAGAGTAGCTAGAAATATCTGCGTATCTGCGTTCGGAATTAGTTTGATGAAATTACTTGAATATCAGTATCATATATATTGCATTCAACTTGTTAAACAACAAGAAAGTCCTTTATTTAAAGTTAACGAATGGCTAAATGAAAAAATATAGAAATTAAAGTGCATAACAAATTTACTAACTCCACCTTATTCTTAAGCGAAGAATATATAAAGTCATGTATATCAGAAAATACTCAACCATAAATTGTCGATTATTTCTAACAGCTGACAAAAAGAAGATATAACTCATCGTGCCGTAGCTTTAGGGCCATAAATCTTTCTTTCTTTTTAGAGGACACCTGACAATTTCCCAGAAATGATTCGGCATTAGGCACTAAAACGTTCCCACGTCAAGAGAATGGGTTAGTGTACACTGCGATTGCGTCCACCTTCACATTTTATTTGTTCCTGATATAAAATTTTTTGTAAGGTTATCATTATTAAAAGAGGGGGCGGGGGGGGTGATTGTACAGCATTCTGATTGAGCTTCACTTTTACAGACCTCGCACGAATGAATTTGGGAGAGAATTATTTAATGTGGAAGGTAAAGTACAAGTGAAGAAAAAATCTGCTGTAAGTAGACATTCAAATTTTGCTTATCTAATTTAAAAAAAAAAAAAAAAAAAAAAAAAATCCTAGGGCCATAACATAGATTTCTTTCTCTTATGTATAAAGCATTCACAGAAAATATGTTTTATGGTTAAAGTAGTGTCACAATTACTGCACTTAGGGCCTGTCTCATATGTAAATCTCGATGACCAATACATAATCTTGCTAAAATGACTTCAGTCTTTACTTCTTTCTGGTTTGATGATTCCTATGGAGAAGCAATTGGATTAATTGGTTTTATTTATTATTTTCTTAATCATTATTCCATGCAGTTTGACAGCTATTTTGAAATGCTTTACTGTGGTTAAACATTCCTTAATTGGGAGTTTATTACTAATTTATGGTGAATATATCGGTGATTGAAATGCGTCATCTGCTTTTCATTACCAACTCCAACAAGGCCAGAAATCCAGCATTTTTCAATATTTACCTCTTTATATCTTGAATTATTTAGAAAATTTTAATTAATAGTAAAATAGCCTTTACTTCAGATATAGATAATGATACTTTAGTAGGTAATGAGAATTGAAGTTCAAGTTCGATCCTCTCTACTTCATAAAGATTTTTTAAATCCTTTAGTGTGTAATAATTGGCAAATATGTTAAACCTGTTTTATACAAGAATCTGGGTGTTTAAATTTCATAATGAAGAGGTGGAGCTATCAGTAGACTGAAATTCAGCACCAACCAAATAATGAATCCAGGGGATTAGATACTACACTAGCTTAAGAAGAACTAATACCTAAGAGGTTATTTTGCTAAAACATAGTTGATAAGCTTATTTTTGGCTCTTCCTGAGGCAGAATGAAATAGAATGTTCCAGTTTGGGAACACTGGTCCAATGATCTAAAGAGTAAAGAGTGATCTTTATTTTTTTGCAGTTGAAGCTGTCAACAAGGAGAGATATGGTCAGAGCAGAGGAGTCCAAAAAACTTTTCTTACTGTCGAGTGTCTGAGTCTTGCTAAGAGATACAGGGAGAGGAGAAACAGTATCTAAGTTATTGGTTAATTTCCATTTGGAGGGGAGGGTGAGCTAGAATGGAAATGAATAAAACAAATAGAAAAAGAATGAGTCGTAGGGAATGAGACATTTCTAATAAACACCATAGCCGTTCTTGTAATCAATTCCTCCACCATTGACGCCAGTGAAAGCTTACTTCCAAATGACTCCTTACTCTACTCCGATGGGATGGTACTACCAAGATTACAGTAGGACTAAGAGAACTATATTAATAAAATCATCCTCGATCTGATACTAGTGACAAGAAAACTGGACAGAATGCCGAGAGTCCTACTTCCAACAAACAAGCCCACCTTAGAAATTCGATGGTCAGTCTCTGGAATAGATAGTTCCAATTATCAATGAAGGAATATTGATGTTTCTTTAGTCCAAACATTCTAAAAAAGTATTCAAGACCCCCACAGTTCCCATAAATACTTTCGAGAAGAAAAACAATACCATCATTGTATGGCACATGTATCACACACGCTCGTACACTGTAACAGTATTTCTGTTTTTTTTTAATATTATCGTTATCTCTCTCCCCTCACACTGATAACCTGTTTATGCCTGTATGTTCTTGCATTATTGTGTATGAATTTTTGTGCCGTTCTTGACTGGAACAGGTTGTATATATGTTCATGTTTCATCCAGATAAATATAGTTGCATTCACTGTGCTTCTCATTTAATACCTAACTGGTGCATCTAAACATTGATACCACCGGAGTATCTAGCTCCCTCCCGCTTTCCCCCTTACTGCTTTGTATTACTATTTGATGACATCGCCCTCAGACACTGACTCTACTATCAATGCCAGGCCCCTGAAACTACCATCCTTCGCCAGCGGAGAATCGTTCGCCTGGTTCCAGTGCACTGAAGTCCAGTTTTGCATCACGGGTGTGACTCAGTCAAGCATTAAAGCAGAATACGTTCTTGTGGCATTCCCGGAAGACATTTTCCCCGAAATCTACAATTGTCTGTGCGAGCAAGGAAACCCGCTAATAACATAGGATACCCTCAAATTATACCTCCTGGAGCAGTACTAGCTAATGCCAACAGCCTGCCTAGCAAAACATTTTCAGCTCTCTCAACAACCGTTGGGGAACCAAAGGGCTTTGCTCGCTCTCAGGGAAATGACCATTATCATTTGGCTGCAACCTGCTGCAAAATGCTCTTCATGAAGTGAATCTACTGTGTGCCCTTTGGGTACGGCGCCTACCCAAACCTATATGCGCCTCCATCCCTGATGTCGACATTTTGCCCAGGAAGTCAATGCCCTTATGGACAACCACTTCACCACCTTCAAATCCTCCATCAACGCCTCCACTCCTGATGAAGCTGATATATAATCAACATCGAATGAAGCTGATGTGAATGCTATAGAACATATGCGTCCACCCCGTGACATGCTGGATCGGTGAAAAAAACGCCCACCACTCACCAACCGTTGAAGCCCCAAGCAAGGACTTCTACAGTCACTTCCTAATGCCCGTTGGCCACAGTTATGCTGCTACCACTCAAGATTGGGTCCTGCTGTGAACAAATGTGTTTGTCAATGGCCCAAAATCTTGTAAATAGGCCATTGCTAATGGTGGTGGCCTCCCCTGTCACTAATCTTTTCTTTTTATATGATGCAGGTACAGGTGTGAGATTTTTGGTAGACACCGGTATTGCCGTTCTCTTCTGCCAAGGCCGCTCTCCAGTACATTATGTAGTCTGTCAATGTCTGCCAACATCCGTCTGGTAGCTGCCAACAGAACTGCGATACCTACCGACGGTTATGAAATCTTCACATTACTGTTTAGAAGTGCCAAATATGATTGGAAGTTTCTCATGGCTGACATCACATTGCCTATCCTCGGTGCAGACTTCCTCTCATATTTCCAATTCATGGTTGATGTCCCTCACCGTAGGTTATTCAACTTGGATTCGTACTCCTCAACCCCTCTCCAACCAGGAGCTCCGGCCTCGCTTTCCATATCAATGCAGATGCATACGCCCAACTCATTACAGTCCAGAACTTCGACAAATGCCCACGGTTCCTGTTAAACATAGTATTTATCACCAATCCAAGACGATGGGGTCCCTATTGTTTACCAGATAGAGACGTCTGGCACCAGATCGTTTGGCAGCTGCTAAACAAATGTTCACCAAAATGGAAGAAATGGGCCTTCGCCAAAAGCAGACCCATGGTCATCACCTTTGCGCATCATCCTGATTACAGGAGCCTGAACTTGCAGACAGAACCAGATCCCTACTCCCACCAAAACATTGCCGACGTGACCTCTTACTTGCACATAGCGAAAGTTTTCTCAACACTGGACCTCCTAAAGGGGTATTATCAGGTGCTCATGAACCCAGAAGATATCACCAAGACCGCCATCACCATCCCCTTTTGTACATACAACTTCAATTACTCCTGTTTTTTTTCGCCTTTTTATTGCTGTGGACACTTTTCAACATCTCATGGACAGCATCTTAGGGGACCACCCCTTCTGTATATGTTACATGGATGACATACATGTGTTCTCTTCCTCCAAGAGGAACACCTCTGTCATATTTGCATCTTGCTCGACTACCTACAAAATAAAGGCTTTGTAGTCCGGTAAGGCAAATGTACCTTTGGCGCAAGGAAGTATCGTTTTTAAGTTTACTCTTGAGGAAGGAGTACAGGGGGCAAATATGGCGGAGATGGCTGGTAGGAAACGGTAATAATAGTTGATCATGCCCAAGAATTCATGCAGTGCTTTGACGGTCTACAGCATGGGAAAATCTTGAATTTCTGCTACCTACTCAAGGAGCAGTTGGACTCCTTCAGGAGTGATGTAGTGCCTTAAAGACTTGAAGTGGGGTATCCTTCAAGAAGTGGCATATTTCAATTTAAAGAATGCCCTATCAACCTCTTCTGCTCTCACATTTTTCGTGTCACATACTCCTCTCCATCTCTCCACCAGTGCCAGCAATGTTGCTGTTGGGGCAGTACTAGAGCAGGTGGTCAATTGCTAGCCCTTCCCATTGGCCTTCTTCAGTAGAAAACTGTTAAAGACGGCATCTGGTTACTCTGCCTACCACCTCGAATTATTCGCTGTGCACCTGGGTGTCCGTCACTTTCACCATTTCTTGGAAGGTACGACTTTCGTCCTTCGTATGGATCAGATGCCTCTGGTGCTTGCCTTCACCTGATAGTCCGATGCCTGGTCAGTCCGTAAGCACTGACATCTCTACGCTGTGGCTTAATGCAATGGTGCCTTTTAACACGTTTGAATGATTTCGGAAACACATCAGTGCTATATTTCTTGAGCGTCTATATAGAATATGCTTGAACACATAATGATGAATAACTACGCAGCGGAATTGACAAAAAATCCAGGTTTTTTTCTCTTTCTAAATAGTTTTAACCTATCATAAACCAGAACAGTTGGAGACAGTAAACCTCTGCCATAAATGAGAAATTAATTTTCCACAAAAGTTAGATTTCTAGGTCTAGCTCAATATGATTATGTTGCTATTAAAAAAGATTGCATACTAGTAAAATGATTGCCATGTACTTTAAAGTTTAATCTATATACATACCACAGGTTATATGTGAGTGGGCATATGTGTGTGCTGCAGTACCTTTGAATTGAACATATAGGATAAATGAACCAATACAAAAGGTTTCACTTTCTTTCTTTTAAATATCTATATTTTATCTTGACACTCGTCATTTTAAAATTTTGTTGTTGTTATTATAAATTTCGTTACTTTAAATGACTGATTAACTTGCGGCTTGTTTCTGTCAGATCCTTTACAAGTCCATTGATTTAAAAATTCATTGGCATATTGACACCGGAGAAATATCAATGAAATAGTCAGAGAAGCCTTGACCTGTAACTATGTAAGATAAATAAGGGCTCAAAGTAGTACGATACTGGAACGTCCGTGCGATCAAGAAGAGATTAACGATTAATTAAGACCTGATGCGTGTTATTTACTTGTTGAGCCTTCAGATTAATCTCTTACATTTCGGGGATTTGTGGATTAATGTACCATCAAGAATAATAAGGTTAAATAATCGGAAAAAAGCTTACATTTGTCTCTTATTAATATATTAATCTAGTAGATATACAAGAAATTAGATAAAACTAACAAGAAATGTACGGTTGCTTTTAAGTAGAGGTTTAGGTCTACATATCTTAGTATTATACAAATGTTCGTTATTAAGGCTATGAAATATAGCATTTTATTTTAGGTTCTAAGGGGTTTGATAATCCAGACATATGATCGAAGTACGAAAAGCAACCTCTTGTCCGTTGGTTGACTGTTTATGTAACGGTTCCTTGCCTGCTTGTCCGCTCGTCTGTATCTTTGACTTGCACACCCACATGTGACCAATACACACGCACACACACACACACACACACACACACATATATATATATATATATATATATATATATATACTGTATATATGTATATGCATATATATATGCATATATGTATAAATGTATACATATATATAATATAATGTAATATGTGTGTATATATATATATATATATATATATATATATATATATATATATATATATATATATATATATATATATATATATATGAGAGAGAGAGAGAGAGAGAGAGAGAGAGAGAGAGAGAGAGAGAGAGAGAGAGAGAGAGAGAGAGAGAGAGAATCTTATATAGAATGAAATGAGAGCCATATATTTTGCTTCAGATGATATGAAAGAAAAAAAGGAAATGGAGTTGATTTTCTTACTGGTAAAAATCTTGCATGTAGCATAGAAGAATTTTGTAGTGCTAGTGATAAAATTGCAGGATTAATGATCATATTAAATAAGATGTATAAACGACATCCCATACAGAGGAAGAAATGGGAACTTTTTGAAGATCTGGAGATAGCTATGAAAAACATAAGACCCCATTTTTTTTCATGGGTGATATCAATGCTAGAGTAGACCATAATAATATAGGAGAATCAGCATTAGGTAATTCTGGAGTATGTACAAGGAATAGTAGATGAATTTGTCTAAAGAAACAATCTTAAACTCATAAACACACTTCTTTTAAAAAAATGAAGGAACATAGATGATGGACATGGAGAAGCCCAAATGGAGAAGCAGAAAATTAGATGAAATTTATTCATAGTTATTTAGGTTAAGATGTAACAGTGTTAACCAAGATAAAGTTAAGCGACCACAGAATGGGGAAAAATAAAATTTATTTATATGTAAGGAAAGAAATGAGTTTAATTAAACAATACAAAATAAGTACTCGATAAAATGGAAGCAATTAAAGAATAAATTAACAGTAACTAAAAAGAAATATGTAATGGAATCAGCATAAGAAATAGGTGGAAAACTGTAAGAAAATACCAAGAAACCTAACACAAAAAAAAAAAAAATAAGCGTTAAATCTAAGATATATGAAATATATTTAACAGAACTATCCAAAACAATAAACACAATCGGACCAAAGTTGGAGGAACACTAAAGAAAGGAATTGTCAAATTGATGATAAAAAGACTCGGAATAGGATGTCAATAGATGCTTGCTTTAAAGGATGAAAATTGAGAGTATTAAAAAAAAAAGATGGCAAAGGATTTCTGTAAATGCCAAACGATAGCGTTATAAGTAATGATCCAGTACCAAAAGCAACAGGAAAAAAAAAATAAAATAAAATAAAAATAAAAAAAACATTACAAGGCATGAAAAGAGGCAAAGCAGTTGTATAAGATGGCCTAACAACTGATTTAACAACAGATGGAGAAGATTTCATATTTGCAAATCTGGCTGAACTTTGCACAAAATGTCTGCAAGAATAATCTATACCTACAACTTGGAATTCTTTTTTTATTATACTAATTCACAAAAAAGGAGTCAAAAAATGACTGAATAATTACCGCCCAATAATGTTAACCCACGTCGTAATATATAAGATATTTTCAAAACTCTTATTACGCTAAATAGAAAGACAGCTAGACTTTAATCAAACAAGAGAGAACACAGGATTTAGAAGTAGATATTCAATAACTGACCTGTGGCATGCTACTACTAGGTCTTTACAGAATGATGGTCTGGGCATGACCGGTTTGCTAAGCACAAACATAAGGATAAGGATAGGGAAGTGGGGAATATGAGGAGAGGAGGAGTACCCCTGGATGCAATCCAGTTTATAGCCTGAAGGCCGGAACTCGGGGTGGGAAGGAATAAGGAAAAGGGAAAAAGGGAAGTATAGCAGAAGGTTAAAAGGGAGGGGCAGAACCTCGTGCAATGTTAGGTAAGATTAAGAGCCAGCTAAAAGGGCAGGTGACTAAGACTGAAAAAAGAAAAGACAGGCAGGGAGTGGAAGTGTTTTTGGTTCTCGCAATGTCTAGCCCTGTTGCAAGGAATATGTCTGTCTGGGCGCTATATGATTGTTAAAAAAAAATCATGATGGTTGAAAAGTTATGATGTATTTAATGATATATTCATTTAATTGTTGAATTAAAGATATCAATTTTATTTGTATTTTTAATCAGATGTTATATATCTGGGCCTGGGAGGACCACAATTGACTTTAGGTTCTAATCTCCTCCACCAATTATGATCACGATTATGTTCAATAGTGAGATTTCTTGTGAGAGTGCATAGGTCGTCATCGTCAGTAGCTAGTTTATCCCAGGTCTTCTGACCAAGCCTGTGGAACCTAACATTTAGAGGCTCCAACTTGGAATGCTGATGCAATTCTTGAATTTTATTGTAATAGGGAGGCCCCTCTTTGTAAGCTCGCCTCAAAGCCTTGTTTTGAATTGCCTACATTTTACTTAATGGTGATTTGCTGACTGCTCCAAATATTATTGCTTGATATTCTAACTGTGGTCCTACTGATGATTTATATAATCTAAGTTGTCTTTTGGTTGAGAGACCTTGAAACCTTTTTAATCTATTTAGAGTCAGCCTGGAAGCAGTTATTATTGCCTTAACAGGAGGAAGGATGCCAGATTTTTTAATGCTACACCCAAGTATTGGTACTTTCTGTTTAAATTAAATGCTGAAGTTATCTATTACAATTTCTGCGGACTGTGAGCTGATATTGAGAGAAGCTGAAATTTATTCATTTTTGTGGTTATTTTCCATTTCTTTACATAGTTAATTTTTTTTGGTATTTGCGGGACAGTCTTTCTTTGTAGCATTTGTTTATTATTATTAGGGTAAGTTATTTCTTGGGTGTGATTGTCTGCAAACATGATTTGCAGGCTACCTTGTATAGGAGGAGGGGTAAATTAGATGTGGAAGTTATATAGTGAAGGGGAGAGAACACTATCCTGAGGAACTCCTGACAGTAACTGAAACTCTGGTCCTATATATTCTTTTATTTTAATCATGGCCACTCGGTTGTCTAGAAAGTTCCACAACTACCTGGTTGCTAAATCTGGTAATTGAGCTTCCAACAACTTGTATTTTAGACCCTCATGCCATACCTTATCAAAAGCTTGGGTGACATCCTTGAGATTAGGTTATAACCACATCCAAGACTTTTCTTGACTGCTATGAATTCATAAAATTGGGCTAATGCAAACTGAGTCCCTTCGCCCTGGGTAAATCCATATTTATTGCTGTTTGTATGCAAATTTTCCTGAAGGAATTCATCAAACCTTGCTTTTATGATTTTTTCAAGAATCACACCAAACGTCAATAAAAGGACATGGGTCTGTAGATAGAAACTGAGGTGAGATCTTTACCTTTTCCCCAACGAAAGGAAGTAAAGTTCTCTTAAAAACCTCTGGCCAGTAACCCATACTCATAGTTTCGTTGAAAATGTTTTTAAAAAAGGCGAGCATTGAGTTGGGTAGGTTTTTAAGTATGATTTTGTTGACTTTAGAGTGGCGCGGAGCTTTGTTCTTAAAACTTTTAATTACCTTGATGATATCTTGGAGTTGGATTGGTTTGAGAAATGGGTCATTTTCATCTAGCCTCCCAAGGTCTACTGTATCATACGTTATTATACAATCGGCATGTTCATGGATGTCAAATTAACATAATTTAGTTCTTATATATTTTCTTAAATCAGTCTTGTACTTTAGTTTTAAGTGCTCTATTATATTCAGTTCAGTAACTGTATTTTTTTTACGGGAACATAACGTTCAGTGGCTTTGCTCATTGATTACTCCTCTTGTTGTGAATTGCCCAACTATCGTGTTAACGATTGTTTTTATTTTGTTTTCGAGTTGGAATGGAACTGTAGTGCGTTGAGCGAAGGCCAGGCTAAGGCAGTTCGGGCCTGTATAAGCTTCTGAATGTACGCTCTTTTGTTGGCAGCCTTCTGGAGATTTATCATATGCCTTTTTGGAGGAATACTCCGACGGACCTTTGGAAGTGGTTTTCCGTCGATCTGCTGAGCCATCTGCGGCGTATGTGCATTGTGGAGTGTGATCACTGCTGTGATATCGCAGGTTATCGTCACTTGCGACACCTATACTCCTGATTCCCGCCGGAGGATTTGGCAGAAGACGTGGTCGACGCTGTCCTGTCACGTAGGGGGCGTTACGCTAGCCACAGTCCTGTCCGTCTTGAGCTGTATGTCCAGGAGAGTTAATGGCTCGTGAGGAGGCCTGTAGGGAGGCAATTGCCAGGTAAGACGTAATTATCCTGTGTTGTTCCTCGGAATTGATCTCGACCCCTGGGTTTACCTGGACAATTTGTGAGCTCCCCTGTATATCTGCTGGGAGGTTGAAGAGACTCCTCTGCACTTTGTTGTACTCAAGGATTTGTGCATTTAATCATATTTGTATTTATTATGTTATATTAAGTTGTTGGTATTGGGTTAGTTTTAAGTTTAGTACCAACATGGTTAAGTAGGAGATTTAAGGTTTTCCTGTCTTTATTTTCTCTAGTCTTCCTTCAATCTTATAATTATAGGTTAGTGATTTTTCATTATTGGGCCCGTATTATTATTATTTGAGCCTTCGGCATGTTATGTCCTTTCCTTGCTTTGTTAGGGTCAGCTTCTAAGTATTAGGTATCCTTGTGAGCCCGTTATTGCTCATATTTACTGTTAAGTTTGCTCACAAGGCTTATTTAGCATTAAGTATGTATTGTGTAATTAAATATTGTTTATTTTATTCTGGTGTTTGTTTCCACATTCCTCATACCCTGTGTACTTTCTTACTGCCTACGATCCCTGTGAGTATTGAAATATAAAGAACCTGTATTACGGCCAAAGGGGTCGTAACAATGGTCCAGAAGTCTCTGAAAATCACCTCCTGATCTTTGGGTGAATAGATTTTGACATTGTTATGAAGGATGTTGGCTATGGGTTGAGAAGTTGAATGTAAAAGATTTCTGACCATTCTCCAAAATTTTCCTGAGTCTTTACAGAAGTTCTCACATTTATTCAGAAGAGTATCCCATGTTGAGTTGATGAGTTCAATGGACCCTATTTTCATTCGTTCTTGTATATTGTGAGTGTATTTTTAAAAGTTGATGTGTTGGACCTCAGGCATTAATTGAATCTAGGGCTTGTGTATTACGAATCTGTAGCAGAGTAAGATAATCTGATTCTTTAGAGTAAGGTAAGATCTTGAAGATTTTGAGGGGGATATGGAGTTCTGAGGCTTCTTTGATCTTCCCATACAAAAAAGTTGATTTTTTATCTAAACAGGATTTATCCTTTAGGATGTTATCAGGTTCGTCCTAATTCGAGAGAGAGTCATCAAGTGTGTCCTTAACCCTGGAACGGTACGGTGGGTCGTTCGCGACCCCGAGCGTCCAAAAAAAACAGGTTTTTCTCACGTGACTCACCCCCGTGACTGAATTTGTGGTTGATCGACCTGCAGTAGGTGTCTCGCCTACACGCTCTAGTAGTGTCCAGATGTGCATTGCTGTAGCTGTACTCCTTCCCCGATTTCTGAGACGCGTCGGGGTCGAGCGCGACCGAGTTTACCCTTCTAAGGTAATTTGCATAATTATCAAAGTTATTACGTATTATGAAATTGTCGTAGAATGGTGCAACTTGTATAGGTTATCAGTTGTGGAAAGTCTTGGTGGATTGTTTGGCTACCATGTGCATGATTTTTTTTTTAGTTAAAATGTCGTTCATCACCACGAGGATCATTTTACCGCGAGTGCCCCTTTTTCATTTTTTTTTATTTTTTTGCCAAGTCATTTTTCCGTAAGATATTGCCAAATAGTGTCGTAAAACTTTTGCTTTTTTAGTGTTGGAAAGTGTGTCTAGATGATCTGGCTACCCATGCGTGACTTTGTTTTTGTCAGATACGACGTAGGTATTGGTATATTGGGTATTTAACTGCGGTTGCCAATTTCTGTTTTTTTTTTTCAATATTTGTAAAAATTTACTACGTAGTAAGGAATTGCCGTATATTATTGATTTTTTTTTCATGTTTATGTGTTAGAAAGTGTGCCTTGATGGTTGGGCTAACACGTGCATGTCTTTTTTTTTTATCTGAGATGCCGTATATTAGAATGTTGGGCATTTTACCGCGAGTGCCCCTTTTTAATTTTTTTTTCATTTTTTTGCCAAGTCATTTTTTCGTAAGATATTGCCAAATAGTGTCGTAAAACTTTTGCTTTTTTAGTGTTGGAAAGTGTGTCTAGATGATCTGGCTACCCATGCGTGACTTTGTTTTTGTCAGATACGACGTAGTTATTGGTATATTGGGTATTTAACTGCGGTTGCCAATTTCTGTTTTTTTTTCAATATTTGTAAAAATTTACTACGTAGTAAGGAATTGCCGTATATTATTGATTTTTTTTCATGTTTATGTGTTAGAAAGTGTGCCTTGATGGTTGGGCTAACACGTGCATGTCTCTTTTTTTATCTGAGATGCCGTATATTAGAATGTTGGGCATTTTTCCGCGAGTGCCCCTTTTTATTTGTTTTGCATTTTTTTGCTTAGTCATGTTACCGTAAGGAATTGGCAAGTAGTGTCGCAAAACTTATATTTTTATAGTGTTGGAAAGTGTTTCTAGATGATATGGCTACCCATGCCTATCTTTTTTTTAGCCAGATATAGCGTATATATAGGTATGTGTTCGATTTTCCTGTGATTGCCATATTTTCGTTTTTTTCCCATTTCTTTCAAAATTACTACGTACTAAGGAACTATCACAGAGTAATGATTCATTTAGATGTTTATTTGTCGGAAAATGTGCCTTGATGGTTTGCCTAGCACGTGGCTGAAATTTTTTTTTTCTGAAATGCGTATGTTAAAATGTTGGCCATTTTTCCGCGAGTGCCCCTTTTTATTTGTTTTTCATTTTTTTACTTAGTCATGTTACCGTAAGGAATTGGCAAGAAGTGTCGCAAAACTTATATTTTTATAGTGTTGGAAAGTGTTTCTAGATGATCTGGCTACCCATGCCTATCTTTTTTTTAGCCAGATATGGCGTATATATAGGTATGTGTTCGATTTTCCTGTGATTGCCATTTTTTCGTTTTTTCCCATTTCTTTCAAAATTACTACGTACTAAGGAACTATCACAGAGTAATGAATGATTCATTTATATGTTTATTTGTCGGAAAATGTACCTTGATGGTTTCCCTAGCACGTGGCTGAATTTTTTTTTTTCTGAAATGCCGTATATTAGAATGGCCATTTTTCCGCGAGTGCCCCTTTTTATTTGTTTTGCATTTTTTTGCTTAGTCATGTTACCGTAAGGAATTGGCAAGTAGTGTCGCAAAACTTATAATTTTATAGTGTTGGAAAGTGTTTCTAGATGATCTTGCTACCCATGCCTATCTTTTTTTTTAGCCAGATATGGCGTATATATAGGTATGTGTTCGATTTTCCTGTGATTGCCATTTTTTCGTTTTTTCCCATTTCTTTCAAAATTACTACGTACTAAGGAACTATCACAGAGTAATGATTCATTTAGATGATTATTTGTCGGAAAATGTGCCTTGATGGTTTGCCTAGTACGTGGCTGAATTTTGTTTTTTCTGAAATGCCGTATATTAGAATGTTGGCCATTTTTCCGCGAGTGCCCTTTTTTATTTGTTTTGCATTTTTTTGCTTAGTCATGCAACCGTAAGGAATTGGCAAGTAGTGTCGCAAAACTTGTATTTTTATAGTGTTGGAAAGTGTTTCTAGATGATCTGGCTACCCATGCCTATCTTTATTTTTAGCCAGATATGGCGTATATATAGGTATGTGTTTGATTTTCCTGTGATTGCCACTTTTTCGTTTTTTCCCATTTCTTTCAAAATTACTACGTACTAAGGAACTATCACAGAGTAATGATTCCTCTAGATGTTTATTTGTCGGAAAATTTTGTTTACTTCTTTTTTGATTGAATATCATCAAATTTTTTTAGCTAAAATATTATATAGTTTTACATTTTTTTTTTCGATTTTATTTCCCTTCAAAAAATTTTTTTTTGGTCAGAATTTCAATTTTATAGTCGTAAAATAATCGACAATTATCCAGCAACCCACCATACAATTTTTATGCATATCCAAGAATAATTAGATTAGTAAATAACACCTTGAAATTGACATACCCTTCCTACATTTCAAGTGGCAGATTAGGGAGTCTGGGTCAGTGTGGTTGGCGGCCATTTTGTGGACATATCCGAAGCGTAAGTTGCCCTATCTATATATATTCTTGTTCCCTATAGAATTTGTGATATTTTGGTATATTTTTACCTGCATAAATATCATATTATATATTATGTATATGTATTTTTTTACGAAATTTCTAAGTATTCAAAAAATTACCTTTAGATATGGCCCCTGATATAAATGTAATTTACAAAATAATGAAGATTTTTTTACATATTTCTATTTTAGGATAACATATGTTTATTCCATAAAAAAAAAGCCACTTCCTATTTCATTTGGGTACCCAAAAAAATTCATGAAATCTGGACAAATTTTTTTGGCCAAAAAAAGTTACCCTTTTTTTCTCATTTCAGATCTTCACCTCCATGGGTCTGACTTCATCCAAAATACATCAAGATGTGTCCTAAACATTCAAGAATCTATTCCTAAAAGGATTTGTGTATATATGTATAAACTTTTTTTTATGAATTTTTATGTAAGGTCTTTTTTCTTTTCTACTTAATTTTTTAAAATATTTATAATAAATAGTTTTTCTGCAGATGAGTAGTATTTATCTTTACAGTTGTTTTAAGCATTCTTTGAAGTTTTTTTTGGCAAAAGAAAAAAGGAGGTTACTGCAAAAACTGATTTTTCAGGAATTTATTTTTGCGTCGGGGTCGCTCGCGTCCGAGTATACCCTTAAAGGGGTGTCCGAGGAGCGTACCTATCCAGGGTTAAAATGTTCCCAGTTGGCATTGTTGATATTGAGTGTTGGACTAGTGACTACCAATATGGGTCTCACAGTAAGTTTTACAATAATAGGAAGATAATCTGGTGTGGTTAAAGGGCCTTGAGTGATTGAATAATTGAAGATATGAAATCTCTTAGAGAGAAGAATATCAGGCCTACTTGAGGCTCTTCTGTTGAAATATGTATCAAAATCTGGTCCTAGAAACCTAATGATGTTTCTACTCATTAGTCCGTAAATTAGTGTGCTTATAGGGTTTGTTCTATTGTGGCAAAGGGCCGTTGGAGCTGTGTTGAGATCAGCTAGAAGATAGAAGAGGATATTGCGTCTCATTAATGAGATTACATACTGTTGTGAGAATACTGTGTTTTTGGGGAGTAGGTAAGTTGTTGCAACTATTACTGGTCCCCGACTATTTGTAATTCTACTGCAATCAAACTATGATTAAAACCATCTATTAATTCAACTGAAATATCTCGTCTAATGGCAATTGCTGTTCCGGCGTTTTGGTCACCCGAGGTGTTACACTGGAAAACATTGTAGTTCCAGATCTTGATATGGGAGGGATTTGGAATCCATATCAAGTTGAGAAGTATGCGGTGAGGGGAGGAGAGAGGAGTAGATATTAATAAGCACCTTTCTTCTGAGGAGTATCCACTTTAAAACGTTGTGCTGAATTACCGTGAGACTGTCCATTATGGTAACTGTCCTTTGGTTAGGTCAAAAATTCCTAATATCAGCCTCCTGAATTTCTCATCATTGATCCAAGCAATCCTAGAACTGTATTTATCAAGTTCTATTGAGCCATCATTTACTAGTTGAATGACTATAATTATCGAATTTCTGCATAAAGATATATTTAATTGTTTTGTTTTCGAAAATCATCTTCTTGACGGTATCGTAAGGTAAGGATTTGGGGGTGTTTGCGGAATTAATTGAAGTGTATAGTCCTAATCCAATTTTTGGTTTATTTGATTGTTTAATGAGGAGGAGGGTAGGAAGAGTAGTGGCTTCTTGCAGTTCAATGTCTGTATGAACAGATCTTGAGGTTGAAGGTTGTGGTTGTTGTTTTTCAGGATTTGCTGGCTCTGATATATCAGAATCTAAGTCACTCAGACTCCTTTTCCTATTAACCTCATCTATGTCCATATCCTCATTAAGTGTCACAGTTTGTTGAGGGCTGTTGTCATTTAGGTTACCAGCTTTTAGCATTGCCGATACATTTTTTGCTAAATTGATGGCCTCTGTGGGGATTGTTACTAGAGGAAGTCCATTTGCTTTGTAGAAAGCGTCG
Organism: Palaemon carinicauda; assembly: GCF_036898095.1. Lineage (NCBI taxonomy): Eukaryota > Metazoa > Arthropoda > Malacostraca > Decapoda > Palaemonidae > Palaemon > Palaemon carinicauda. The sequence continues at coordinate 146,805,910 of NC_090725.1, forward strand.
ACCATAGATTGAAAAGTGCCTGTTCTACTAAGATTGGCCATGATTAAAGCCGTATTCGTTATTGTTTGTTGTTGGAGATAAATGTTGTTGAAGTTAGGTTGAGCAGAGGTGTTGATGTGTTAGTGGCTGATGGTTCTACAGTGAGCGATTGTTGGTTCCTAAGAGTCTTGGCCTGATCTTTGACCATTATTTTCTTTGTTGGGTATCTTGCTGCCATAATTATATGATCACCACTGCATGTGATGCACTTATGATTATTTTGATTGGTACAGTTGGTCCAATAGTGGTCCTCTGAGGTGCATATTGAAAAAATTCTGTAAGGGTAGGGTTTTGTGCAGTCCTTTTTTCTATGACATAAACGTCTTGAATTAGGTATTCAGTGGGGAAGGATTGGCCTGATATGAGAAGTGCATTGGTAAGGCAGTCTCTTACTATTTGAACTGTTTCCATTTGAACCTTAAAAGTTGATTTAGTTGATGGCAGTTTGATTACTTTAGTTACTTTAATCCTATTTTGCTGTTCAATTTCATGCTTCAATTCCTCTTCTGATTTGTTATAAATTACACTGTCTGCCTGGGTTATAACCAAGGTCCGTGAGGCGTTCAGATGGATTTCAAAGTTTTTGTTAAGGAATGCTTCCGTAGTTTTAGGGAGGATGATCTTCTCAATTGTTACTTCATCTGCTACAGCTAAATAGCAGTTATTTGACTTTGTTAGTTTATGTATGGAGCACAAGTTATCCTGTCGGATACTCCATACTGTCTGTCTACGAGAATCACTATCAGGTCACTGACTAGAGTCTTTTACCTTCACTTTCCCCATATTTTTTTCGAAGGAGAATCAGATCTGAACATTTATGGAATTTTATTGACAATTTGTGAATATTTATGAAAAAAGTCTACGGAAGTAAACCAGGAAACAACTTTACGGGATTTCACAGCTTTTTTGGAGAAAAGGAAATATTTATATTGTAATGGAGTGACGTGAGATAATTTTTGGAAGGGGGGTTACATGGAGAGCCCTTGGCTTTTTCACATAACTTTAAAAAAAGCTCAAGTATTTCAATTATTAAGGGCGCTAGAACTAATAATATCAGATATGAATGAAAGATGTTAGAGTCACTTTATGGGAGACATTGACTTATGCCCAAGCCCTATCCTATGTAGGCACTACTGAAGGAGTAGGAGCCTAAAGGATGCAGCATTCCTTGTGCCCCCAGAGAGTTTTAAGACCACAACGGCAACTCCGGGGAAAAATGGCTACTGATGGTGTTAGTACATGATGAGTTTCGATGAGGAGAGAGACAGAGTAGTACTTGGAAGTACAGGGCAAGGGGGTTAGGTGGGGGAGGGAAGAGGAGGATAAGGATGATGGAATGGGTTGGGTGGACGGCCAAGAGAGAGTTGTCTCTTGATAACTGCTGCTGGAGGCAAAAGTCCAATTCAAGGTTCAAGTCGAAGCTGCTAATGAAGACTACCAGTGGATACTATGAGAGGTCTGTTCAGGATGACGTTCAGTCCAGAAGCCGAATGCGGGTTTGCTAACGTGACATAACAGGCATTTATACAAATGATTGAGGATAACAGTGACATCAAAACTTTAACAACATGCAATGACAAGCTTAATCAGGTTTTTCTATTATCAGTGCAAAAGAGAGAGAGAGAGAGAGAGAGAGAGAGAGAGAGAGAGAGAGAGAGAGAGAGAGAGAGAGAGAGAGAGAGAGATAAATCTCATAACAATTTATAAGTGTGCAGGAAATATGGACGCATTACTGTACATTCCTATGCCTTCCCCCTGAAAGACATGTTCATGGGGAAAAGGGCACTCTGCACTAGAGAGGTAAACTGTAGCGGGGTCATCTTGCAGGAGATATGCATCTTTTATGCAATCAATGAAGACCTAGTCATTTTTGACAATAATGCTAATTAAGAAAGCCTTTGGCTTGCAATGGTTAACAAAGAACGGGCACGTGTAAGGGGGTGTCAGTGATTTCTTGCAAGTGTCAGTGTGCACGTTGACATATATTGTGGTATTTAAATCTTTCAATATCTGTTGGTTCAAATGGGGCTCTTAATTATGGCGGCAGGGAGTAAATTTTCCCACAGCATGACATAGACGCTGGAGATTTTAGGAGTAGGTGGCAGACGGAAAAAACGTAGTAGGGACGACCAAGTGGTCGCCATACTCCATTTCAGCTGTTGAAACATCCTTGGCTACCTCAAGTGTGGTCCTTAATTTAAGGGGGACCCAAGGAAGAAGAGTAAACCAGTTGGAGTCATTGCAGGAGGACATCAAAGCTGCTTTGAGTCTTCTTGAAAGCATTCAACCATTCCTATGGCAGCAGGGTTATAGGTGGTTGTATGATTTTGGGCGATGTCCTGGAGATCTTGCAATGATGCCCATAATTAAGAGGTGAAAGTGATACCCATGTTAGATGTAATATACTAAGGGATATCAAATTTATCTATCCACCCTTAGACTATGCTTGATATGCAGGAGGTAGATGTTACATGTTGCATGGGGGTGGCCTCAGGCCGACAAGTTGAGTGGTCTATGAAAGTAAACAGGCAACAGTGTCTTTTTAATATGGGTAGGGGCCTAAAACATCAATGTGAACGTTGGCAAAACAACGCTGAGGTTAAGGAAAGGTGCCCACTCCTGAATCCGTGTGGCGTTTTACTTTTGACGTTTAGTAAAAAGTACAGGCATTGACCCAATACTTAGCATCCTTACTAATGCTGGGGCAAATGAATTTCATCTTCGGTAGCAGTGTAATAGATTGGGTTCAATGGATGTGAGAGGCTATGATTTAAATGAAACACCTGTCCGTGCATGAAGACAGGTACCCAAGAGCGTTGCCTATCAGTACTGAGGGTGTGCAGAATTTCCTGCCGACTTGATTTTATGGATCTTTTTGTGTGGCTTCTGCCGAAGTGTTGTAATCAAATCCATGGTGAAGTGCGGCCGATATGTTTCTTGACAGGTCATTGGCCACAGGATTCATTTTACCAGGAATGGATTGAAGGGTGCAGTTGTATCCAGCCCCGGCAGAGAGATATCGGCATTGCTGGGCAGACCGTGTATCAAACTGTCAAGAGAAAGCATGCTCCAGCGGTATGTGGTCTCTGCAAATAACGGAGGGTGTACCCTTTAAGAAGTGGCAAAAATGACGGATAGCCAAATGCTCTACCAGCAATTGTTTTTGAAGGTGGAGTAGCCGGATTCTGATTTGGACAATTTTTTTAATAAAGAAGGCCAATGGGAGGGGCGATCCATTGACCACTGCTTGAGTACTACACTAATAGAGACAGCAATGGCATCGGTGTAAGGTAGTAAAGGAGCATGTGATACGGGAAAAGTAAGGGAAGCAACACTTGATAGTGCATTCTTTGCACTTCAGAATACCGCTTCCTGAAGGGGACCCCACTTCAGGTGGGCAGGTAGTCACTCTCCGGTGGTCAATGTGACATGCTAAGACTGGGTCTTAATAGAAAGACGGATTCGACATGACTGGTTTATTAACACGATATTTCAAGCTCATATACAAATGGTTTAGGATAACAATGATATAATAACTTTAACAAGATGATATACGTAATGGCAAGCTTAAACAGGTTTTTCTATTTTCACTACTACTACTACTACTACTTCTACTGCTACTACTACTACTACTACTACTACTACTACGAGAGAGAGAGAGAGAGAGAGAGAGAGAGAGAGAGAGAGAGAGAGAGAGAGAGAGAGAGAGAGGAGAGAGAGAGAGAGAGAGAGAGAGTAATCACATTACAATGTATGAGTGCGTATGAAATACATGTACATTACAGACCATAGCCCCGAAATTAACCAGCTAATGGAAAAATCAGCAAAGTATGACAAATCACTATATTTGACCTGTACAGACTATGAAAAAGCTTTTCATTCGTAAAATCCACAGTAGTAACGAAACCCTTCAAAGACAAAAAATAGAAGAATTTTATGTTAGAACACTTGCAGATATCTATGCAGGAATTACAGCAATCCTAAAACTACATAAAGATAGTGAGAAAATTCGTATTGAAAAAAAAGAGTTACATAAGGAGACCTCATCCTTCCAAAGGTGTTCAAAGCATGCTTAAAAGAAGATTCCAAAAATTTCAAATTAGAGAATGTAGGAATTAATATTAATGGGAAATAGCTAAACAACCTAAGATTTGCAGATGACAAACAGTAGCTGTGTTAAGTGAATCATGGGAGTAATTGCAAAAGACAATAGATGACTTTGATAGAGAAAGCAGAAATGTAGGACTGAAAATTAATATGAGTAAAACTAAGATAATATTTAATGGAAATACAGAGAGATAACAAATACAGTTATGGCTGAACCTCTAGTGATTATTAATGAATATACATTCTCAGGACAAACAGTAAGTGCTTCCCCAGGACAATAGAGCGAAATTCTAATGATACGCATCAAATAGAGGGCATTTGGAAAAATATTTAATCAGATGTTCGTACCAGTTTTAGCTTATGTGTTGGAAACGTGGAGCCTTACTAAAGCCTTAGAGCATACGCTAGCCACAACTCAGGGACCTATAGAAAAAATAATGATGGGAATAACACTAAGCGAAAGTAAAATAGCGACTAGAGAAAGTAAAGTTGTAGATATTCTAACAATATGTAAGAAAAAGAAATGGATATGGGCAGGCCATATTATGAGAAGGACAGATGGACATTAAGAATAACACAATGAGTCTATAGATATTGCAAAAGAAGCAGGGGAAGGAAGAGAAGAAGTTGGATTGACGAACTAAGGAATTTTGCGGGTGTGGACTGATATAGAAAGATCATAAACAAACGCAAGTGGAAGGATATGTCTGAGGCCTTTGCTCTGCAGTAGACTAGTAACGGCTGATGAAGATAATATCTATATATATGTATATATACATATATATATATATATATATATATATATATATATATATATATATATATATATATATATATATATATATATATATATATATATAACCGAAATATGTTTAATTTAAATAATATAGATCAACAAGAACTGATGAACTTTTGCAATCAATTGTGAAGGAACTACACTCATTCAATATCAGCTCAGGGAATTATTATCTAAAGAGAATGAATAGGATATATCTTATTAGTAGGAATATGTTACTAAGAAAATCAATCATTTTGTCTAAACTTGAATGCAATTTTTAGAACTACCGAAAAAATAGATCAATATTCTTTTAAGTAGACCGGTATTGAAAGAAAAAATACTTGTTAGTATTATGTTTTATAGAATCGTCTAGTTTAAATGTTATCTATAACAAAATTCAATTATGTTATCCATACTAGTTAAAAAAGTATAATTTTCCTATTTGAAATCGCTTGAAAGAAGGTATCACGAATCTTCTAATAAATATCTTTATTTATACACTCTTTGGGTCATAAAGCCTGAACTTTCATAAAAAAAAAAAAAAAATCTCTGAGTTAAAATAAAATATATATTTTTTTCCGGCGTTCTACTTCTTTTATAAATCAATTTATGTCTCTAAAATGTTTCTCCTCGCTTTGAAAAGAGTGAGTATGGGGTTGGAGATGGGGAGTCGGGTACAAGGGAAGAGGGACAATGAATCAGTCGAGGGCTTTAGGGGAGGCTGAGGCAGTTGGTTTTCTTAAAATCTCGGACAGGGTCTCCTCAGGAAGACAGATTCTTTGTTCTTCTTTGATGGGGATTTGTACAGGAGAGGAACGGGGGAATAATCTATGGAAAAAACTCACCAAGGAAGAGCAATAAAGCTTGAATATAATCATAAATTCCTCATAACGATATATTGACAAATTTTGGTTTCCTTTTTCAAAAAGAATGTGAGAGATTTTGATGAATAAAATTCAGCTTTAGGAAGCTAAATACCCAACATGAAGTTCATGATCATTTCTAGGTCTTGATTTTGCTTTTAAATTCAAATTCATAAATTTCTGACGATGAGCATTGTCATATGAGTCGTAATGTTGCAGTAATATATAAAAAAAAGTAAAATTGTGCATCATAAATCAGAAAATTAAAATATGATGAGAATCTCAATCCTCAGGAGATTTGATGTCGTGTTTCCACGTCAATAAATTTTTCTTTTTCAGTAAGCGCTTTGATGACACGTTTAACCAGCCATTAGACAATTATTTTCCGAAAATATTTACTAAAAATCATGCTGTTCTCCAAGGAATCCGAGATTTGCATTTAAGTAAGGATAGGTGCTGAGCCTAGTCAAAAATATATACAGTCTAAAACGGAAACTCGGTAGAGTGCATAGCTTCAACGCCGCCACTTTTGTCACCAAGAAAACTGATGATGTTGTGGGTATCTGATCCCAAAACACATATGGCATCTAACTCTGCAATCATGGTCAAAATAATTTACTCTCTATTCACTTTTTTCATGTTTATCGACCGTAATGACCTTTGACCACCAACCGCTAGCGAGAGGAGTGACCTAAGGTTAGGTTAGGATAGGTTAGGTTTGACATCACATTATCTTGTTATATATCAAACGAAATGTAATTAAATTATGCCCATCTTGGCACTATTTTCATGCAAAAAAAAAAAAAAAAAAAACGTTTTTGACCTTGGCCTCGACTGATATCACTGACCAAATTGTCCTTGGACCATGGCTATCCAACCTACCAAATTTCATGAGATTTGGTCCAAAAGTTTTTCAGTTATGCGAATCACAAACACACTGACAGGCATATAAATAAATATAACCTTCGTAACGAAGTTGGCAAAGGTAAAAGCATACAGCAACAGCACATTGTGTAGGACTGGTCAAGCAAACATACAGTACCACCGAGTATTTATCTTATTAACTGGTGTTTTTTTCTTACGGCGTACTGACGGTGATCAGAAAGAGTTTTTGTATTTTTTATTTACTAGCAATTATTTCTACGCAATTTCCATATCAAATAAAGTCCCCTAACGCAATTGCTATGTGTTCTATGAGTATTTGAAAAAAACCCAATTTTTGGGGTATAATTTTCACACGGTTTATTTGCTTTCTTTAAGCATTACAAAGGTATCCTGCTTACATCAAGGGAAAGTTCAATCTTAACGTAATGCACTAAAATAGAGTGAAAATTTTGCTACTGGTCAAAAGTAATTGTATCGATAAAGGTAGCAGAAAAAAAAAAAAGAAAGCCGTGTCAAAGCTCATGCCTAGTAAGTTTCAGACAATGCTTTTCGGTGCCTTTTCAGAAGAGTTCATCTCCTCTCCGTCCATAGAAGTCGAGATTCCCCTTGTTCCTTCCACGATTACAAGAAAGCAGACAAAAGGGAGTACCCGAGTACGTATGTGTATATCTGTGTATAATACACTGTTCAACTTCGATTCCAGTGTTTTATTTTTCTTTATCTTTCTTTCTCTCTCTATCTATTAAAATGTATATACAAACACACACACACACACACACACACACACATATATATATATATATATATATATATATATATATATATATATATATATATATATATATATATATATATATATATATATATATATATATATATATATATATATATATATATATATATATATATATACATATATATATATATATATATATATATATATATAAATTATATATATATACATACATATATATATATATATATATATATATATATATATATATATATATATATATATATATATTATGAGAGAGAGAGAGAGAGAGAGAGAGAGAGAGAGAGAGAGAGAGAGAGAGAGAGAGAGAGAGAGAGAGATTAAATAATTTCTTCTTCCTGTATCCTTATAATAGAAAATGATTGGAGTTGTCATGTTTTATAAATAATTTGGAAGGATTTCCTTATATTTTCAAATGATGCAATGATAAATATAAATATATGAATATTTCTCTATAAAAGTCATTATTGTAAATTTACTTACATAAATATAAAATATATATTTATTGCTGGATTATAAAGTAAATCTATTCACCTTTCCAATTCAGTCTTTATCTTTCTGCTATCGTTATAAATTACTTGTTTATTACGCAAATTAGCAGAAAAAGTAACACCCGTTAAGACCGCTTTCTGCATAAGATTTTTACGAGTGCATAGATAAATTATATTATCCGTGTTTTTATGTTTAGAAATAATGTACTGTTTGAAACACTATTTTTTTTTAATATTAATATGGGTCAAGGTAAGATTCAAAAGTATGAGTATTGGGATATAAAAAGGTTAATTGTGAATATGTTCTGTGGCTCGATCCCTGAAGTGGGGTTTTGGAGTGTAAACATGTCGACCTTTGCATGTTTATTTAGTCGATGGTCATGTGACGGGCCGAGAGAAAGTTGTGACTCAAAGACAGTATGAAAGCAACTAAGTAAATTTATTATAGAACACTCTCCTTTATATACAAAAGCTCAAAGCAACAAGAAATTTCATGTTAAAAAACAGACTCTGTTACAGAGGAGAAAAGCAGACATGTTTAGTCTGGTTCTTTTTAGTGCGAGGGAAGAGCGAAGATACAAGCATAATATATACACAAAATGAACTATGTACAATCGTGTGACACACGGTTGGTACATGGGTCCCCCGCTAAAAATGACATACTGTACATGTTAAATGGGGCGCCCTGATCTAGAGAGGCGAACTGTAGGCGGGTCATCTGACAGGAGATAAGCAGGTTTTAGACAATTAATGGAGACTCAGTCTTTTTTGCCACAAATGTTTAGTAGGAATGCTTTCGGACTGCGTCGGATCACAAGGAAAGGGTCCGTGTAAGGGGGCGTTGGCGGTGGCTTGATAGTGTCGTTGCGCAGGAAGACGTGCATTGTAGAGTGCAAGTCTGTTGGTATGTGATGCTTCGCTGGGGGCTTGTAAGTCTGGCGGTATGGAGTAAATTTTCCAACGACGTAACGTATGCACTGGAGATCGTTGGAGGAGGTTGTAGAAGGAAAAAAATTCGGCAGGGACGACTAACGGGTCGCCATACACCATTTCCACTGCTGAGACGTCGAGCGTCTTTAGGAGTGGTCCTTAGTCCCAGGAGGACCCAGGGAAGCTGAGTAAACCAGTTGGAATCCTTGCAGCGGACATCAAAGCTGCTTTGAGGGTGTGATGAAAACATTCAACCATTCCATTGGCAGTGGGGTTGTAGGCCGTTGTCTGATGTAGGGTGATGCCCAGGAGATTTGCTAATGACGTCCACAATTGAGAGGTGAAAGTGGTTCCCCTGTCAGAAGTAATATGCTCAGGGATACCAAATCTTGCAATCCATCCAGAGAGTAAGGCAGATGTACATGAGGTGGACGTTGCAGTTTCCATGGGAATGGCTTCAGGCCGACGAGTGGAGCGGTCAATGACGGTAAACAGGTAATGATGTCTTTGTAATGTGGGTAGGGGGCCTACAACGTCGACGTGCATGTGCGCGAAACGACGCTGAGGTTGAGGAAAGGTGCCCACTCCTGAATCCGTGTGTTGATGTACTTTGGAAATTTGGCAAGAAGTACAGGCGTGGACCCAGTCCTTAGCATCCTTAAAAATGCCGTGCCAAATGAATTTTGCCTTCAGCAGCTGTGCAGTAGAACGGCACGAGGGATGTGAAAGGCCGTGAATGAAATCAAACACCTGCTGGCGCATGGGAGCAGGAATCCAAGGTCTCGGTCTACTAGTACTGACGTCACAGAGGAGGGTGGTGTTGGAGTCTTCAAGGGGGATGTCTTTCCAAGGGAGGGACGTGCAGGATGTCCTATATGCTTGATACTCTGGCTCCTGTCGTTGGGCTTCAGCCAGGGCATTTTAATCCAATCCCAGTTGAACGACAGCTAACATGTTTCTTGACAGGGCATCGGCAATGGGATTCATTTTCCCAGGGACGTATTGAAGGGTGCAATTGTATTCAGCCACGGCGGAGAGATGTCGGCGCTGCCGGGCGGACCAGGCGTTAGATTGTCGAGTGAAGGCGTGCACCAGAGGCATGTGGTCTGTGCGAATGACGAAGGGCGTACCGTCTAAGAAATGGCGAAAGTGACGGACAGCCAAGTGCACCGCCAGCAATTCTCGATCGAAGGTAGAATAACCCGATTCTGCCTTAGACAGTTTTCTGCTGAAGAAGGCCAATGGGTGGGGCGAGCCGTTGATCACCTGTTTGAGTACTGCACCAATAGCAATGTCGCTGGCATCGGTGGAGAGAAGGAGAGGGAGATGTGGGATAGGAAAAGTGAAAGCCGCAGCAATTGATAGGTCATTCTTTGCATTGCAGAAGGCCGCTTCTTGAAGGGGACCCCACTTCAGGTCCTTTGGCTTACCCTTGAGGGAGGCGTTGAGGGGAGCAGGAGTGGCGGCAATGGCTGGCAGAAAACGTTGATAATAGTTGATCATGCCCAAGAATTCCTGCAGAGCTTTGACGGTAGAGGGCGCGGGGAAGTCCCGAATGGCTTCTACCTTCTCAGGGAGGGGATGGACTCCTTCAGGAGTGATGCGATGCCCTAAGAACGACACTTCGTTGGCGCCAAAGGTACCCTTGTCGTACCGGACTACAAGGCCATTTTGTTGCAGGCGGTCGAGCACGATGCGCAGGTGACGGTGGTGTTCCTCTTATGAGGAGAACACAAGTATGTCGTCCACATAACATACACAGAAAGGGAGGTCCCCTGAGATGCCATCCATGAGACGTTGAAACGTGGCCCCAGCATTACGAAGGCCAAAGCAGGAGTAATTGAAGGTGTATGTATCAAATTGAGTGGTGATGGTGGTCTTAGGGATGTCTTCTGGGTTCATAAGCACCTGATAATACCACTTCAGGAGGTCGAGCGTAGAGAAAACCTTCGCTTTGTGCAGGTAGAAGGTCACATTGGCAATGTTTGGGAGGAGTAGTGATCCGGTTCTGTTTGCATGTTCAGCCACCTGTAATCCCCGCACGGACAGAGGGAGCCGTCTTTCTTCAGAACGATGATGTGTAAGGGTGACGTCCATGGGATGGAGGCCTTTTGGCAAAGGCCCATTTCCTCCATTTCAGCGAACGTCTGTTTGGTGGCTGCCAATCGTTCTGGTGCCAGACGTCTGAATTTTGCGAAGACTGGGGGTCCCGTCGTCTTGACATGGTGATAAACACCGTGCTTGGCAGGATTTGTGGGCGTTTGGCAAAGTTCTGGACGGAAAATTTACGGGTACGACGGGAGGAGGTGGGCGTAGGCATCAGTGGGTGCGCTGATTTGGAGAGCGAGGTTAGAGGGGGCGGGTTGAAGAGGTGTCGACAAGTACGAGTCTGCGTTGACCAATCGTCGGTGGGCGACATCGACCAGAAGGTGGAAATGAGAGAGGAAATCCGCACCGAGGATTGGCAATGTGACGTCAGCAACGAGAAATTTCCAATTAAATTTACCATTTCCGAACGATAATGTGAGGTTCTCGTAACCGTAGGTGGGTATCGCATATCCGTTGGCAGCTACCAAGCAGATGTCAGCAGACGTAGACAGACTACGTCGTTTCTGAAGAGTTCCCTTGGCAAAAGAGAACGACAAGCACCCGTGTCTACCAAAAATCGCACGGCCGTTCCTGCATCATGTAAAAAGAAAAGATTAGAAACAAGGGAGGCCACCGCCACGAGCGATGGCCTACTTGCACGTTTTTTAACCACTGACAATCCTTGGCACATTTCTTCGCGGTTGCCCCGAATCTGAAGTGGTAGTATCAAAACTGCGGCGGATGGGAGGTAGTAAGTGGCTGTAGAAGTCGTTTGTTGGGGCGCGAGCGATTGGTGGGTGGTGGGTGGCTTTGTCGCTGCTTCGGCACGTCACGGGGTAGGCGTGTATGTCCTACGGCATTCATGTTAGCTTTGGTAGACGTTGAATAGGCATCCTCTTCGTCAGCGGTGGAGGTGTTGATGGAGGTCTTGAAGTGGCTGTCCAAAAGGGTGTCGGCTTTGGTCATCAAGTCCTTATTGGGGAAAATTATCGACATCGGGTATGGCAGCGTGAATAGGTCCGGGTAAACGGCGCATCCAATGGCATGAAGTAGGTTCACCTCACAAGGAGAGCCGTCTGCGGCAGGTTGCAGGCGAGCGATACTGATCCTTTCCCTGAGGTCAAGCGAAGCCCTTTGGTCCCCCAATGGTTGTTGCGAGAGCTGAAAAAGCTTTGCTATACGGGCGGCTGGCGACGGCCTGTACTGCTGCAGAAGGTATGTTTTGAGGGCCTCATACGCTATTGGGGTGTCTCCTTGTTCACAAAGCCAGTCGGATATTTCCGGAAAGGTGTCCTCAGGTATCGCCGCGAGAACATAATCTGCTTTGGTGGTTGAGCAAGTCACGCCCTTGATGCCAAACTGGACTTCTGCGCACTGAAACCAAGCAAACGTGTCTCCGCTGGCGAACGATGAAAGTTTCAATGGGGCAGCCGCAGCGCCAACTTCCGTAGAGTTCGCCATAGTACCAGCGATGGAGGGGCGAGGGAGGGGGAGCAAGGCGGTGGGACGAGTCGACTTACGGGGTCACCAATGTGATGGGCCGAGAGAAGGTTGTGACTTAAAGACAGTATGAAAACAACTAAGTAAATTTATCATAGAACACTCTCCTTTATATATAAAAGCTCAGAGCAACAAAACATTTCATGTTAAAAAACAGACTCTGTTACAGAGGAGAAAAGCAGACATGTGTATTCTGGAACTTTTTCGTGCGAGGGAAGAGCGAAGATACAAACATAATATATACACAAAATGAACTATGTACGATTGTGTGACACACTGTTAGTACAGTCACGAACTATTTGATTTCCCACTGTAAGGACCATCCGGCTCTCCCTTCATGGACCGCTGACAAATTCCTTATAATTCCATCTAAAGTCGTCAAAGTGGACTCTCTCAAACACGTCCACTCCCAACGCCGAGTAATGTTTGAAAGACCCACCTGCCTGTCCCACGCGCTTGACAGTAGAGCAGGAGACGGACCAATGGTTCCTTTTGTTTGTTATGAGCGAACAAACATATTAAAGTGTCCCTCATAATTATTGTCTCTGAAGGAAACTTCTTCATTTTAATTTTCTTATGATTTGACAAAGCATAAGACTCTATTAAGTGACTTGAAATTTAATTACAAATTTCTAATTTACCACGAACAGTTATTCAAAGTTGCGCAGGAAAAAGTGAAATTTCCCTGCGTGAAATTTCCCTGTGTTCACAACCGCCCCTTGTAAACCTCTTGAGCACAAGGGGGTTCAACACCTATTGTTCGGTAACGCCCACTAGATCCCTCTCCTCCTCCAAAATTAAAACAAGCTTCGACAGCAGTCTGTCATATTCCTTGCCCTCTCTCCTGACAGTCACCGTCCTCACCATACTATCTTTCCCTAATTCAGTCTGCACTACTCTAGCCAACGGCCAATGGCAGCACGCTTCAATCTCTTTGACCATAAAGACTACATCTCCTACCCTGACGTTTCGTCGCTCTTTGAACCATTTCTGTCGCTGTTGTAACCCTAACAGGTATTCACGTTTCCAACAGGCCCAGAACTGTTCAGCCATATGGTGCACCTGCTTCCATCTCTGCTTAGAGTGGCTACCTATTGCAATGTCACAGCCTACAGGCGAATCTCCCATGTTTAAAAGCTTGTTCGGTGTGAGTGGAACCGGGTCTCTACTGTCTGAGATGACAACAGTAAGGAGACCACTGTTAACCGTTGCCTCCACATCGCAAAAGAGTGTGCATAGCCCTTCATAATCCAAATGCTGTGTCCACAAGACTATATCTAGGACCCTCCTCACGGTGCCTATCAACTGTTCACATGCTCCTCCAAAATGTGAGGTGCCGAGAGGATTGAAAATAAATTCCACCCCACACCGGAGCAACTCATTGCGCACCTTGTTTCCTGCTAAGAACTCGTAACTGGAGTCGAGAACTCTCCGTGATCCCACAATATTAGAGCCGCAGTCGCATCTAACCGTCTTGACTTGACCACAACGGGCCAAAAACCTCTTGAAGGCACTAATGAACGTGTCTGATGTGAGATTTGAGGCTACCTCCAAGTGTAAGGCCCTCATATTCAAGCAAGTGAATATAACTCCCAATGCTTCATCTATGCTCTGCCTCGCTTTACAAAGAATGGCCCGAAAAGGTCCACCCCGGTACGACAAAAATGGGGGTTTCCCTGATTCCACGCTAATGGTCCAATAGCTGCTCGATAACATTTCCATGTGCCCTGCGACACCTGATGCATCTGCTCAGCATGCGCCACACTGCTGCATTGCCCTTGATTACCCAAAATTTCTCCCTCACCAGACCCAGAACATGCATTACACCCATATGGTTAGAATGCTCATGATAATACTGGATCACCATGTCTGTCAAGTGGCCCTTATACGGCAAAATAATTGGATGCCTTTTGCTTGGAGAGATATTTGCCAAAGATAACCTACCTCCAATGCACAAAAGCCCATTTCTCATAATTGGTTTCAACCTTCTTAGGGAGCTAGAAACCCTAATAGTACCTCCCTTCTCAAGGCTCTCTATCTCTATCTCGTAATCAACATGCTGTGTTACCTGCACTACTACAGTCTCTGCCAAGCTAATAATTCGGTGGACAAATGCATATCTAGCTCACTGAGCAGCTGCCCATGTTTATAAATAATGTACCTAGCAAACAGTAACAACCAACCCAAAGCTCTAAGGAGCTTGATCCACCTGGAATAGTGGTGGATGATTTTATACAAACCTGTTTGCCTGATGTCCAACCAAATCCTGTAACTAATTATTTGGTACCCTCTAGTTCCTGTTGGTCCTATCTCATGCTTAACTTCTAATCCTTCCACACCATCTGACATTTGATCTGGCTCAGTTGGCCAGAAACACTCCTCCTTTACCAGAAATTCCGGCCCTTTCCTTAACCTATCGGACTGCTTGGAACGTGTTGCATCGTCTGCCTGGTTCCACTCAGAGTTAACATACTTCCACTCTTTCTGATCACTGCTCTCCCTTATCATAGAAACACGATTTGCCACAAATGTCTGGTATCTGGCTTGATCATTCCTAATATATCGCAAGACGGTTGTTGAGTCGGTCCAATGATAGACCCCATCTACCCTGAAATCTATCATGGTCAGAATAGTGCTTCCGAGTCTTACGGCCAGTACCGCTGCACCAAGCTCTAGGCGGGGCATTGAGACATGCTTCAATGGTGCTACCCTTGACTTTCCCATGATGAATCTGCACGATACATTTCCCCAAGAATCCCAGACCTGTAAGTATGCCACTACTCCTAAAGCCATGATGCTTGCATCTGAGAACAAATGCAACTGTACTAGGGTGGCTGATTCCCATGGAATAACCTTCAGGCTTCTTAGCACACTTATCCCGCTGGTCTGGCTCAGCTTCTTTGCCCACGCCTTGATGCGGTCCGTAGTGTCAGAGTCCAATTCCATGTCCCAGGCTATCTTTAATCGGCAGAGGTCCTGCAGGATGACCCTACCCTCGATTAAAACTGGCGCCAATATACTGAGCGGATTGTAAATCAAGGCTATAGCTCACAAGTCACGCTTAGTCCTTGGAACTGATACTAGCTCTGCTCGGACACCCATTTCATCAGTGGCCAAGTCCCACTCTACTCCCAAAGCCGTTGTCTTATGTGACACTGATCCATCTATAAGCTCTGAGGTGCTCCTACTGTACCACTCCCTCGGGATGGATGACATGACCTCCACACAGGGGCTACTGAACTTCGTCAATGTAAATCCCCCTTTTTTGCAGAGCTCCTTAACCTCTACCAAATTGACTAACAGTGCATCTTTGCGATCCTCGGCTCTCAAGCAGTCGTCTACATAGAAGCTATTGGCAATTGTTAACCGTACTCCCTCTGAGAATTCATTCCCAAAGTCGCTTGCTGCCTGTTTCAGCACGAAGTTTGCAATGCTCAGAGAAGAAAAGGCCCCGAACAGGTGGACTGACATTCTCCACTCTTTGGGTTCCTCGTCAAGACTATTATCCCACCAAAAGAACCTGAGGTAGTTCCGCTGATGCTCTGGTACCCGTACCTGATAGAACATAGTATTTATATCTCCTGTATAGGCAAATATACCTCCCCTAAACTTTACCAACACACCCAGCAAAGAGTTCATCATATCAGGTCCCTGCAATAGTAGTTCGTTCAATGATGTACCCTCCACCTTGCTTGCACAGTCAAATACAACACGGACCTTGTCTGGCTTGTCTGGATGTTGCACACCAAAATGAGGAATATACTACACATTTCCCGGGCTGGTTGTGGTCATTTGCTCAGCATAGTTACCATCCTTCACAAACTTCTTACGAAGGCTGTGCATACGGCGCAATGCGATACCGCTTGTTTCTGGCAAGGGTCCATGATTGTCACGCAGAGGCAATAGCACCTCGTAACTTCCTCCTACAGTTCTAACCCCTTTCTTTATTATCTCTAGCCATTTCCTGTACTCTGCAGACATTTCCCTTCTGTTAGATGCAACATCGTCATACTCGCAATTATAACTTTCAACCCGCATGCGGTCTAACTCAAGACGCTTGCTTGTCACTTGGATCCTATTGACATGTTCTTGACACCCTTTGTCCTTTGCCCCACATACTACCCAGCCCAATAATGTTCGTATGGCATGTGGTTTATGGAGGCGTGTTGAGTTGATAACATCCCTTGGCTCGAGCAAGTAAGGAACATTGTTCCCAATTAATAAACCCACCTCAGCATCTACAGCTGGGATGTAAATCTCTCGCAAGTGTGACCAGGGTTCCAGATCTCCAGCCCTGAACCCATCACACTCATCAATTGGTATGCGAGAGGCACTTAACACCGGAGGGAGTGTGATGCAAGTCTTGCCCTAATAGTCCAATACTGACAATCCCGAGACTAGGCTGCATGCAACTTCCCCTATTGCGTTGATGGTTTCAATATTCACCTTAACGTCCTGCCTCTCAGTGCAGCCTAGGGTCTTCATTAAAGCTTCCGAGACAAAGCATGTGGAACTCCCATTGTTCAAGAAAGCCTTCGTCAAAACCTCCCCTCCTTCCCTTAACCTAATCCTTATCGGCACAACTGACATCCCTGTACCAATGCTACCCCATCTAACTGCCCTGAACATAGCAATTTTGTCACGTGTACCTTCCTCCTGATCCACTAAGGCCCTATTTGAGCACTCAGATCCTACCACTTCTACTTCTTTGACCACTTCTACTTCCTGTTGTCGATGCAACAGAGTTGGATGATTTCCATTACATATGTTACAACTTTTCCTGTTTCTGCAATACTGAGACCTATGACCACTTCTCAGACAGCCAAATCAGAGCCCCAACTCCCTTATGGCTCCCAGTTTTTCCTCGGGTCCCATTTGAGATATTTGGTGGCATTCATCCACCTTATGGGGTCCTGTACAGTACCAACATGAAAGCGAGCAGTTTTGTTACATGATACATTCCTAGCCTTAGTTAAACACTCAGCCTTGCTTGGTGCTTTTTCTTCTCCTAACTGAGGGGTGTCTTCCCTTCTGCCCTCCTCAAATAAGTGGCACACAAATAAAGGATTTTTCAAGACCCTAGCCTTCCCTTCAATAAAACTAACCAAATCATCAAACAACACAGTCCTCTTTTTCTCAGTAATAATCTTATCAGCAACTCTACACAATCGATCCCGCACACTAGAGGGGAACTTGCTAAGGATTAACCTCATTGTTTTTGGATTTTTTAATTTGGCGATGCCATAAGGTACGCACGAAATTGCATTTCTGCAGGTTTTAAGTGCCACCAAGTACTCGTCATACTCTTCCCCATTGTTTTCCCTTATATCTTTCCATTTAATGATTTTATCCACAAATGCGGTGGCTATTTGTTCAAGGTTACCATATCCTTATCATTCGTCAACTGGCTACTAAAGACATCATCAAATGAGTGAATGAACCTAAAATACCTTGTATGATCCCCATCAAACTTAGCTATATCCTGCCTGGGCATCAAGCTTTTAAGGCTGCAAGAGATAAACCCTGCATGATTTCCTTATTGCTCAAGTCCCCTTGGTCATTCCCGCCTGAGCTACGGTATCCACCTAACCTAATCTCGGACGCTTCTGTATTCAAATGCATGGGTCTCTCACTCCCACTTACATCAGGCTTTGTGTGCTCCCTTATCCAAGGGATGTAAGTTATTTCTCTATAATTTTCCTCAAAATCTTGTAAAACCTTCTCCTATGCCTCCACTTCAGCTAACTCTGCCTCTAAACTGAGCTTCTCCCTCTTAGATCTTAGCGCTGCTTCCTCTCGCTCTATGGCCTGTATCTCCTTCATCATCAGTAATTCTGCTGCCAACCTGGCTCTAGAAGCGGCTAATAATACACGCCTGCTCCCAGTAGAACTCGCGCATGATTGTTGAGATCTCCCTGAAGCAACAGATTGCATACCAGTGTCTGATGCACTACCCCACAAATTTAAATGTCCTTCCTCTTCCGTGGGCTCCTCAGTGCACTCGCATACCTTGTGGCCCTGATTAACTCCACTATCCTGCCTAACCTTAAGTCCCTGCAAAAACTCCTGTACCTCTACTCCATCCTTCTCTAGGGCTTCACTTAGACGCTGACACAATTGAGACTTGTTCCCTCCTTTTGTGAGGCCTATCGCTTCCAATCCTCTCTCAATTGTGCAACCTTTAGGGTCTCCATTTACCTAGGCTCCATTCCGGCCCTCCCTATGAGCTAACAAAATTCCCTAGTTGAATCATAGCTGACCTAACCAATGAGTGGCCGAGAACCTGCACTACTTAATGAAGACCACTACCCGTACCTATGTTGCGACTTCATAAAGATCCTCCATGCCTAGAGAGTAATCCCTAAATGTATCAATGTCTCGTGTCCCAGACCTCAACCTGAAATAACTCCTACCTGAAATAACACCTACCTGAAACAGCCCAGCCTCTACCTGAAAGAACTCATACCAAAATAACTTCTACTTGACATGTCCCAGTCTCTACCTGTAAGAACTCCTACCTGAAACAGCCCAGCCTCTACCTGAAATAACTCATACCTAAAATAACCTCTACTTGACATATCCCAGCCTCCTACCTGAAACAGCCCAGCCTCTACCTGAAAGAACTCATACCTGAAATAACCCAGCATCTATCTGTAATAGCCTGTCCTCTATTGAAAGAATTCCTACTTGAAATAGCTCACCTTCTTTCTGGAAGAACTCGTACCCGAATTAACTCCTACTCGAAATAGCTAAGCCCCTCCTTGTTATACCTAAGTTCTAATACCATACAGCATGCGGCAAACGAACATCTGTGAAACAGAGAACTTTAGTGCCTATTGGGTTAGGATAACAGTGCCCGTAACCAACGTTGGAAAAGGTTTCTTCATATAGATAATCCACAAATAAGTAAAGTTGAATTAGGTAACTTCAAGAGGTTACCAATAGGCGAGACTAAATTCTTCATATAGATAATCCACAAATAAGTAAAGTTAAATTAGGTAACTTCCAGAGGCTACCAAAAGGCGAGACTAAATGTAACCATAACGTTACGTGCTAAGTTCTCATTTGATTGGGTTCTAAATTGGACATTCCAAGAAATATTTTAATACCACATACAAAAATAAACTTATGTATTAAAGCAAAACTGTGATACCATCAACCTAAAACCAGTTATAAGGACCTATAGACGACTCTACCCAAAACAAATACAGAACCAAGGGACCACATTATAAATATTCCATAAGGTTTTCCCAGCGACAATCAGAGGTTACAAAATCAAAATACATGAATATTGACCTGAGAACCCAACATTCTGACTTTCTCCAAGTCTTAATGCACGACATACATCTATTCCTGCTCACTTTCTAATTGAAAATACCTTACAAATAAACTAATCAAGTTCAAATGTGAAATTTTCGAAGCCATCTGTAATTAGAAATCAAATCTCTCCATCATAATCTTAAATATTAATGAGATTATCACGCCTTACAACTTACGAACATTTAATACCCTCATACATGTCCTTAATAAATCTGGGGCTCATGTGAATGAAAAATCTGTCACTCGTGTTGACAGCAACAAACCTTAAACATGAGCAGACAACACCTAATTGCGCCTATTATATAACATAAGTTTTTTCTTTTTTTTTCAATTTAGTTGCTCCTTAGTCGCAGGATGTCAGCAGACTTCTTGTCCTTTTTCTCAGTTTTCCAGAGGGACCAGGTGCGTGACTCCACGCGGTGCATCAAACTTCCACTCCACGCGGTCCATCAAACTTCCTCCAAGCCAGTTCGTGACTGTGGCTCGATCCCTGTAGTGGGGTTTTGGAGTGAAAACACGTCGACCTTTGCATGTTTATTTAGTCGATGGTCACGAACTGTTTGCTTTCCCACTGTAAGGACCGTCCGGCTCTCCCCCCATGGACTGCTGACAAATCCCTTATAATTCCATCTAAAGGTCGTCAATGTGGACTCTCAAACACGTCCACTCCCAACGCCGAGTAATGTTTGAAAGACCCACCTGCCTGTCCCACGCGTTTGACAGGGGAGCGGGAGACGGACCGATGGTTCCTTTTGTTTGTTACGACGAACGAACGTATAAAAGTGTCCCTCATAATTATTGTCTCTGGTGGAAACTTCCTCATTTTAATTGTCTTATGATTTGACAAAGCATAAGAAACTATTAAGTGACCCGAAATTTAATTACAAATTTCTAATTTACCACGAACAGTTATTCAAAGTTGCGCAGGGAAAAGTGAAATTCCTTGCGTGAAATTTCCCTGGGTTTATAGTTCCATAATATGAAAATATATTGTCCGTATTTGTATTATTGTTGTTCAGTTTCCTTATTACAATATATAACAATTCTATTTTTGTATTTTTGAGTATTTTTTAATACATATTTTGGCTTGTTTTTATCTTCTTCCCTAGTTAGTTACGCTACTGTTAACGCAAGTATATTGACACGTGACTTCACTGCTCACAGTGAAAAAAGTGGAAACTCTAGCCTTGTGTGATCAATCATAGCTCATTGCCTATCAATATATAGCAAATTATTGATATACTATGATAGATCAGCCATATCTACATAATTGTCTTGCGAAATAAAGATCTCTAGCATAGAAACTATATCTTCGTATAAATGTTTTAAAAGATTATCTAATTTTATTATAAATAATTTTCAATATCCTGTTATTTTTTTTCCTTCAAAATATTCATGCTTTCTTCCCTTTTTGAAATACCTCCAAATATTAATCGATTATTCTGTTTACAGCATTGGAAAGGGAGACCATTCTTCAATATAAGGCTATAAACCAGAAATTCATATCTGTTAAAGATTGGCCGTACCGAGATGCAGAATGAAGTTCGCAGCCAAAAGTCGTAAGCTTCACAGCAAATTTGTCACGCTCATGATTCCGAGAGCGTTAAAAGGACATACAGAGAATGAAAATTCAGTAAAAATATTTATGAAGGGAAGATAGAATGAAGTCTAAAACTCATAAACTCTGTATCACTTGTGCGATTTCGGAAAAAAAATAAAAAACAGCAATAACCATTCGTATAATTGAATAAACGCTAGAAAATAATTACAAACAGGGCCGAGATATAGCCGCCACTAAGATGCACACAAAATAGAATATAACAAATTGCCTAAAATAGTGAACTTGAATATCATAAACATGAGTTCATTTTCATTCACACTATCTGGCTAACAAAAAAAAAAAAAGTAAAAAAAAATAAGAATTTCTTCTTGGTTGAGCTAAAAGGAAATTATCTTTTTATTAAAATAAGAAAATTTGAATAAAAACTCGTTAGAAAAACAACAGATGTATCCCCCGGTCACCGAATACACACAGTCAATTACATTATGAAGGAAGAATTAGACATTTCCGAGAGCAGGCAAAACGTAATATGGCCCACCGCCCTACTACTCAGGGAAGAGTTTGGAGCTCATTAAAGGTGCTCGTTAATTCCAGGTTCATTTAAAATTCGTCTAGGGGAATCTGCAGAATATCAAATCGAAGCGAAATGAAATGGTTCCCTTCTGATTGGGTAATGAAACTTTGGAAGAGACGAAATTTCGGAAAGGAGCCAAGAATTTTTGTTTTCAATAATTGTACGATCAGAGGAGAGACAGAAATGGATGCCTGGATTGTTTTCGTCTTCTCAAGCGTTGGGATGAAGGAACACGTGATCTGAATTACTAATGAGTCATAGATTCAAAAGAAGGGAATAGAATAGAATACGGCGTTCGGGTAAAAGGACATTGTACTTGGACAGGGGATGTCATTCAGAGTCTTCAGGAAAGTAATGCGCGCTGACTTTACCAAAATGTAATAAGTAATGAAGATTAAGACCTAGGCATGCACAAAAAACGACGCATACCAAAACATATCAAAACATAAAGAGAGAGAGAGAGAGAGAGAGAGAGAGAGAGAGAGAGAGAGAGAGAGAGAGAGCGTGTAAAAGTCAAAGATTAACAGAACGATGTAATGTTTCTCCTTTTTATATATTCGAAAACTACTGCAAAATTCTAATAACGTTTTTCCTTATGCGCGTCTTAGTTTCATGAGTATCATGATTAAATTGCTGTGATATAAATTAACATCAAATAAAGAATGTATCAAGATGGAAATGCACTTTATTCATGAATTTTTTTTTCCGTTATCAATACTATTTGTTAATTTGATCCTTATGGCCTTTCTTTATCATTTTTTAAATTACTTTTAAAGATTTTTTTACAAGCATCTTAAACAGCAAACATATTTCTCAAACTTTGTTATACAGTCCCTTCCACGCTGTCTGATAGAACTCCCTCCAAATCCCCCACACAACACCTTTGCTTGAACTATTTCCACCTCCTTCTCCTATGCTCACTTCTCTGCAATATTGCAGAGGGTCCTGTTCGAGGTCGGTCTGCCTGTATCATAGGATGTGGCGGAAAAAAAACCATCACAAGTGAATCACGGATGAGAGCTGCTTCAAAAAGAATGATCGGAGACTGACGCTAATTTGCTTTTGCAATATGAAAACCCTTGAGGTGGAATACGTTTCTTTATGGAGAGCAGAGTCATAACCAGAAAATTAAGTGAACACTATTTCTTGTGTATATTACCTAGAATAGGTCCTTGGAAGGGATGAAGGAGGGAAGAGGGAGAGTGAGCTTGCTAGAATTCCTGGAGTCTTAGGATACTAGACGAAGAGGAAAAGCTCTATTTCTCATGACATGTTATGTGACACAGACGGATGGGGAGCCGAATACATCGCCAACATTTCATAGATTTTGCCGGTTCAAAAAGAATACAGCTCTGGGGTGAGAAGTGTTGCCTGGGAAGAGTTAGGGGAGGTGTTGGATTGTTACTAGTAAAGATTGAATGAACGAGGTAATGTTATATCTTTTGTCATAGGTGTAGAACAATTATTAAATGGTCTATTATAAAAAAAAACACTCGATACACACCAACTGTTTTTCCATGTGCATGAAACTGCAGTAACGGCAGTGGAAGTCCGTTTTTCCGATGCTCATCCTTGATTTAACTGCTCCATTTCGTTTTGGAATGACGACATCATAAGTGAAGAGAACTAGTTAGTACACACCAACACAGCCTAAGAGAAAAATTCTATTACAAATGGGCGAAATCACTCCATTCATATCATAGTATAAATAAACAAAAGGCGGACATTAGTATTCTTGCAGAAAATATACATTACATGCATGTATGCCTATATACTATCGAAACTATAACAAAAAGGTAAAACATTCTTTTCACCCTTTTCATGCCTAAAAGAGATTGTCTCTTTCCAGGGGATTATAATATGAAAATATGAAATAAGAAACTGGAAAGGATTGTCAGATTTCCAAGAAGAGAGAGAGAGAGAGAGAGAGAGAGAGAGAGAGAGAGAGAGAGAGAGAGAGAGATAGAGAGAGAGATATGAAAGGTGAAAGCCCCTCTCGACTTTTCAAGATTGGAGCACTCTGAAGTGGAAACCACATGAGGCCAACAGCGTGGTCGTGAAAAATAGCTTCCAGGTTAATAAACAGTAATAATAATAATAATGAAAAACTTTTTTAGATATACACCAGAACATCCAGTGAGTCAACCAGATCTACACCAATAATTTATTGTCTGACATTTATATACATGCAATGTCCGCATGCACATGTACTCTTACATATACG
Organism: Palaemon carinicauda; assembly: GCF_036898095.1. NCBI lineage: Eukaryota > Metazoa > Arthropoda > Malacostraca > Decapoda > Palaemonidae > Palaemon > Palaemon carinicauda. Next base: position 146,830,045 of record NC_090725.1, read on the forward strand.
TTAAAGTACTTATGAGGTTGGGAATAGAAATACTCAAGGCGACACGAATAAAGGTAAAAAGGTCACCCGTGAGAAGAGACCAAATAGAAAAATAATGATAAAAGAGAAAAACAAATTCCTTGGATAGAATACATTACTAGTGCAAATGGAGACCAAACGAAGGTTATGGTAGTCTACGAGAAACGTCCTTGCCTAGCAGTTTTCTGGGCAGGTGTTCAAGACCCGCTCAAGCTTCATAGTTTCTTTTATTTCCTGGAACCTGTTGTGGTGGCCGATGTGGTTACATCCCTGACTGGTAATCTCCCAACTGGGGTTCGAGTCCGCTCAAACTCGTTAGTTTCTTTGGTTGCTGCAACCTCACCATCCTTGTGAGCTAAGGATGGGGAGTTTAGGGAAGTCTATAGGGCTATCTGCTGAGTCATCAGCAATCATTGCCTGGCCCTCCTTGATCCTAGCTTGGGTGGAGAGGGGCGTTGGGCGCTGATCATATGTATATATGGTCAGTCTCTAGGACATTGTCCTGTTCGATAGAGTTTGGGGGAGCATATAGGTTCATCTGCTAAGAAATTACCAGCTAAGCCCTCTTGCTTGCTTGATGGAGAGGGCATATGGGCGCTGATTATTGTTTTATACAAGTAGTTAATCTCCAGAACATTGTCCTGTCCCATGCCTTTGGCATTTACGAGCAACATTTCATTTAAAACTTTATAGGAGGAGGCCGAGCTTTACAGCCACATGGAAAGACCAAAACTTATATAGGAAGTAATCATATTTTAGACTGAAGTAGAAAACTTTGGAAAGCTCACTCACACACACACACACATACACACATATATATCTATATCTATATATATATATATATATATATATATATATATATATATATATATATATATATATATATATATATATATTTATATATATATATGAATATATATATATATATATATATATATATATATATATATATATATATATATATATTTATATATATATATCTATATATATAAATATATATATATATATATATATATATATATATATATATATATATATATATATATATATATATATATATATATATATTAGGACCATGCCGTCTAGTTAAGCAAGGTAGGCAGTGTTTACTCTAAATAAAACATATCGGTAACAGCATTTTTCTTATGGAGAAGTGACCATCTAATTCAAAAAAATTATTGAGGTTCCTCTGATTAATGTATGTAAAGTATGAACATTATTTGCAGATCAAGTAGGCATAACTTTTCCCGGTCTTTCAAGCTCAGTTCGAAAGGCAGGACTCGTGGTGACTTACTCGCGTGCTGCCCTCACACGTTCTTTAAAGGTAGACCTAAATCTGTTGTCAAACCCGTCCCTTAGCACCTTCCGTTGAGTGGATAAAATTGTACGTGTGTTTCACTTATTGTTTTTTATTCAGTTTTAGTTCACTTCCATTTATTACCATTTCCCCTTTCCAGCAATGTATAAGTAATAGCTTGAGGACATTTCCATCACTACAATACATACGAAATATCTTGATGAGATAGTGAGAAAACGCAATCCAAAGGCCATAAGGGCCTCTGCAAACTCTTCAACAGCATGAACAATAATCCAACGTTGTTGGATCCAGACACTTTGGTGAGAAGCAATGGGATTTGTGAGTGGGTACCAAAAGACTTGACATACTTTTTTTCTGATGGATTTTAATGAGATTTTCATCAAATTTAACACACTTTTGAATGTCTTACAAACCAAAATTATAGATATCCCATACTGCACTGAGATGATTTATTTCACAATAAATTCATTTGAGTATCAGAAAGAAAACCGGTGGATTTGTAAATGTTTAAAGAGTGTTGCAGAGAAAATAACACAACTGAATCAAAATTTCGTACGAAAGGCTCAGTTAAAGGAGAAAGAATTAAAATATTTAATTGATTGCCTAGATGACGTACTGAAGAACATGAAAGCAAGATTTGCTGATTTAAAAACTTAAAGCTCATTTCATTAGTTCATGGAAATAAATGTCAAACTATTGCTTGCCAAGTTGGTAAATATGCATTTGAAAGCTTGGAAAATAATTATGGAAATTTTTTCGATATCATGAGACTAGAAGTTGGTTTAGCTGGAATTTACAATGCACGAGTATTTCGAGATAAATCTGTTAAAACTTTGTTTGATTTTATATTAAAAATTAACTGATCTAAACATTCCCTGAAGCTGTCGAATTGTTGCAATTAATTTTAAAAATTCTTAGTACAACTGCTTCTGTAGAGAGGTCGTTTTCTGCTTTGAAAAAAATAAGAGGTACGCTAGGAACTGAATTACAAATCAAAAAATTTTGCCACTTGCTTTGATATCCATTGAAAAGGAAAAGAAGACTTAACGAAATGGACTTCCTGTACAAGTAGGCTAATAATATTATTAGTGAGTAAACTTTTGTGTTACCTAAGGTAATGCAAAATTCTGAAAAGGTAAATAATGCATATTCGAAATACTATGATAAAATCAGGAATAAAATTTTGTCTGAAATTAAAACATATTTAGGTGATAAATTTCTGTCTGACGTCAAACATTCGGTTTCTTTAAATGTCATGTCTGATGCAAGGCCATTTTTTGCAATAGCTCAACATGTTCCATCGTGTTTACAAAGTAAGGTAAAAGAAGAGCTTGACAGGTTAACTGCTAGTGTTAATATATCTAAGGTATATTCCAGTAACTGGGCTTCACCCACAGTTAATGTTAGGAAGGATGAGATTAGTATTCAAATATGTGGTGATTTTTCGGTTACAGTGAATAAATTCCTCGATCCAGTGTAGACTCCATTACCCTCTACTGGCGAGGTCATTGCAGAAGTAGTCTCTGCAACTATTTCCTTTAAAATAAATTTGGCATATGCATTCCTATACAGTAGTTCCCATTATGACAGAATGACATCCAGAATCTCCCGGTTTATAAGTACTAAACAAAAAGGAAAATTGGTAATTGGAATATTAGAACCTAGAATCAGATCGGGAGTTACAGCAAGTAGAGAATGAATTTATGAAATATAGTTTTGATATCTTTGCCCTAAGTGAAACACATTGTAAGGGGATTGGTAAAGAAATTTTAGACCTAGGCAATATATACATATATATATATATATATATATATATATATATATATATATATATATATACATATATATATATAAATATATATATATATATATATATATATATATATATATATATATATATATAAATTTACATATATACATATATATTACTCAGGAAGAGCAGATGGAGTTGGAAGAAAAGGGGTAGGAATGATAAGGACACCAAGAGCAGGAAAGGCATTAACGGGATGGAGAGCTGTAAATAGGATATTGTTACTTACGAAGTTCAAATCAAAACAATGCAATATGAGTAATATTGCTTGCTATGCATCAACAAATGATTCCCCCAAAGAAAGGAAAGATGAATGCTATGAAGAGCTGCAGAGTGTAATAGATTTCAGAGAGAGATAGAAAAATATGATAGGTGACTTCAGTGCTAAAGCTGGAAGGAATAATCAAGATATAGAAAATGTGATGGGTTTTGAAGGTCTTGGCGAATTTGCAAAGGAAACTGGAGTAAATTTTATAAGTTTTTGTTCAACAAACAATCTTGTTAAAAGAGATACTCCTTCTAGCCTAAGGACATCCACAAATATACATGGACTTCACCAAGTCGCAATAAAAAAAATCAAATCGATCACATAGCCATTAATAAGAAGTGCAGATATTGGTGGTGATCACCAGCTTTTCATTGCCATAGTGAAATTAAAACTGAAATCACCCAACAGAAATGTAGATAGAATACCTAGGTTTGATACAACCAAGCTTTAGAAGATGAGCGTAGAGAAACCTTTGCAGAAAATCAATGAAGAATGGCAGGATATTAACAACATATATCTGACAGTTGGTAGTGATGTTTTGAGAGATGCAGTTATAAGGAGAAAACCATGGATATCAAATGATACTTGGGACACTATAAAAAGAAGAAATACTAGATAACATTCGAATTGCTGAAGCAATTCTTAGAAATAACTCCACACGCAATTTGTCAATAATTTTCTCTTAGGCTTATTGAAACAATAAAAAGATTGAAAATAGCATATCATTGACTATAGGCCTACAAAGGGGCATAAACTACACTTTTTACTCAAGTAACCGGCATTTTACGATGTGTATTTGGCTGGACAACCACCTAACCCCTATTTTTAAGGCTTGGGTTAAATCTTGTGTAAAATCGGGCTGGCTAGCCCCCTTGATTTGTTCATCTTTTTTAAGAAATAAATTTTTTGTTCACAAAAATCGTCCTGTGACCTTCAGGTCAAGGTCATTCAAATCGCACAATTATGTTGTCTCATGGCCCACTACATTTCCACCAAATTTGGCTTAAGTCAGCCAAGTAGTTTCTGATTTAGCATCTTCCACCATGTGACAGCCATTTTTGACGTAATGGTATCTCAAAAACTACTCAACAGAATTGGCTCAGACTTGCGCCTGCACTATACCATAGAGATCGGTACATCCAGCAAAGATTTGAAGGCAACTGATGTGACAGATCTTTAGATCCTAAAGAGCAATTGTTTTAAATAATTTTTGCTTTTTGCATGGAGGGGCCTGCATGCTCCTGCAAAATTTTCTTAATTTATACTTACCGTATATAGGTCATACTGCTGCAGAAGTATGAAAGCAAATGTTTTAAAATTGGCTGAGTTATCAGCGATGAAATACCAGAGAATAATAATAATAATAATAATAATAATAATAATAATAATAATAATAATAATAATAATAATAATAATAATAATAATTACAGAACATTAGAATTGCTGAAGCAATTCTTAGGAAGAACTCCACTCCTAATTTGCCAATATTTTGCTCCCAGGGTTATTGAAGTAATGGAAAGATTGGAAATAGCACATTACTAAGTATAGGCCTAAAAACGGACCTAACTACACTTCTTAACAAAGTGACCAGCCTCTTACATACTAGGTTGCCTTGGAAAGCCACTTGACCCCTACTTTCAAGGTTCGGATGAAGTCGAGCTGGATAGCACCTCAGATATATTAATTGTTCCAAAAATCAATCTTTTCACAAAAATCATACTGTGACCTTGAGGTCAAAGCTGAGGTCATTCATATTGCACAGTTTATGTTGTCTTACTGCCCTCTACATTTTCAAAAAAATTTGGTTAAAAATTGCCTGGTTGTTTCTGATTTAGAATTTTCGACAATGCGGCAGCCATTTATTATTTTATAATATTTCAGAAACTACTCAACAGAACTAGCTCAGGCTTACCCTGCACTATACCATGGCCCAAGGTATATCCAGCAACATTTTGAAAGCAATTGATGGAACTGATTTTGAGATCTCGAAGGGCAATCATTTTAAATGATTTAGGCTTTGTGCAATGAGGGCGCTATATGCACCTGCACGATTTTCTTGATTTTTTCATCTCCTATATGGGTCATACTGCTGCTCAAGTTTGAAAGCTAATGCTTTAAAACTGTCCGAGTTATTAGCGATAAAAAACCGGAGAAGAATAATATAAGTAAGAGTGATAACAATAAAACTCCGATTGTGTAGAGTTCCAACTAGATAACATTAGAATTACTGGAGCAATTCTTAGAAAGAACTCTACACACACTTTGCCAATAATTTGCTCCTACGGATAATGAAACAATAGAAAGATTGGAAATAGTATATGATTGATTATAGGTCTACAAAGGTATCTAAGCTACACTTCTTAAAAAAGTAACCAGCCTTTTACTATCTAGATTGCCTTGGAAGACCAGCTAAACCTTACTTTTAAGGCTTGGATGAAATCTTGCATGAAATCCGTCTGGATAGCACCGTATGATTATTATTTTTTTAATTGATCTTTTCATAAAAATCGTCCTGTGACCTTGAGATCAAAGTTAAGGTCATTCATGTTGTCTCAATTTTGGTTCAAATTGGCCAAGTAGTTTCTGATTTAGAATCTTCGACCACGTGGCATTAGTTTTTGATTTCATATCTCAGAAACTACTCTACAGAACTAGTTCAGACTTGCCTTGCCCCAAGGTATCTCCAGCAAAAATTTGAAAGCAATTGATTGGAACATTTCTTGAGATCTCGAAGAGCAATCATTTAAAATGATTTTTGCTTTGTGCATAGAGGGTGCTGCATGCACCTACAGGATATTTAAAATTTATACTTCCCTCATATTGGTCACACCGCTGCTCAAGTTTGAAAGCTAACACTTTAAAATTATCAGTAATCAAAGACTGGATGATGATAATAATAATAATAATAATAATAATAAAAATAATAATAATAATAATAATAATAATAATAATAAAAATAATAATAATAATAATAATAATAATAATAATAATAATAATAATAATAATAATAATAATAATAACAATATTATAGATATTGATAATTATAATATCTAGAGAAAATCAGATTTGCTTAAACAATTTTTAGAAAGGACCTTACACAGAATTTGCAAATAGTTTCCTCTTAGTGATATTGAAACAATAGTAAGATTGGAAATAGTAAATTATTGATTATAGGTCTACAAAGGGGCCTAAACTACACTTTTTAACAAAGTAACCAGCTTATTACTATCTATGTTGCCCTGGAAGGCCACTTAACCCACACTTTTAGCGCTTGGATGAAATCTTGTGTGAAATCAGGCTGGATAAGGTGCTGCATGCACCTGCACGATTTTCTTGATTAATACTTCCTCCATGTGGGTCGTACCACTTATCAAGTTTGAAATCAAACATTTTAAAGTTAGCGATCAAAGACTGGATAAGAATGAAAATAAAAAGAATATTAGTAAATACAATAGAATTCACGTGTGTGCAAGTTCTAATAAGAAGAATATGAGTAATAACAATAAAACTTCCCTTGTATGGAGTTCTAATAAAAAGAAGAATTTGATTAATAATAATTAAACTCCACTTGTTTGGAGTTCTAATAAGAAGAATTTGTGTAACAACAATAGAACTCTCCTTGGTTTGAGTTTTATAAACTGTAATTGATTGTTGAATGTTTTCACGGAAATACGGAGAATTACAAGATAGGGCGTGAACAGTATTCCAGTATTGCTAGTGAGGTAAAAAAAAAAAAAAAAAAAAAAAAAAAAAAAAAAAAAAAAAAAAAAAGCTAGGAATGACTGGAGAACATATTTGGACAGGAAGGAAGATGAGCCTGGCAAAGATATGAATTTAGGGAGCGGCTATGGTGTAAGATTTGTTCACAAAATTATTAATTATATCTCTACTTTGGCAAAGAACAAAAAGCATATACCATCAAAAAGAGAGATGGGTCTGTTAAACAATAGTATATGAAGAAAGGCAACGTTAGATGGAACACTTTAGTGAGGTCATGAATACGAGATAAGAAGGGATTAATTTGATTGATATACCTGAGACTGGGGAAGACCTTCATATGACCATGAATGAATTCAGTGTGTTTGAAGTCAAAGCTATGATTAAAATACTCAAGAGATGGAAAGCCTCTGGATATGATGGTACAATTGCTGAGATGATATTGGACGAAAATGAAGTGATTTTTATAATGCTGACAAGATTATTTCGTACAATATGGCATGAAGAGGACAAACCTGATGTATGGGAGATAGGAGTTTTGGTGAATATGCCCCCCCCCCAAAAAAGTTCTTACTGATTTCAATTATTACAAAGGCATCGCATTTATGTCAATTGTCATGAAAATAAGGAGTACGGGGATTCTAAAGGTGCGTCCACACTGGCAACATCGTGTCTACTGACACATCAACAACAAAGTTGGAAGCCTTACAGTCAACATCGGTACACATATCGACAACAATGTATGAAACTTTGTCTGCTACAATGTCTGGCAACATATTGGCCACACATGTCAACTTGGTGAAGCCGTCCACACCTCATTCTAGAGACTTGAAAAGTATGTCAGAGTGCCAGGACGCACTGGCGGCTGCTGCTGCTGTTGTTGTGTTTACAGTGGAGGAGGCACCGTCGTAGAGTCTGGACGAGACCCTCCCTATTGCATAATAGGAAAAGTGAAGAGCCTTCAAATCTCGTGCACAACGTTATAGAAGATGACGTCTCTCTCTTGCCACGTACAATGCACGAGAAAGGAGTATTCGAGAATTTCTTTCGGATATCCAAATCTGATTTTGAATATTTGTTGCACATGATTGGCATTATTAAAAGTAAAGAAGACACAAACTTCAGGCAGCCAATATCTGCATCAGATCGCCTTGGTGTAACGCTGTGCTTTTTTATCTTTTAAGTAAAACAGTGTTGTGTGTCTGTCCGGATATCTCCAACCACACCGACTCGTCCACACCAGGGTTGCCAACATATCACCAATAAATGTCTACCAACATCTCGACAACAATGTTTTTGTCATCAGTCTAACAACTTGTTGCCTACAAAGTTGTACACAGTGTTGTCGACATGTTTTGTCGCTAGTGTGGACGCACCTTTAGACATTAGAGAGAAAGGTAGGTGAAAAGTTGAGGGATGAACAAGCAGGATTTAGAAAGGGTAGAAGTTTTACTTATTAAATTTTAATTTCAAGACATGCGGTACACCAATGTGTAGACGGTAGAAATCCACTTTGAATGGCATTTGTGGACTAGGAGAAAGCCTCTGAAAGTGTGCAGTGGCCAATTTTGGGGAGAGTTTGTTTTATTGAAGTTCCTCTCAAATGTATAAATTTGATTAAATCTGTTCATGAGCAAGTGCAAAGTGAATGTTAGTGCAGTCCTATCTAACAAATTTCCAGTGAAGAGTGGAATCATACAAGGGAACATTTTGTCACCTATGTTTTTTATCCTACTCATGGATTTTTTAATGCATAGAACAGTTGGGGATAGTGGGGAAAGATTGGACTGGATTGGTAAAAAGAAATTAGCTGACCTATAGTATGCTGACGATGCTCTCCTTATTAGAAAAACACCACAGGATTTGCATGAAATATCACATGCGGTTGGGCTCAAGACAAATAGAAGAAAGACAGAGATGATGAGAACGGAATATGAAATGGAAGATGAAATATCATTGGAAGGAGAAAGGATTAATGTGGTGGAATCATTTGAATATTTTTGAAGTATGTTCTCTAATTCAGGATCTTTACAATTTTAGTTTAATGAAAGACTGAAAAAGAAAATCAGACAATAGCTAGGTTAAGTAAAACATAGGAATCAAATCGTCCGAAATTACATATAAAAATCGTGGTATAACAATGAAAAAAGTATCCAACAGATTTTGATATTTGAGAACAAACACCTCAGAAGATTACTGGGAGTTAAATGGCAGGGCAGGATTAGAAATACAACTATAAGAGAGATTACTCGAGGGCTATATGTAGAAAAGATCATGGTGAATGGTTGATGGATCTGGTTTGGGCATGCTCTTTACACTCCCCAAGAGAGATTAGTTCACCAACCTTTCAATTAGGCTCCAAAAGGCACTAAATGTGTTGGAACACCCAGGCCTGCATGGACGAGAACTATGAAACGTGGAGTAGGAGATGATAAATGGAGAAGTATTGATTTGAAAGCTCAGGATAGAGACAACTATCTGAATCTAACCGGGGTTCTTTGCATCAATAGGTGTGAGAGGAGATGATATTGCTAATAAATCTTTTTGTGAATTCAAACAAATAAATCAATTTGGGGTACAGTAGGTGAAAACGTTTTGGCACATAACCTGAAAGATGGTTCAAAATGGTTGTATGGTACAATTGTTCAGAAATTAGGTGTAAATATGTATAATGTTCATGTTCAGGAACTAGATGTCATATGGAAAGGACGCTGTTATCAACTATTGTCAAGCATGGTTTTAGAAGAAAAGGAAAGCACCAGTAATGAATCTAGTTGTATATCCTCCTATAATGAATTACAGTCGGCTTTCCTTTATCGCGGGTTCTTTCTTCGCAGTTTCAATTTTTCACGACCAAAAACAAAGCAATACCTATTAAATAAAATGATCTTGATCACAACAAAATTCATGCTGCACGATGATTTGAAATAGCCTATGCTTCTTTACACTGGGAGTGCTTCGCGCCACTACCTATCTCTCCACCGTGCTGGTCCAAGTTCTCCCTGTGCAGTGTACATCCATTTACTGAGGTAAAAATTACAGCTATATTTGAAATAAACTGGATTTTGATTAAACAGGTGTTTCACTTAACGATATTCAATAATAATACATGTAATATTCCCATTTCAGTATTGTATTTAAAATTAAAATCATCATGAATCTTATAATCTTATGCATTGTTTACATTCACATCAGCTGACCAACCCTGCGTAGTCCGGCGTCAGCCTCAATTTTTGGATCCAATTACTTCCTTATTATCGAGGCACGCTACCGAAGGATATTTCATATTTACTAGAAGAAACAATTATTACTTGATCTATCATTTTTCAATCAACATTTTAATTTCAATAGTTTTATTGAAAATACCTTTCCCATATTTCATTTACTTGTGCTGTTGAATCGCATAACGTTAACCGGAGTTTCATTCACGTTACTGATGCACGGTATTTTATATTTTTAGTTCTGTGCTGCTTGATTATAAAACTTAAGAAATTATTTATTATGACTTCGTCAGTGAGTAATCAATAGAGCCTTTGCAAGGAAACAAAGACTTCATTTGTCAGAGAGAGAGAGAGAGAGAGAGAGAGAGAGAGAGAGAGAGAGAGAGAGAGAGAGAGAGAGAGAGAGAGACTAATATTGTAATAAGAGCTATAAGTTAAGAAATAGTATAAGTAATACTCTTTTTTTATTGATTCGTATGTGCATCAGCTGATCTGATTTCACATAACTCCAATTCACACAGAAAATCACTTCCTAACACAACTCTTTTATTTAAGAAATTAACTCTTGTAGTATTCACTCTGTTCTCTTTTATTTCTGACAAGCCTTCTAAGACTACGTGTGCCCATTTGTCATGGGGTTTAACTACGACCTTGATTCCCTCCGGGAGAGGCTGAGATGGGGTCACTGATATGCTCGTAAGTGTCTTGGGAGGCAATACTTCTCTTTCACGTACAGCTGTTACCTTACTTAATTGTCTCTCCTCTCCCACAAAAGCACTTACACTGTCATGACTGTCTCTTGGCTAAATGCACCCTCCTGCTTTTGCTGTTATTCTATCTTTTTCCCCGAAAATGTATATTTGATTACTCATTCTAAAATTCAAATCAAGTAGAGCCTCAAATCCCAGAATTCCAAAGGTAGGCAAAATAATAAAAAAATCATGTGTAAACTTCACAGATCCAACCCTAAAGTTGACGATCGTTGTATGTCTTGCTCAAATGAACTTATCTGCCCCCTGCTCCTGTCTCTAGAGCTGTGTGAGTGAGGTTAGGGGTACCAAGGGGGTACTACTGCCCACTCAACTGCTTCTGTTGTCATGCGGTGGGACATCAATCTTTCCCTTCCTCTGTTTCCTTTTCTTCAGATACTGGGCGTGGGTTGCTGTACATGTGCCATAGGCCCCCTGCCCGGCCGCTGCGTTTTTTGTTGGCCAATCTCAAGATAGATGACTGTAGGCCTGACAAGTGTAACAGCGGGGAAATCCTTGGGTGTGATACTTCATTCATTGGTGTCCCTATCCACCACACTGCCAGCATCTGAAGACTCTTCTCACCTGCTTACTTCGTTCTCCCCGCCCTTGGTTTGGGGGACGATCAGTGCCTCTCATGGCTGCCACCTTTCTGGAATTGCGGTAGTTATTCTACCTCATTTTTTCTTCGGGCAAACTGTCAAGAATGTTTTATATCGCCACCACTACTTCCGCTAATGAGCAATTGTCATAAAAAAATAACCACTTAAATACGGGTTTACTAATCTGCGAATATGTTTACGGGCAATTGTTGTTTTTTTTCAGGTAGTAGGTTGGCCAGGGCACCTGCCGCCCGTTGAGATACTACCACTAGAGAGGTATTGGATCCTTTGACTGGCCAGACAATAATGCATTGGATCCCTCTCTCTGGTTACAGCTTATTTTTTCTTTGCCTACACTTACAGAGAATGGTGTGGCCTATTCTTTAAATGTTCTCGTCTTTCCTCATACACCTGACAACAATGAGATACTAAACGCTTCTTCACCCAAGGGGTTGATTACTGTACTGCAATTTGTTCAGTGTACTTTCCTCTTGGTAAGGGTAGGAGAGACTCTTTAGCTATGGTAAGCAGCTCTTCTAGGAGAAGGACACTCCAAAATTAAATCATTGTTCTCTAGTCTTGGGTAGTGCCATAGCCTTTGTACCATGGTCTTCCACTGTCTTGGGTTAGAGTTCTCTTGCTTGAGGGTATACTCGGGCACACTATTCTATCTTATTATTATTTTTTTTTCCTCTTGTTTTTTTGGAAATGGTGTGTTGGGCAGGCTTAATAGAAGGACCATGGATACCTGGTGGTTTATCAAGAGGTTGTCTTTTCCTTTTATGATTCTTTTTCTTCTCAAAACCATCCTTACTGTCCTCCCTTCAGTTGAAGTGGCTATCCTGGAGGGTATTTAGCCTTGCATGGTGTATCGGCTCCTCCATGTTGACCAGTTTTTCCGACTTTTACTATAGTCTATGGGTTTCATCAATCACTTCATTTATAATTCTGTACATATTGTTTTTGTTATAATTCTTGTTAGTCTAGTTTTTAAGTATGATGTCCTTTTTATTTCTCTTAATTCTTATGCTGTCTGGAGACATCGAGCGAAATCCGGGACCAGTACGTCCTAGATTTCGTCACTGTCGTCTTCTGTATTGCAATATTCGAGGTCTTCATGCAAATATCCAAGACCTTGCACTTGCGTCCAGACAGTATGATATTCTTTTGTGCTCAGAAACTTTGGTTTCTAATATGAGGCACTCATCTGAGATCCTTATAACTGGTTTTAAGAAGCCAATAATGTTGAAACGTGATGCCATCCCTAGGGCCAGGGGAATGGCAGTGTATATTGTGTCAGGCATAACAACTTTTATTTGTGTTCAATCTACCGAAATCCAGACATGGATGATTCTGTCTTCGATTGTCTTCTTACCATTATGGCTAAGATACAAGAAGATGATAGAAAGGCTTCTTTTGTCTTTGTTGGTTATTTTAATGCTCACCATAGGGAGTGGTTAAGTTCTATCTCTCCTACCGATCACCATGGCTTAAGAGCTTTAGTCTTTGCCTCTGAATCAGGCTGTGAGCAAATCATAAATGAAGCTACTCACAGGTCTGGTAATTGCTTGGACCTCGTATACACTGACTCCCCTGGCGTTATAACTAGTAAGGTTGGTTCTAAAGTCGGGACATCTGATCATGCCTTGATTTCATTATTAGTGAAGACTGAGCAGCCTGTCCTTGATATATCATACTCTTGTAAAATCTATATGAAATCCCAAGCAGACTGGAATGGGATTTTGCATGATCTTTTGTGCTTGAATTGGTCACAATTATGTAGTAGTGTAGATCCTGTTGTCCCTTTGAATGAGAATCTAGTCAACATAATTGATAGGCGTATCTCTTCTTGTGTGCTAAGGTACCGAGTGAAGGACAAACCGTGGTTCAATGATGATTGTAGCCGTGCTTATTTGGAGAAGCAGGAGGCCTATCATCTTTGGAAGGGTAACAGATCAAATTTGACCTGGAACAACTATAATCAGCTTCGAGCTTTTGCTCAGAGAGTTTATGCCTCAACAAAAAAGGAGTACAATTTAACTATAAAAGAAACTATTTATGGTACAACTGGGGAACATAAATGGTGGTGTACCCTTAAATCTGCACTCTTTGGTGTAGATGCAACAGTTCCTCCTTTACTTAAACCAGGTGGCTCAGTCACTCATTGTCCAAAGGAAAAGGCAACCCTTTTGGCTGATGTTTTTGACAGTAAACAGAGTAATGAAAAACTTGAACTTCCTCATTCCTGTTTTCCTAAGGTTAAGCTAACTAGTTTAGCTTTTCGATCTCGTGAGATTAAAGCTCTGTTGATGGACCTTGATGATTATGGAAGTGTAGACCCAAATGGCATTTTTCCTTTGTTTTTTTTATAAAGACAGCAGATTTCTTAGCTTCAAAGTTATCTGTTATTGTGCGCAAGTTAGCAAGAAGAGGAGTTTTTGCACTTTTTAGAGAATTGGTAATGTTACTCCTCTATGTAAATGTGATTGTGGTAGCTCAAGTCCCACTGATTACCGCCCCATTTCCATAGCTCCCATATTATCTAAAGAATTTTAAAGTCTTCTGGCAAAACGTCTTAATAGGTTTCGCTGAAGGTAATCATCTACACCCTAGTTTGCAATTTGGTTTTCGTAAAGGCCTTGGAGCATGTGATGCCATTCTTACAATCTCCAATGCCGTACAGAAATCCCTTGATTTTGGTCAGGAAGTTTGTATGATTGGCCTTGATTTTAGTGCTGCCTTTGACCGTGTTAATCATGAGGCCATTGTTTTCAAACTCAAACAGTTGGGAGTGGGTGGTTCGTTTCTTAGCATTATTATTGATTTTTTAAGTAATAGATCTCAAAGAGTTGTTGTTGATGGGCACCATAATGAGTATAGGAATGTTCTTGGCCCATTAATTTTCATACTATATACACATGACATGTGGTTTGGCCTAGAAAACAAGCTTGTTGCATATGCAGATGATGCTACTCTCTTTGCATCAATTCCATCCCCTGAATGTAGATCTCAGGTTGGTGAATCCTTAATAGAGATTTAGCTAAAATTAGTGCATGGTGCAAATAATGGGATATGAAGTTGAATCCTAGTAAAACTCAAAGTAAGATTGTAAGTAGGTCAAGGACAGTGGCTCCTCAACATCCGGATCTCAGTATTGATAATGTTTTTAAATTTTTATGATTCTTTTAAAATTTCAGGTGTGATTCTCGACAGCAAATTTACTTTTGAGAAACATATTAGGTCTGTGTCTTCTTCAATTCCACAAAAAATTGGCTTATTGAGAAAGCCTTTCAAGATTTTTGGTGATCAATGTATTCTGAAGAAGTGTTTTAATTCTGTCATTCTACCTTGTTTTGAGTGTTGTTCTCCTGTCTGGTCTTCAGCTGCTGATTCTCATCTTAATTTATTGGATAGAAACTTACGGTCTATTAAATTTCTTATTCTTGATTTAGATATTAATCTTTGGCACCGTCGTTC